>NC_080758.1:21633219-21936249 GCF_020826845.1 Diceros bicornis minor
AGAATATGAGTTGATACTCTGAGAAAAACACTATACAGTACATGGCTTCTTTAGCTACCAAGAACCCACAGTTTGATTCCACATTGAGCGGGTAGATTACCTCCAGTCTCTCCATTTCAAGAAAAGAGGCTGTCATGGAAACCCTTAAAACAGACCATCGTTTCATGTAAACATATAAATCAATTCTCTTTAGGAAGATATAACCTGAATGGGTTTTTAAATGCTGAATGGAGAACTACAGCCAGGAGGAGTGTCAAATTACCTCCAGTAGATTTTTTACCATCTACCACGAGACACGTCTTTAAGCAAGGGTGATTCCCACTTTGAGTAAAGTTCCACCTTCCAATAGAAACCACTACTCTTGAAGACTCTGCCTTTCTAAAAATCACTCTGCAGAGCCTCATAAACGCTTCCTCAGTGTATGTAGAAAGTAACCATTCATGAAGGCCTCACACACACAACCTACAGGCAAGTGACATTACTGGCCAAAGATGCAGGTATTTTATACTTATAAATGAGTCCAGAGGAGAATGGGCTGTCCTGAAATAGAGGACCTAGAAATGGAGGACAGCATGCACGCGCGTGTGTGTATACATGGCGAAGGCAGGAGGGGGTCAACCTACCACCTAACTACTCCTGTCAAAGGGCCAACGGACAGGAGGGGGTCTTAGGAGGAAGCACTGGACAAAAGAGACAGCTGGCTGAACGAGAAAAGGCAAAAGCCCTCCTCACTGTCCTCAGTGCTCCCAACCAGAGAGGAGGAGGAAAGCCCCCGTTCCCCAAATGTGAGAAGGGACTATGAGAGGCTACCTGCCTCTGTCCCTTGGGTAATGCTTTCCTTGTCACCAAATGCCACACTCATACCCCTGGTTCATCTGTCACATGCAACAACTAAACTGTTTAAGCCACAGACCAAAGTGGTCCTGGCTTCCTCCCAAAGGTTATGAACATGTGCTAGCAAATTTATCAAGTGGACTATTACAGATTATTATTAAGGACTAAATATGCTCCTCCAGCATTATTCTACTCAAAGTGATTTTTAACAAAGGCAGTTGGGTGAACTTAGTGACTACGAACTCAAACCTACACTAGTGAAAGGGTCCTTACCACACTCCCCTTTTAGGCAGATGTTATTTTGAGCAGAAGGAACCAGCACCTGACAAGTATACGTACCCCATATTCTGTTTGTGCTGTACTACACACTGGGGTTTCATGCCTTCGGGAGCTGCACAGTCCTGAATCCATCCCTCCCTCCCTAGGAGACCACAAAGTCTTCCAGATCACAAACCGCATTCAACACAGTTGTTCACTTATCAAAGCCATTAGAATTACAAAGAGTTGCCTGAAATTAGAGCAAACTGAAGGATCAGGAAGCCTATCTCCAACACATACACCACCATACATTCTGCTGACAGTAAAACCACGCCAAAGGTAAAAATTTTATCTGAAGAATCACACTGAGGAAGTACACCTACATCAGTTATTTTTAACCTCTGGAATGTTATGAGTTGCACACCAATTTATAGCCTTCTTTCTTCACACTTACTAGAACAAGGACCCATTTTTCCCTTGAAATGTCAATCTAGAATTTTCATGCAAGTTGTTAAACCTCACCTTATACCTGCTGAGCTACTAAAACATTTTTAGGGTAGAACTTGCTAATCTTTATCATATATCCCCCTCCCTCCATGCTACCATCTGGAAACATCAGTTTATTGCCCAGATTAAACATAAAATCAATTACTGAATAATAATATACCCTGAATGGAAACTGGAGTCATAGAAGGAGTAGGTTACCTTTACCTGAGCTTAAAACAAACATGAAGAAGAGGGTATGGCAAACTGAAAACCAAAAGCTGCTATGCCCACATTTCCTGCTCATAGATGACAAAATACATACTTCTGGAACAGAAATATCTGCAAAGGGACTTAGGTCCTACACTATCCCTCACTCCCTAATTATACTACCAAAACATCAAACCAAACAGACCACTGTAGCCCTGACCTACGGAGTCTACTGACATCAGAATTCAAGTGGGAAATCACCCCTTATATAACTGTCATCACTCCACTTTAGACTTTAAATGTCACTTATTATCTTAACATAAAATAATGTGAATAAAGAAGAAAGCACATAAGAATAGGAGAAACGAGCAGTGTATACTCTAGCACTGTAACAGGAATTCTTGTAAGGATGTTCTGGGTCTGGCCACCTTAAAACATTTATCCCTAGCAGAAAAGGAGCAGCGAGGTAACAGAAGTATTTCCAAAACCCAGGCAGGGATTTGTTGTGCCTTCAGCTGGCAAAGTCCAGAAAATATGACAACAGCCATTTCTAACAGCAGCCACCCGAGGAGGTGGTCACTAATGTTTGTCAATTATGATGAAATCCAGTAGCTCTCCGGGAGAAATCTGAATTAGGAGCATTGAGAGGCTATTTCCTGAATCCCAAATTAGAATCCTTCATAAACTCCTGCAGTTTCCTGCTTGGTCCTGAAATAAGCGACAATGAATGAAACCAAATAATTTTCAACCCTCATTGTGAATTTACTTTTCTTAACCAAGAAAATTTCTTGGTAACCAAGAAATTACCAAGGAACTACAAATATTTAACCTGTTGTTATGTCATCAAGCTAGATAATATTGGAGAGAGTGGAGGCATCACTACTGTCTCATAACTTTTAACTCCACATACTCTATTTGTATCCCCATGAAAGGACAGGGCCATGCCTCCATTTCAGATATGTTCCTGGGCTGCCCAGAAACTGAGGCCTTCAGACAGATCTATGCAGCGATGAGAATGAAAGCTTTTTGAAATGTGGAGAGAAAATACGAAATATTTTAATGTCAGACTTCTTATCTGAGCAGAAAACATTTATGTTCTTTTCTGTCAGTTTGACAGTTGGACGACAGTTGGATAACAAAATGGACCTACGAGTGAGCAGAAAGTTGAGATTTCTTTCCTTTTCCTCCATGCTATCAACATGAGTCTTTAAATGTGCTGGAAGATTCTGAGACAGGTTTTAATTTTGAACACAACCTCCTAAAAAGTGAGGTATAAAACTATCTTCAACTTCTAATCTGCAAATTTGATATTACCAATGCACGTGTTTAACTGAGATGCATAAAAGCCTTTCTCTTCAAAAGGCTGATATTTAACTAAAATTGTCACTTTTAAAAGAAAGTTTGTGGCTAAAATGTATATCACCATTACCAGCATGAATATGATTGTGTCTGGGAGCCCATTTCACTAGAAAGCCAAAAGTCTTCTATCAAATGGGTTTATAACGTGTTTCTTCTATTCTGGTGATTAAACAGTAAGCTCTTGGGAAGTGATTTGTTTTTATTTTTACAGTGATCACCTCTCAAATTGTTTTGCTTTGATATTATAGCCCCAAACTGTAGTTCAACAATCCTAGACAGACAGTGGTCTAAGAACCGCAGTTCTTGAGTCCAACCTCCTGGAAAAGTGAAGTATAAAACTCTGGCTCCAACTGCTTGTTCCGGTACTTGTTGACAATGTCGGTGATTTTCTGTTTCCGGCGGACATGTGGTGGACTGTAGGAGTCACTCTCCAGTCTCTTTCTTCTACAAATATTAATTACAGTCTGCCTCACCAGAAAACCTTGAAAACAGAGGGTTTTAAAATCAATGTGAATAACCAGTCATCTAGGTGAACTATACAGTATTCAGGAGAACTATTCTCTGCAAACTCAAACTATTTCATTCCATTTGCAAAACTCCCCATAGCCGGAGAGACAGACAGGCATTTACTAAGATAAAGCTGTCAGACAAAACACATAATGAAATGAAAAACAGAATCAATGTCTGGTCTGACAACCCATTTCCTGCTGTGGATTACAAACAGCTATCTTCACTTCCCCATACTGGAAGTTTGTGAATTATAGTTCTAACTTGTACTTACTAGATTAGCACTGTTCAAAACAGAACAAAACATGCTTCCTTTTTAACAAGAACCGCAGCATTTTCTACATGTGGGACTTATTAAGTATTATCATCATTTCCTTACTTCTACTTCTTTTTGGTTCATAAAAATGTTAAAGAAAAAAAAAATAAAGTGACCTTAACCGTTCCCTTCAGTCACAGATGAAGACCTTACCGAGTGCTCGCCTGCTGACAATCATCCCATCCACAAGAGGGATGACCATGTTAAATTTTCCAGTGGCTCCTTGAATTTTTATCCGGAATAATCCAGTGTTTAAAGGGTGGATGAAGATGACAGGAACTTCTTTTTCAAGAGTGGTAGATCTGAAGGAAAAAAAACTTCTTTTTACCCCAGACACTCAAGAGTTGAAGTCTCCCATGTGTGATATAAGAACACCAAAGGGACTCATTGCCAGGCAGTGTTTGCGAAGAGCCAAGGGGTCAGTCTGCTCAAAATCCTCTTTCTGGGAGCCCATGCTGAAGTCCCCCCATCAACATCTGACCCTAAATGCCCATCACTAGGGTCAGGCTTTTTAAGCTGACAAAAAAGGGGCTAAAACTGTGCTTAGAAAACCACTGGGGACATGGAGTGGAAGGAACGGCTAGAGAAATCTGCTGTGGGGGGCTATGAATCTGCACCCAGCTATGGGACTTTCACTTAGCACTTACTTCCTCTTTCTTGTAGGGAACAAAGTGGGGCTGGCCAGAGTGCAGGGAATTCCACCACAGTCAATGTTAGCATCTCAGAGCAGAAGTGGGAATACAGCTCAGGCCCACTACGGGAATCCCTGATATAATTTTTTTTTCCAGGGGTTGGGGGAGGAGGTTGGGAGGGCCGTTAATCTGGGCTGGCTGCAAGTGTCTTCCTCAGCAGAGGTGATAAATGGCTGCATCTTGGCAGAGCCAAAGCCCTCAAAGCCTCTGAACAAGTAACAGGTGCTTAAGTCAGCAAAGGTACCTTTGGAAGACTGATTACACATCACGCATCAGGGATGTGCCAACACATCTAGAGGTACCCATGCTACTCTGATGCTACATGTCAGCTTTTTTTTCTGGCAAGACAATGAGCTTTCTCTTCTATATAGGTAAAGCGATTTTGGCCAAAGTAATAGTGAATTAATTTTTCAAGACATTAAATAAAAATCAATCCTATACTAATTCTGTCCCAAGAAAAACTCTAACCTTTGCTAATCTACCAATAAAATAGAAATTTTACAATCTAACTGTATTAGAATTTTTGACCTAAAAAGATTAAAACAACACAACAACAAAAAACAGTACAAGATACTTAAAACTAGTTCCAACTAGACTAGACTTCTCTTCCAAACTAGTTCGAGAAAAGTCCACCTCATGAAAACTATTATAGTCTATTCAGCAAGTCAGTGTCATGGAGAAAAAATGGAAAACAGGACTGTTCTAGATTAAAACAGACTGAAAGAATTAATACCAGGTGCAAGGTCCTGGAGTGGATTCTGGTTTGAGCAAACCAGTTGGTAAAGGATATTTTTCAGGGAAAATGCAGAAATTTGAATACAAACTGGTTATTAGAAATTAAGGAATTGTTACTAACTGTATTATTGTGATAACATTATTATTGTGATAACATTATCTTTATCTATTTGAAAAGTGTTCTTAATTTTTAGAGATGTATTACTGATGTATACAGAATGTTAGGATATCTGTAATTTGCTTTAAAATACTTTAACATAAAAAACATGAAAGTTTTAAGAATGATTTACCCTCTTCTAGAAATTTAAAAATATGATGTTAAAATGAACCATCTTTACTGACTTCATTTCTAAACAATAATCTAACAACATTAGACTAAATTCATCTTACATGCAATATGAATCAGATCATGTAAATAGAAAGGACTTAAAGTTAAAATATCAAGTTTACCTTGATATTAAGGATAACTGTAATGTGGGAGATGAGATTAGCATTTGGGGTCAGAGGGCTGGGTTCTGATTGCTTTCTCCTTCATTTGCTGGATGTGTGACGTTGAGGAATAACCTCTACGAGCCTATTTTATCCCATTTGTAAAATGAAGATGATAATTGTACCTTTTGAAGTTATTTTATAGTATTTGTTTAAACCAAAAACAAGCAAGCAAAAATCCTTTAAACTATAAAACCTACACAGATACATTGTTACTATTCTTGGAATCATTTTTTTTTATCCTTTTTGTGCATGTACAGCTAAATTAGAAATCTTAACATTATAATAAAGTTGGTACAGTCATGCGCAGCATAATGACATTTTGGTCAACGACGAACTGCATATACAATGGTGGTCCCATAAGATTAGTACCATATAGCCTAGGCGTGTAGTAGGTTATACCATCTAGGTTTGTATAAGTACACTCTTATTACGTTCACACAATGACGAAATCGTCTAACAACGCATTTCTCAGAATTTATCCCTATTGTTAAGCGATGCATGACTGTATTACATTTTACTTAGAAATATTTTTCCATTAAATAGCCCATGTGATGAGGATATTTTAACTGCTATCTATCCAGAATGTTTTGGCCAATTTAATTCCATTATTTCTATCTAACATTGCTACCCTATTATCACAGTCTTCATTAACACTTAATTGCCTCCACTTCTCCATTTTTCTTTTTGCTGCAAACAAATGGAAAACAGTATCTAATTATGTCATTTAAAAATCCTTACTCATTTGATCACCTTGTGCATTTATCTACAAACTTCTTTCTTTGATTCTTTTTCCCAATTTTGTTTATTTCTTATTGCCTTCGTCCCTTTTGTTTCATTAAAAATCTTTATTTCTTGATTAAACTGCAATCAACATATAAAAAATAGGTTTCTCTATGCTTAAAGACATGCTGATAAAACTTAAAGCACATAAGAGTGTACCTCAGGGCCTGCCCCGTGGCTTAGCGGTTAAGTGCGCGTGCTCCGCTGCTGGCGGCCCGGGTTCGGATCCCGGGATCGCACCGACACACCGCTTCTCCGGCCATGCTGAGGCCGGGTCCCACATACAGCAACTAGAAGGATGTGCAGCTATGACAGACAACTATCTACTGGGGCGTTGGGGGAAAAATAAATAAATAAAATCTTTAAAAAAAAAAAAAAAGAGTGTACCTCAGAGAAGTGCTACTATTTGCAGTAGTTTCCACACCAGTACTGATTTCTGTCATCAGGTCTGAGAGGGGAAAATTTTCTGGAAGAAAATAATAGCATTACAATTAATATCGCTCTCTTATTTCCTAAACAAATAATAGAAAATCTGATTTCCTAATCTCTTTACATAGGCAGGCAACAAATATATAGATTGTGCTATCCTAAAATATATAATCCTAACTATTCCTCACAAATAAAAAAAAAAATTTTCCCTCAGGACACATTTTAGCTAAGTTCTTCTAAAGCAGAGAGGTTGTAGGGAACATGATCTATAGTCTTTGAGGGCTTTGGAGGGGTTGGAAAGCAACTATCACACTTTTCCCCAGACTCTGAGCTGGATGAGATTCTAGGCTAAATACGCACCTCTAATGCTCTCATGTTGCTTACATAAAAATCATGAGAAACTTATCCATAGCAGAATTTCTGAGGACAAATTAATCTTTACACTAAAACGAGACAGGAGGGTTCATGGAAAAAGGGTGAGGGAAGTGCTCCCCCTGCCCATTTCCAGAGGTCCTAGGGTGACTGGGAGCTACATACAGTGGGACCAACTGACAACAAACCACAAACTGTCATACCAAGAAGAGCTCAAGATTTTGTATCCACTAGTCTCACCAAATCTTCATTACTATGAAATAAGCGCCATGAGTGTCTCCATTTAACAGACGAGTAATCTAAGACTTAAAGAAATTAAGTGAGTAGTGTAGCTGGGATTCTAATCCAGGTTTGCTCAACTCCAATCCCAGTTCTTGGCCACCAGACCATGCCTATGCTGCTGCTCCCTTTAGACATTTAGCAAGTCACTGTCATTCTATTATAATTTTATTTATGGACAAAGTCCTTATACAGTACCTATATCATCATAGCGTTCTACCCAGACTACAGAAACTCTTGTCTCAGGTCCAAGGGGAGGCACAGGGCGACCCTGAGGCAGCTTCTTCATTCTGGAACTAGGACTGAGCTACATGAGGCAGAGAAAAGCAGAAGAGGAGAAGAAAATAAAAGAACTGGCTTAATAAAACTACAACCATACATTCATCAAGCTGCCCAGTGACAATATCAGGTCATAGGAAATCACTTAGAAAAAAGGGTGAAATATATTTGCAAAAAAGCTCTTCTTCGGCTCCTCTGTTTATCAAGTCTCAATGTAGAAGAAGGAAATGAAGGCCTAAAATCCTCAAAGGAAAAAAAGGTAAGGAATACTGAACAATTATAACTGACATTAATAAAAATTAAATTTGCATGCAATGTCTTAATGAGAGCTTAAAAGGATTTGAGTCTATCTCCATGGCCAGAAAGCAGCAAGCTTTCCTCGTCACAGCAACATCACTGATTTGCCTAGGGATCCTAATCTCTCAAACGAGCCATTAGGAAGTTATTCCTTGTTCTCAGACGAAATGTTTTCTACTACAATTTAGGCCCCCAAAATTCCTTTTTCTTGTCAGCAGAAAAAAAAAAAAAAGAGTTGGTTAGGTCTTTGCTATCACACACAGTTTGCTTCTGGCTTCCCTGCCCACCCAATCAGCTTTAAGTTTCTTTGGAAAGCTAGCAGGACCATGTGGCTCCCATTTAGCAAACTGGCACTCTGAGCTTCATCACTTTTAGGGGATGCACCAGAGCTGAGTTTATGCTAAAGCCCTAAACAAAGCTATGTGTACAGAAGGGAGAACCCCATACTTGAATTCTAAAAATAAAACTGCTTTATTAGCAGAGAAATATACATATCTTGACCAGATGACCAGAGACCATGGCAACCCCCCTCCCTCGCTTCTATTCTGGCATTCACAGAAAACGACTGTGACCAAGAGTCTTCCCCAAACTAGCTACAGATCTCCAGCCACACTCAGAGACTATTTTCTTGGCATCATGGCTCCTAATCAGCTTTGAATCTCTGACTTCCAGCCCTAGATTTAAAGGGCTCCTGTGATTAGCTCAGGCCTACCTGAATAATCTTCCTATTGACTACCTCAAAGCAACCTTAGTTAACATCCACAAAATTCCTTTTGCCATTATCAGGTAACATAATCACAGGATATCTCATCATATTCACAGGTTCCACCCACATGCAAGGGGAGGACACTACACAAGGGCAAGAGTCTTCGGGGGTCATCTTAGAATTCTGCCTAACACACTGACCTTTCCCCCCAAAACCTTGCTAAATAAACTCACTCAACAGATATGGTAGATTTTTAAAAATAGATTCCTCAGGGTTTTCTACATACATGATCATGCCATCTGCAAATACATACAGTTTTACTTCTTCCTTTCCAATCTTTATGCATTTTACTTCTTTTTCTGGTCTTATTTCCCTGTATAGGACCTCCACTACCATACTGAATAGAAGTGGTGAGAGCAGACATCCTTGCCTCGTCCTCTATTCAGGGGAAAAGCTTCAAGAACAATGTATAAGGTATCAGTATAACATGAGCTGTAGGTTTCTAGTAGAGCTGTTTCAGGTTGAGGAAGTTCCCTTCTATTCATAGTTTGCTTAAAGTTTTTCTCATGAATGAGCGATGAATTTTTGTCAACTGCTTTTTCTACATCTATGGAGATAATGATATGATTTTTTTTTAGTTAGCAGTCTGCAATAAAAACATGGTGCTTTAAGAGTTGTCATTCTTTGGATTTTAAGGAGTAACTACGCTGGCGTTCAGAAAATGAGTACGAGGGCAGCCCATCACTGACTATTAGATTTGACTAAAATCCCACATTACTACCCAACACTGACTTGTTCATCTCCTAACCATATTCTGCGAAACCTTTTGGAATACAGCAACTCTGATTTTCAAAATCAGTCTACTTCAGTGAGTTTTATATAACTTTTTTTCCCTAAATCAATTTTAAAGGTGAAAACCTCTCCCATATTCTTTTAGGCATATACTTATGTTAAAAATAATTTTCACTGTATAAGGAACCAAATTAAAATCCTGTACAATGGAAAAATGGCTTCAGTCAAGTTTACACTTCTTTCATCTTTTTTTATTATTTGTTCTAAATCAATCTTCTTACACTTATGAACTGATCCTGTACTCTTGCTATCACCAATTGGTCACTTTCCGGTAAGGATTAAGAGATAACATGAGGGGAAAACACAGATAAAGACAAAACATCCACCGAGAGGGTAAGAAAAAAATACAAAAGCAAAATGCTCTCTTCTTGTAATAGCTGCTGTGTGCCTCGCTCAGCGTATTTATTCATACACTGGGCTATTCTCCCAAATGCTACCATTTGTATATAGTCAGATTTGTTTAAGTTGAATGTTGCATGATTAAAGATGTGAAATGGATAGAACTGCTGTACTTTTAGTGGATATTTCAGGGACCAAATAAAAACCCAGGCTTGAGAAGGAATGTGTGAGAGAGCCCAGCATGGTACCAGAATGGCTAAGTCAAGGAAAACAACAAAGGCTGTCTTAGAATGAACTATTTGTTGCAAACTGAAAAACAGAAAATCTTGAGAATTTGATTGGAAAAAAAAAAGATATTAATGAATCAGTACTGTTATAATTACTCTCTGGGTTAAAGTTAGCTTTTCAGGCACGATTTTATAATTACCCCCATTTCACTACAAATTTTTGGAGATATATCAACAAAGTGACTTACCCTCTGTGAGGCATTAAGATTGTCTGTGTGATTAGGGAAAAGCTCAAGTGTCAGGGATGGCTGTTTCAGAATTCCTGGCATAAGGTCCATATTTGAATCACTATCTTGGTCCGAGATGTTACTTTCCAGTGAATCACCTATAGGTTAAAGAAAATAAATAATTATACCTACTACTTCTTTGGAGCAAAAGTGTCTAAACCAATTATATTAATAGTTTAATTTGAGTCACTTAAGCAAAGCATTGCTTCTAGAGCAAGGTTTGACAAACTTTTTCTGTAAAGGATCAGATAATAAATATTTTAGGCTTTGCTGGACATACAGGTCTCTATTGCATATTCTTCTTCATATTTTATTTACAACCCTTTACAAACGTAAAAACTGTTCTTAGTGTTCTGAATCTGGTCTCTGTGCTGTGGTTTGCCAGCTCCTGCTCTACAGGATAACTGAGGTAAGAGTAGAAAACATCTGACTTTTCAGATGTAGAATATAATAAAAGCCATCTGTTATTCTCTGAATTACTCTGACTATATATTCAATATGTAGCACAGTGCCAAGTAGCACTGGGGCACCCCAAAGCTACAGAGGAACTGGTCTCTGTGATTAAGTATGATCTAGTTGAAGACAAGCACACAGAGAGTTATGAAAAACAAAAACAAAGGAAGACAAATGTCAAGAAACAGGAGGAGGTTGAGCTGGAGCAGGAGCACAGTTGGTACAGAGGATGTGTCATGACAGGAGGCGAAGACCCAAGTGTGGGAACTACAGTGCAAGGAAAAGGATCTAGCTCTGGGAGGACTGGGTTGGTGCAAACAGGCTGGGCCAGAGACACCAGGCAGGGACTCAGCCCACAGAGGACGGATGGAGCCTGGCTTCTGGAATTAGGGTGGCAGATTACAGCCTTGACATGAAGGCAAACAGCTGCTAAGATACTGATCTAGACCGTGGAAGGCCCCTCCTGCCAGGGACACAATTGGCCCCAGAGTATGAGATAGGGAGGGGCCTAGAGTGAGAAATCAAGAGTCCAAGTACAAAGATTAGGAGGCTGCCAAGGTGGGGCACACGAAAAGTCATTAGCCTAGAGATGAGATCATGCAAGTGTGATATGTAGCACCCCATCCTACAGATGGTCTCACTGAAGAAAAAGGTGAAGTTTTCTACCTACTGCCTGTCAGGCACAAAGAAACAGGCTTAATTTGCAAGAAGCAAAGGTTCTAGGCAAAATAAGACTATGAGTTCAGACAGAGAAGTAATAATCACCCCTGATCCTTAAGAACAGTCTTGATCGTCGTCTTTTCTAGGCTGCTAGAGTTTCTCCTGACTGACGTTAGAAAAATCAGCCAGATGCCATCATTAGAGTCTTCCAACTGTAGGATTCCCTGAGGTTCCATATAAAAGCTCTCACATGGAAATAGGGAAGTGGGTGTGGGCTCACTCATAAGTAAAGAAAGAAATGAATAAAGTGGAAAACAGGGCTTCTACATATTGGTTAAATAATTATAGAAAGACAAAAAATGGGTTGAAGTGGGTCTCTTTCACTATTTAAAAATTATTATCAGAGGGTCAGTCTGCTTGTCTTTAACTACTTTCCTTAAGAAAGTTAAGAGAAGCCAACATCCTGTACCTTTGCATAATCTAAAAGCTATCATGTCTTAGAAGCTGAGGAATACCTTGGAGAACTTCAGAATTTCTCCCAATGCAATAATACCGCACAAACCAGTGAATACAAAAATAGATCCTAAAACAGGACCATACGAAAAATGCTCTTACTTAAGGACTCCACAGGAGAAGGAACAACAAAAGCTATTTCCGTAAGGGCATCAGCATAATACAGCACCTTCTTCTGTCCATTGAAAATGCTCGCCCCAACATCTTCAGAGGAAATCACTTCATCTGGGAATGAGAAACACTACATTATTGCTCCAAAAAGTGGGAAAAACCAGTATCATCCTGCTTTGTGAAATTTTAACTGGTTAATAAAGGGATAATAAGTAGAAGGCAGGTTTCCAACAAGAACCAATTAGTGTGTTAAGAATGAACTATAAATGTTCATTAAATGTCTTTACTCTAAATTTAAATCATAAAATCTTAATTTCATAGTTTCTCAAACTACTCTAAATCAGACCACTTCTGATCAGCAGGGCCTTTAGTTCATCTGTATGTGGCAGGTTAAGGGAACAGTCTTTTTGGAAGAGGTAACAATTAAAAGGAAGAAGATCACCACGGTCCGTCTGAAGGTGGTTGGGACAGGTGTCTGTGTATGCGCTCCTGCTTTTATGGCATTCCTGTCCCTGGTCTTTCTCTACTGCTCCTCAGCTCTGCTTCTGCTCCATTTTCCCCAACGGTCAGTGATATAATATAAAAACGTACAAGCAGTTTTAGTAATGGTATTTGCTCTAAGCCAGCAAGACTGAATTAACAAAAGTAACATTCCTGAGAGCTAGTATAGTTCTCAATGAAAATGAACACAATGTCCTACCAGTAATATACTAAAGACCAACAACCTGAAAAAAAATTGGGGGAGGGGAAATGAATAAGTAGTTCTCAGGAAAGAAATAAAAATATGAAAAGATGCTGAAACTCAATCATAATTAAAAATAGAAAATTTCTCACCCAACAGATTGGAAGACACCTAAGGTTGGTGAAGATGTGGCAAACAGGAAGTTTAGACCAGAGGTTAGCAAACTTTTTCTATAAAGAATCAGGTAGTAAATAAGGCTTGGCAGACCACATGGTCTCTGCCATGACTACTCAACTCTGCCACTGTAGCATGAAAGCAGTCATAGACAATATATAAATGAGTGTGGCTGAGTTCCAATAAAACTTTACTTACAGAAACAGACATGCGCTATAGTTTGCTGACTGCTGGCTGAGACACTAGGAAGGCACTTTGTATGTACTGTAGTAGACACTGTGGTTACTGCCTCACACCCACTCCACCCTCCCCTACTCTGAAGCAGGCATGAATTGCGGGTGGGACTGACCCTTCATACCAGCTCTACCTTGTCTATATCTCTCTATCAGCGTCATTCCGTCTCTCTTGCCATAGCAACAGGTTCAGGGTGGTCCAATCATGGCATGTCTCAGAATTTGGGGAGTAGGGAGGTTCTGAGACCCAGCTAATCTCTTCTCTTCAGGCTAGTGTGGTATATGAAAGTCTGGAACTGCCTTTTTCGCACTGTGAGAGAAGCCAGGCTGGGGACAGAGAGCCAACATGTGGAGAGCAGAACTAAAGGAAAACTGCAGAGAAATAGAATAGGAGTGCTGCTCAAATGACAACAAAAATGTACACTCATCTCTGGAATTTTCAGTTATATAAGGCAATAAATGACCTTCAAAATCTAAGCCGGTTCGGGTCAGGTTTTCTGTTACCTGCAATGATAAGCATCCAACTCATATTTATCAAACTGAAAAATGTGCATATCCTTTATCAATTCTACTTATGGGAATTTAGTCTATAAATACAGTCAAGCACATATTAAAAGATAGGTGGAAATTAAAATTAGAGTATATCCCCAAATACTTTGATTCAGCCTTGGGTGAAATAAAAAAAAACTACAGGTCACAAGTCACAACAGTATTTAATGGGAAACCTTGATAGAGTATAATCTTGTTGACAGAAGAACTCTGATAATTCAAAGCAATGGACACAGGCATTACCCACTTCAGAGAGAACATTAACTTTTCAGTGACTTTGGGAGCCCTCAGAACAAAGAACATTAGCCAGGTAGGGCAAAGTTCTTAAGTTTAAATTTATTTCTTGCTCTGGTACTTGTTATCCTGATTATGGCTCCTCAGGAGGATTTGTAGAGATGGGCATGAATCTCTCCGAGATATTCAACTGTTTACTACAAATGTTTTTATATAATATCCCAAGAATGTAACCTTTAAGGATAGCCATAAAGTCTATAAAACACACCTGTTAATAGAAAACTGTATTTATTAGACAAAATACACTTCTTAGGAAACTGTATTGTTATAGATAGCCTAAATTTATTATAATATTGTTATAGAAAATGGAATGTTTACTCACACTATAAAAAAGGAACTTATTAACCCTATGATAACTAAGCCATTAATTTTATATTAATTAACTATCATTATATATATATATATATACACACACACACAGAAAATGTCTGGAAGAATACACAACTATATAAACTGATTTCCTATGAGGTCTAGGATTAGGAGAAGGAGACTTTTCCTTTATATAGCTCTGTTCGTTTGTTTTTTTAATAAGCCTACAAAACCCATAATAAAGGGGGAAAAATGAAGAGTAACAAAACAAGAAAAAAACAAATGACCATTATAAGTTTTACCTTGTTCAGGTCCTTCACCATCATCACAAGTGTTAATAGACCAACTGGTGGAAACATGTCCAGTCCAACCAGGGTGTTTGCCCACATCTACTGACCAGCCAAGGGAGAGCAAAAATTCTAGGAAATGTGGCTGAACATTTCTGGAAGACTCCACATTCTTTAGAATCTGAAATATATACCAATCATAAGCTATAATGGGCATACCAAAATAAATCTTCATAAAAATTGGTTAGCTTTGACACGTCTGACAAATCAAGTCCAAGCTCAGAATAACCTTGCGAATATACCACTTGTTAAAAACGCATGCTTTCGAGTTCAACAGATTTGGGTTCAAATGCTGGCTGGGCCTTAGGCAAGTTTCTTAACCTCACTGTTTCAGTTTCTTCATCTGTAAAGTTTGGATAATTATGACGGTTGTGAAGATTAAGTGAGATAATCCAAGTAAAACCCTTATCTCCCTCCCTAGCAAAACAATTATTGAACCAGATATGTTTGCAAAAAGTAAACAAAAAACCCTATGCCCCTGCCTTCACAGAGTTTACTATCTGATTAGTGAGAAACATTACATAGGTATGTGATTATTTAATTACAAATCTTGACAAATGCTATAAAAAGTACAAATCTATTGGAGGGGTGGCCTGGTGGCGTAGCGGTTAAGTGCACGCACTCCACTGTGGCGGCCGAGGGTTTGGATACCAGACACGCACCGACGCACTGCTTGTCAAGCCATGCTGTAGCAGCGTCCCAGATAAAGTAGAGGAAGATGGGCATGGATATTAGCCCAGAGCCAATCTTCCTCAGCAAAAAAGAGGAGGATTGGCATTGGATGTTAACTCAGGGCTGATCTTCCTCACAAAAAAAAAAAGTAAAAATCTATTAAAAATTCAATAAAGATTAGGTATAATTAACAAATGAGCATGAAAACATCCTTCTCTTAGTCCAAAGAAGAGAATGTAACCATTCCAGAAAAAAATGAAGTGACTAGACAGTTCTCTCCTCTTCACTAAGTACTAAACTTAATACCTGGGCTTTTTACTGGCCTCAGAAAGAAAAGTCCCTTGTTCTAAAACAGTGGCTCTCATGGCAGAGATTTTGCCCCCCAGGGGACATCTGGCAATGTCTGGAGACATTTTTGTTATCGCAACTGGTGGGGTGCTGCTGGTATCTCGTGAGTAGAAGCCAAAGATGCTGCTAAATGTCCTATTTACAGGACAGCTCCCATAATAAAGAATGATCTGCCCCCAAACAGCAATAGTGCTGCTCTTGAAAACCTTACGCTAAAGGAAGGAAAATCAGAAATCCTCTAAAAATTAGGGAGAGAGTAGTGTATCAAAATCACCTAGGGAATTTCTTAAACATAAGATTGTCTTAGCCCACTCTAGACCTTCAAAATCAGAATCAGCAGAGGCAGGATCCTGGAATTACTATTCTTAAAAGCTCCCACAAATGACTGTGATGCAGCCAGTCCACAGATCACTGATATGGTTCATACAATGCTAATCTACGTCAAGGTGTGATGAAGTCAAAATATTGGGTGTCACATTTATTACTCTCAATCCACTGGGCACCACTGCCAGGCTATCATCTCTTAAACACATTATCTCTTAAACACTTGTCTTTAGAAGTGTACCTATTTAGTGCACCCATATTCCTTCATATTCTTGTAAGTGCCAGGAAACTGATTTGACAGCCAGCTCCAGTTTTCTTCCAATTAAAATTTTTATTCAGAAGCGAAACTTTTAAATAAACAATTTCTCGATCCTTTTGTAGTTCATAAGTGTGATGATTGGGTGTTCACACTATTGTGTGAGATGTGCCTCCCACAAACCTTGCTACGATGTCAGCACATTACCTGTCTGATATAAAAAAATAAAATAAAAAATAAACAATTTCTGAAAATTTAGTCAAGATGCAATAAGTGAGTCAAAATCAACCTGCAGGCCACTGGCTGGCAGCTGGAAATTAATCTAAACCTCCCCTGTAGCTAAGGAAGGCAGGTTTCAGCCATTCTAAAGGAGGCCTCAGAATTTTCATTGTTTCCTAGTGACCCTCAGTCCCTAGAAAGCTAAGGAAACTGAACTGGTTTAAGAGTTACTTCAAGGGTTTGTGTCTTCTTTTATAGGAAGGAGAAAAATGGCCCCATTATTGTCATACGAACCATGCATTAGACCTCCTTCAAAGCTGATCCCCAACCCCTGCAATTAACCCAATTTTGCTGAGGTTCTTCCAAAAAACTTGAGTCCACCAGTCTCATCTCTGGCTACCACCAGCCCACCAGCTTCTCCCAAGCTCCAAGCATATTGGATCCCATAATAAATTTTGTGAAGACAGAATTCTCTCTTACCTCCAGTGCCTTTATACATCCTATTACTTTGTTAGTAACAATCTGCTTCTACCTTTTTACCTATCATCAATGCATACCTCAAACACCAGCTTCAATGTCTTTTCCTCCAAGACACCTTCTTAAAATCAAGTTACGTTTTCCTTAATTAGCATGGGTCCTATAACATTCTCCTATTAGCACACTTTACTATGGTTGTTTATTTAATCATCTGTCTTCCCCTCTAGACAGAAGTTCTAGGAAGCTAGAAACCTTGTAGATTTTGTTCATCACCCTAACTCTGGCACATAACCAATACCAGACACTTAATAAATATTTATTGATTCAATAACATGAAATGAGAAGAGCTTTCTCACAAATCAATCTCCTATTCTAGCAGCTCACTAATAATTGGAAACAGTGCTTCTAGTATAAAAAAACATTTTGTGACTTTGGTAAATTTCTTAAGGTCTGCTCAATTTGATTAGATAATGGTCTTACAGTGATTACAGTAAAATTTCAAGATCATATAGTCATAGTGCCCTACGCATCTGAACACTGTATTTTACAAATCTTCCTTTGGCCCTTTCCTAGTGGCAGTTGGTAACTATCTGCTTATTCCATGTTTCAACTATTCATTTCCAACAGACACTTCAAACCTCTTGCCATGTGCTCTGTTTTCCATTCTCACCTACCTTATATTTTTCTTCATCCTTCTCCTAGTCTTTTTGTTACATGTATCCAACTGTGTTTTACTTAGTCTTCTGTTTTTATCTTTTACTTAATTTCAGGCGTTATTTTCCCCACTGCACACTGTGCATGCCTCAACTGAAATTTGCCCATGAAATGACCTTAAAGGTGAGCTCCTCAAGAGGAAAGACTGTTGTTCCCTTCTATACCCTGGCACACTGAGCCACAGGGAAGATGTTTAGTAAATATTTGGTGCTGTTGTTTTACTCTTTTTAAGCAATCAGGCCTAGCTTTAGCTTTGGTGGTTAACCTTCTGTATTTTAGTTTCTTTTCTCCTCTGAATCTGAATTCCTTAAGTGGAAGAAAGACACGCTATAGCTCCTCTCTAAACCACATTCACGGAGAGTCAAAATACTCAGGACTTTTAGCATCATAGTTTTCATTAACTCAGTTTCTAAACTGGTTCACAACAAGTCTTTAAGCATCAAGTACAACTCATCTCCCACTATGGATAAGCACAAGCCATGTAAAATTTTTTATATTTATAGCATAAAAAATTATCCCCCGAATCCAGAAATCTTACCTCCTGGTTTGTTTTCTGACCTGGCTTCATATAGAAAATAAAAACTGTATCAAAGGGACGACATGGCAAGAGGTCCAGATATCCGATGTCATCAAAAAATCCAGGTATTGTAGAGTCAAGTGCAATAAGGTGAGGAGGTAGACGACTATTTGCAGGTTCCTACCACCAAAGAAAGCAAGTAGGTTATCTCTTTTCACTATTCTAATTATAAAAGCAATACTTGCTCATGGTTTAATTATCAAGTGGCAGGAACAAGCACAACCATAATCTTAAAGGAACTATATATAATATTCGTGTGTACTTCCTTTGAGTTCTTTTATTTGCCTTTTTTTGTTAAAGACAACTGAGATCATATTATGTACATAATTTTGGTTCTGATTTTCTCTATATCATACTTTCTAGAAATTTTTTGAATGCTTTTTTTCTCATTCATTGCTGGTGGGAATGCAAAATGGTTAAGACAGTTTGGCGGTTTCTTGCAAAGCTAAACATAGTCTTACCACGCAAGATAGCCGTCGCACATCCTGGTATTTACCCAAAGGAATTAAAAACTTATGTCTAACAAAAACCTGCACATAAATGTTTACAGCAACTTTATTTATAATTGCCAAAACTTAGAAGCAATCAAGATGTCATTCTGTAAGTGATAATCAACTGTGATACACCCATACAATGGAATATTATTCAGCAATAAAAAGAAATGAGCTATCAAGTCACAAAAAGACATGGAGGAACCTTAAATGCACATTGCTAAGTGAAAGAAGCCTCAGGGCCAGCCCAGTGGCGTAGTGGTTAAGTTCACGCGCCGCGCTCTGCTTTGGTGGGCCGGGGTTCGCCGGTTCAGATCCTGGGCGTGGATCTACACACCACTCACCAAGCCATGCTGAGGTAGCATCCCACATAGAGCAACTAGAAGGATGTACAATTATGACATACAACTATCTACTGGGGCTTTGGGGAGAAAAAAAGAAAAAAGAAAAAAAGGAGGAAGATTGGCAACAGATGTTAGCTCAGGGCCAATCTTCCCCCTCCCAAAAAATGTCAATGTTAAGTGAAAGGAGCCAATCTGAAAAGGTTACGTACTGTATGATTCCAACTATATGACATTCTGAAAAAGGCAAAACTATGGAGACAGTAAAAAGATCAGCGGTTGCCAGGGGTTGGGGGAGGCAGAGATGGAGGGATGAATAGGCAGAGTACAGTGGATTTTCAGGGCAGTGAAACTAATTCTGTCTAATACTGTAAGGGTGGATACACGTTATACACTTGTCAAAACCCATAGATTTGTACAACGCAGAGTGAACTCCAACGTAAACTATGGACTTAACAATGCATGGATATTGGTTCACCAATTTTCACACATGTACCACACTAACACAAGATGTTAATAACAGGGGAAACTGGGGGAGTGGGGTGGGGAAGGGGAGACGGTATATGGGAGCACTCTGTACTTTCTGCTCAATTGTTCTACAAACCTAAAACTGCTTTAAAAAGAAAAATCAATTTTTTAAAATGCATTTTTTTGTTTTGTTTTCTTCTACTCCCTTATCTTCTTTGAGATCTGATCTTGCCCAATAAGATTTTGCCATCCATGGTATTATTCAGGAAAGCATCCACTAGAGATGGCAAGGATTACTCGTTTCTACATTAGCAAGGATTATGAGCCTGGTCTTCTAGTCTATTACATAACATTCCTAGCAAGGGATGGGGTAACATCCTATAACCAAAGACATTAATATTTCTGCAGTCAAACAGAAGAATATTTACACTAAGTGAAATAAGTAAAGACTACAAATAGCCTTGTGTCAATTCAGGTCAGATTTTGCCACTAAATGAATTTGCTACAAACGTACAAAAAAACTTCCGGTTTTCAGTTTTTACTTTGAAATCATGGATAAGGAATTGTGGACCTGGAGCATGCTGTAATAGACCTTGTAGGGAAAAGCCTCCAAATTTTCCTCTTTTTTTTTTTAAGTAAGCTATTTCATCAGCTTGTTCTTCTGGATGACCTTCTAATCCAGGAACATAACATGCACATATTTTCTCTCAATTATTTTTTAAAGCTTTTGCCTCTAGGTTTTGTAACAGTTTGTTTGGGTAACTTTTGTCACTATCACAGCTGTAAATGGGGTATTTCTGCATCGTATTTTTAACTGGCTATTACGGCTACAGTCATTAATTTGCATTTTTTTGTGTGGTGTTCTTAACACTCATTTATTTTAAACATTTTATTGATTCTCTTATAGTTGTCTAATGACAAGTCATATTACCTGTGAACTGTCTTCTTTCCAATGGTTTTTACCTCTTATTTAGTTTATTTTAATATTCCATTGACTTTCCTCATTTCGACATTGTAGTATAGTTATGGTAAGACATTACCAATGGAGGAAACCTCTCTGCAATTTTGGTTTTTTTTTTGCAACTTTCTGTTAATCTATAATTATTTTAAAGTAAAAAAAATTTCTTTGACTAAAAAATTCTCAGTGTTAAATAGTGGTCAAGGTAGATATCCTTTGCCTCTAATTTTAACAAAGGGTGCTTCTAGTTTCTCACAGTGTGCCATTTAATGAGATCTACATTACTAGTCCTGGTTAAGTTTTTGTTTTGTTTTGTTTTGTTTTTAATCAGAATGAATATTGTTCTATTGAATATTGATTTATTGTTTTACTGATTGATCTGCTAATAGGATCAAATTACTTTCTTAATAGCCTTACTAATATTTCTCAATAACTAACTCTCCTTGAGTTCCTAGAGTAAATCTTACTTGGTTGTGGAAGATAATTTGCTTAACCTGCTGCTGAATTCAGTTTTACTAGCATTCTCCTTAATATTTTTGTACATACATTCAAAAGTAAGATTGATTTATACCTTTTTTGTATGTGTGTGCTATCAGGTTTAAGTTATTAGAGAGAGATGCTAAGATTCATAAAATAAACCAGGTAACTTTCTGACTTTTTCCTATGTTCTGACACAGATGAGAAAAAAGCATGAGAATTATTTTCTTGAAAGGCTTAAAATTCTCAACCAGCATACATAACATGAATGGAAAATTACTATCTCAGAGACAATGCTATTAGGGCTCTTCTTGTCTCCCTTCAGTCCACAGGATATAATAATTTTCTTCTAGTATATTTTTATCTACTGCTTCTATTCTGTTCAAATTTCTCCATTAGGAATATTACTAATCATTTGTAGATTGTACCTTTGTTCCTTCTTTTTCATATTTGCCACTGTATTTCTCATTATTTTCCTTTCTCCTCACTTTTCTTCTGCATTTTAAAAGTTTTTATGTTATACTCCCCATCACCAACTCAGTTTTCTACAATGTAAACTATTTTCCATCTATATGCTTAAATCCAAAATCAGACAGCCATGTTCCCTGCTTTTCTAAAAAGTTAAATGACCTTTAATCAAGTAGATGCTAGGGAGTAAGGGCAGGGGACAACCTGTGCAATAAGCAACTTGTTGCCTGGCAATCTTCAGTTGTGCTTTTCAAAAGAAAGAGGCCTTAGTACAAACCCCAAATATACCACAAGCAAGCTATTTCACATTTTTGAGCCTCTGTCTCCAGATATGTAAAATAGGGATAGCATCACTTTCCTTATAAAATTGTTTTAAGGATAACGGAATTAGGAATAATGGCAATATTCACCTTACAGGTCCGCTTACTTTGTGTTAAGTACTACATGAAGCATCTTACATGACCACAATGAGATGGATACATTTATCATTCCCATTTTATACGTGAGGAACTAAGACTCAGAAAAGTAGGGCAACTTGCCCAAGACCATATAGCTGGTAAGTAGTGATGCCAGGACATAAACCTAGATAGTTTAGTCTGATCTTAGAAACTGGAGACCTTAGAAGTGCCTGGTTCACAAATACTTTTTCCTTTTTAAAAGTGGTATGAAAGAGCAGAGCCAATTGTAGCCCATACTTTTAGTAATAAATTTTACTAGGGGAAGATTTTAACATTCCTTTTCTAATTATCCATAGATTTCACTTATATATGTGATATGGGTCCTACATTACCCAGGAAAATTCAGAGCTGGATATATTATCAAAGCAGTCTCCCCAGAAAGAACTCTGAAAGCATTCTGGGACCAAGTGTCATGGACTCACAGTAACCTATAGCACCAGAGAATTTCATTTACTTGCATGCAGAGTTAAGAGTTAACCAGGTTGTTTTTTTTTTTTTGGTGAGGAAGATGGGCCTTGAGCTAATATCTGCCACTCCTCCTCTTTTTTTTGCTGAGGAAGACTGGCCCTGGGCTAACATCCATGCCCATCTTCCTCCACTTTATATGGGACGCCGCCACAGTATGGCTTGACAAGCGGTGTGTCAGTGCACGCCTGGGATCCGAACTGGCGAACCCCGGGCCGCCGCAGCGGAGCGCGCGCACTTAACCGCTTGTGCCACTGGGCCGGCCCCCAGGTTTTTTTTTTTAATTCCTTCTATCTTCATAAAAATGTTTTGGCTATCATCAGCTGAATGTTAATTTATGAATATATTTTCTCACAAAAGTTTAGGAAAATTACCTTCAATGCTTCTAAGGACAAAAATCCAAAGTGTGAAAGGAAAAGGCGTGCTGTTTGGAATTCCTGGGCAGGAGGTGGGGGCTTACAATCTGTAATTGGATCAGGAAAATTTCTCTTCTGCAATGCTTCCTCACTTTGTTGTTCGAGGTGTATTTCATAAGCAATCTGCTGGGCCATGCCATTCCTTAATTTTTCATGTCTCTCTTCTAACTGAAATAAACCAAATATTTCATTTTTTGGAACTATTACAAACGTAATAGGATTAATCTTAATTTTAAAATGAAAATAAAGCTACATGCAACAAAGTAAATTAAGATAATTTTCAGTGATCAACGAGTTTCAATTCAATATGCAGTATGCAACCAAGCAAACATGTTTCAAGGTTAAGACAAATACCAAAAAAAACTCCCCTATAGCCTCAACAATTGCTCCTTCCTCTCCTTGCTATAAATGAAACCATTCTCTATCTGCTTACCTTCAAGCAGGCAAGAAAAAGGGAAGAGTTGTTGCTCTCACTCCCTCTTCCAGATCACTGTCTACCTTCACCCTGCAGTGACCCTCTCACGTTTTGAAGTCCTCATCCAGATGGATTACTCCACTACATTCTTGGAAAACTCGCCCTGACCCCTCTACTTCCCTTCTGATCCTAGTTTAAAATTCCATCTTCTTTGGTGAGCAATGATCCTTCTAACGACCGGGCTTAAATTTCTATAACTTCCTCAACCATCACAACTTTGGCCATCCATGAGCACATTTTGTACCTCAGAGGTGCTCTACTTTCAAGAGCTACAATTCTGAAATTCCCTTCTCCACTCAGAAGCCCCCTTCCTGCAGCTC
Organism: Diceros bicornis minor; assembly: GCF_020826845.1. Taxonomy (NCBI): domain Eukaryota; kingdom Metazoa; phylum Chordata; class Mammalia; order Perissodactyla; family Rhinocerotidae; genus Diceros; species Diceros bicornis. Next base: position 21,657,202 of record NC_080758.1, read on the forward strand.
TCCCACACCTTCACTCCCCGAGCTGTGCTTTCCCTTCAGTTTGAGGCATTCAATCCCTCTCTGTATTTTCCCAGGCCCTTAGCTTCCTCCTGGTTTCATCTACTTTCCAACCAAGCCTAAACCCCCAAATCTAACATCTTAATACCCTCTTTTAAGCATATAAATGCCTGTGTTGTTCCTTATTCTTCCATATTCTCACCTGTCAACCTCCAACACCATTCAAATTTTTTACTTATGCCTCCAGATTCCAAGGACTTTTGAAGAAAATCAGCAGAGTAAGTTAAGTAACTTCACTACAGATGATGCTTCTTAACCTCAGCTAGGCTGCCTGGCAATTTTAAGAGCCAATTTTGATTCCCTATTTCACTGCTAAGAACTAAGATTAAAATTTACATAAGCTCCTTCAATATCCCTCCTTTCTACCTTTAAATGTCTCTGAACTTTCACCCACTCTCTCCTCTCTCGTCTTACCCGAAGTATCTCTTTTCTAGACACAATCACATAGACTCTTGACCCTACTGCCTCCAAGGCTTTACTCTATTACTTATTTCCCCAGTCCATCTTAACAGTGTTACCAGACGCAGACCCTTCTCCACTGGATCCTTCCTTTCAACCTCTAAGCATGTTCATACTGTTCCCATCCTTGAATTAAAAAAAAAAAAAGAAAAAACTAGTCTTGCTTTCCTTAGCGAGGCTACTTCCTCACACTATTATCCAGTCTGTACCCTTCCCTTTACTGCTAACAATGTACTTTATATTCACTGCCTCTCATTAACCCTTCACTACCTAGCCCCTTATATTCTGCCCCTCACTTGAACACTCTTTTGAACCTGCTATCAAAGGTCACCTACATTTTCATGCCAAAATCCAGGGGCTTCTTCTTAGTGCTCCTTCTCCCGATCTCACTAGCACTTAATAGTGCAGGCAGCCTCCATTCCCACCCTTCTGTTCTCTCAGGCCCTGACATACCCTCTGTCCTCCACTTCTTAAAATTCTTCTCTCTGACCTAAGATATCAATTACCTCATCTAATTATCTAAATTAATCTAAAGCCAAATAAACTTTTCCCATCTTCCCAAACCTGTCCTCTTGCTAACATCCATATTTCTTCTGTAAATGGCACTGATGTCTTCTCACTCAAGCTTGAAATGTAAAGTTCTTTGGCTCTTTTCCTTCCCTCATCAATCCGAGACTACCTGGGTCTACCTCTACGATACATTCTATATATTTAAACTTCTGCTATCAGTGAGGTAGTCCTTCCTTTTCCCTGCCTGGATTGTCACAGTAGTCTCTGCAATGGTCTCCCTTTTCCAAATATCCTCCACTAGAGTCTGATCATCTCACCATACTACTGAAATTACCTAGACCGGCCCAGGCAGCTCAGCAACACCTCTCTCTAAGACATGCAGTTACTTTCAATCAGCCACAATCTATACTTGTAAGACAAGTAAGCTACATGGTAACCTCCCAGATAACAGAGATCCAGGTCATCTTATGAATCACCTCTAATAACACTAGAAGAAAGGCAGTGTTCTTGACCATGGAAGTTGTTTAAGAATGTTTATAGTCATTCCCTTAACAACAGCTAACAATAATTTTTCTTACTTCTTCAGTGACGATTTCATGCAAATCTGGAATGCTCAGATCTGCTTTCACAAAAGGAATCTTATCCACCTCTTCTGGAAATGGTCGATGTTTCACAGTATATTTAAATCCAACATCATTTTTAGGAACTGGACGAGGTTCAGGCACAAAAAGCTGTTAAAATAAAACAAACATTATATTTATTACATCTGGTGCCATCTATGATGACATGTATTTCCCTGGTCTCTTAGATGCCTGTGTTTCCCTAGGATTACATAACACAGAAACTCAGTAAGAATCTGCAAATACGACTGCTAACAGTAAAGGTAAATAATCTAGTGTACTCTATTTTATTTTTAGAAAAATGTTCAACTTATTCTAGATTTTGTGACTGATAAATGGGTTGTCAACCTCTACTGCTCCAGGCCTGAATCTTCCAAATTAAGTGGTAAGACAATGCATAAGGCACTTCAGAGCTTAAGGTTCAAACTTCCTTCTTCAAAGTGCTCTCAATCATAATAAAGTACAAGTTTAGGCACACTGGGCATCTCTAGACAGTGAGTTCAACCTTAGCATGGCTTAACTGAAAGAGTATGGGTGCCAAATCCAATTCTTCATGGCTCCAAATCCCTGCTAATATATATTAACTGTGTGATTTCCATTTTCACATCTGAAAAATGGAAATAACCTATCACAAGATTATTCTAAGGATTAAATAAAATACATATGGCACATATTAAACCATCAACAAGTTTTAGTTCCTTTCCTGATTTCCTTCCTCCTCAGTCTTTGATGCTAACTTACTGGCTTACAGTGATGCTGAAAGAATGTGATCTGCATGATGCCACTAAGAAAATAGAATTGTGCTCCTCATAGGGTGATAAACACATCTCATCTAACAGAGACATCTAAGATTTTAAATGATTTTAGACACATGCTCCAATTTTGTGGGCTTCTCTCTTAAATGCTGGTAAAATTTTATTGTCATATTTTAAAGAATTTTTAGTAACATAAGTAAAAGCTTAACAATGTGATAAGTGAAAATAGCAGTATATAAAAATGACTCAAATTCTATTTAAGTGTTATTGTGTACAGAAAGGAAATAAGATTGGAAGGAAATCCACTAAAATATTAACAGTGGCGATCTACTTCTGGAGAGTGAGAATAAAGGTGATTTAAAATTTCTTCTTTATTATCTGAATTTTCCAACTTTCTCCCATGAGCAAATTTTATTCACATAATTATAAATGTAATGAGGAAAATAAACTGTACCAAAACACAAAAGATTTTATTAAATTATACAGCATATTAAAAAAAATTATAGAGCACATTAGCAATTATACAAGAATAAATCATATGAAACAATCTGAAACTAAGTCCTATTGCCAGAGATATCAAAGGTCTGGCCAAATTTTTTTCCTATATGGTGTGTACCTGAGTTTTACTATATTTAACATTGCATGAAAAAAATTGGGCCCACTGTTCAGAACAGTAGTCCTTAATCATAAATGGACGTCAGAATCATCTAGAAAACTTTTTGGAAATACACCTGCCTTGAACATGTCTTTATTTTTTTATTTTTTATGTTTTGGTGCAGAGGACTAGCCCTGAGCTAATATCCGATGCCAATCCTCCCCTTTTTTCTTGAGGAAGAGTGGCCCTGAGCTAACATCCATGCCCATCCTCCTCTACTTTATATGGGACATCGCCATAGCATGGCTTACCAAGCGGTGCATCGGTGTACGCCCGGGATCCAAACCTGCGAACCCCGGGCCGCCGAAGCACAGCGCGCACACTTAACCGCTTGCGCCACCGGCCAGCCCCGAACATGTCTTTAAAGAGTAATTCAGTGGATCTGAAGCTAGGCTCCTAAGATAATACTGATGTGAACCCACTGACTGAGAACCTGACTGGGATGAAAAATATTTATTTTATCTGTGATTTTTGTTGGAATGTTATTTAACCTTTAAATCATAACACACACACACACATGGACACACAGCCGCATTCATTCCTAGTCACTTCCCTGTAACTTCTGATGGATACCTTCTGATTTGCTTTTGCTCCTCTGGGTAAAAGGCAAAGCTGTTGTGCCCAAGCAAGTCTTCCAGACATTCCCCGGACCAGCACAGTGACAGAGGGGAAAAAATCATCTAGAATAAAATGTTGGTGTAAAAGTTTTTATTTCAGACAACCACCATTTAAAATACACCTGTTGTTCCCTGGAGAGCCTCTAATAATCAAAGTCCTAGCACAGTGTCATCCTTTGTGTACCACCTCTGTGGTTTCTGCCATATCCATGTACAATAAGAACTATTATGTTACTTTATATCAACCACTTTCTTTACTTTTTTTTGAAACAAATTTATTTTAAAAGGAAATTGCATATCTCTACTTTACATGAAAAACTATGAATTTTGGTGTGCTAATTATATATTTTTTAAACACATAAAATAATGTTCACTAACATATCGACTAACATCCTCTCACATACCTCCAGTGGTACACATAAACATTTTTAGCAAACACTGCCATAGCAAATACTCTTTAACTTCCAATGTTAAAAATGACCTAAGTGCAGGAAGACAGACTGGGTGCTTGCAGTGCTGATGTTACATTCACCCATGCCTTTCTGTACTGCTGTCCACCATAGGCAGGCACTGTTCCATCCCAGCAGTAGTTCAGGGTCAGGAGATAAAGAACTCAGGATGTACTTCCTGAGTGACCCAGATCCTTCTCATTCCCTTCTTTTGTCTCTGGTGTAACTTGTTCAAATGACTCTCTCTCACTTCTTCTGTTATTAACTATTACAATGAACTATCAAAATGTCCTCGTAAATCTATAAATTCCAATTGTTTATCTTTTGGTAGACTTCCGATGAAATAAAATTACTTGGAATGAGAGTGGGGGAGTCCTAAAAATCTAGAGAAGGGTTGACACTTACTCCGGGAAACCCCATGGGGATACTGGAATTTTACAGACTCCTTAGCAGGTGGCTTTGGAGTAGGAGGCCAGAAGAATCATGAATAATAGGCACAAGCCAGGGAAGAGAGTCAAGCATGCCCTAGGTGTGGAGTAGAGAAGGAAGAGGTGCCTGCAGGAAAGACGGGACCACCACGTTGGAGATGGGCAATAATAAAAGGCCCCATCTATTTCATATTAAAGTCACTATTTTACCACAACACAATGGAAACCTGTGATGGTATTCATTCATCCCTGAACTACAGGGAAATGTCTCACTTTCATTTTACGAATTTATAAGGTCCTACTCATATATACTCAACATAATTTGCGTGGGACTCTAGGACCCTGTTCACCTTTGCAAAGGTAAGAAGGCAAGTCTTTAATTACTGAGAAAATCCTATCACTGTGGGGAAAGATAACAGAAAGGGACAGTATAAGGTTCAGGAAATTTGGATTCTAGTCCCTTCATACCATATACTTCTCAAGTAACCCTGGACAAGTCACATACTTTCTCTGAGCCTCAGTTTCTTCACCTGTAAATGAGGGAATTGTACACTAGGTGTTTCCCTGGGTCCCTTTATGTCCGCCTGCAGGTTCTGTAATCTTCACTTTCCTTTAACTTCCCAGCAATAAGGATCTCTCTGAGAACATGCTTTCTTTACATATTGACTGATTCCAATTACCATCAGGAAAAAGTGTACTTTGAGTACTCTGGGTTACAGTAGTAATCACATACCTTGAGATGGTTTATAACTGGCATGGTCAGATCTGTATCTGAAGACGAATACCATGGTGGCAGCAAGTAGGATGGAGGCAAGGGTAAACAAATTTTGTAACTAGAAGGTGGGGGGAGGGGGGATCAGACCAGATAGGAAGCAATTGCAATAATCTAGGTAAGAAATAATAACGCCCTGCATTTGGATGTATGGGGAGGGATGCAGAGGAAAGGAAAGATTCAGTAGTCACTGGGGAGGTGGAAACTTGGCAACGAATTATGTAATGGAGTAACAGGAAGGAGCAGGCAAACACGACTCCTCAAATTTCCAACCTGTTTAGGTGGTACCAATAACCGAAAGAGAACAATGTGGGCTGAGGGGCAGGACCCAAAGTTCAAGAGGAAAGAAAGAGGGACAATAATTTTTATACACAGTAAACCACAGAAAACATCCCACTAAAATACACTTTTTATAAAACTATAGAGTTTTCTGATATTTCAGACACACATAAAGAACCTATAAAAGAGTCTCTTTAATATGTATATCCCATTATCTGACCCTCTATTTTTCAGCTGCTATTACCCCATAGCTAGAAGTCTTTTTGACAAATGCAAAATTACTTAGAATTTGCAGTCTTTCCTTCCCTGATCTTGGGAACAGCCTGCTAGTACTGAAGAACACATCGATTTAGAAGTGGACAAGGCCCAAAGTGCTGAAACTTACTCTGTTCGTTTCCAAGAGGTTGCTCCAGCATTGCCAGGATGACACTGTTATCCAGGACAAAGTACCGGAAACTATGCTTGTTTATGGTTGGTAGCCTGGAGTATTTAATCAAAGTGGTCTCATTCACCAGACTACAAGGAGAGGCAGGACCACTGGGTGAAGGAAATGCGCCAAGCAACTGCATTATACTATGGAGAATGGAAAAGATAACAGTTAATGCCCAAAGTAAAATCTTAAGTTTACCTCATTCATCAATGTGTCCTTCTGCTCCTCTGAATTTTAATTGACCACAGCCATGCCTCCACTTCACAGGTCAGATTTATTCCCTGTGGTGGATGCTGTGGTGAGCTATCCAGATTCGCCCCTCCAAGACTAAAAGATTCATTCCCCCAGATGCAGGCAAATGGTGGCCTCAGCTTTCAGCTGAGTCCGTCTCCAGGACTTGCCCTCAGCCAACAGGAACCACTTCACCCAAGATCATAGCTTCCTCCTGGGGAGCCAACATCCAGTGAATTGCTGATGCAGGAGTATAAAGTCCCAGCCCCCTTGCTCCAACATGAGAGAACTCTAAAGGGCCAACCCAGCTCCTTTGTTAGCTCTTTGTTGCACCTGCATCACAGTTTAGTTCTTCCCTCTGCTCAATCCTGCTTCCTTCATTCCCCCATAGGGGTTGATCCTGAGAGCACTTTCCAATAAACATCTTTTTTTTTTTTTTTGAGGAAGATTGGCCCTGAGCTAACATCTGATGCCAACTGTCCTCTTTTTCTTTTTTCTCTCCAAACCTCAGTACATAGTTGTATATCCTAGTTGTAGGTCCTCCTAGTTCTTCTATGTGGGATGCCACCTCAGCATGGCTTGATGAGCGGTGAGTAGGTCCGTGCCCAGGATCCGAAGCAGCGAACCCCAGACCGCTGAAGCAGAACACGCGAACTTAACTGCTACACCACCCGGCCAGCCCCTCCAACAAACTTCTTGCAAGCAAACTTCTCTCTGAGAGTCTGCTACCCAGGGAACCTGACTAACCACACTTCCAAATCATGAAGCTCCTAAAGATATATTTAAAAATTCTGTGTGCTCCAGGTTTCAGGAGTATGCTAGCTAAAGCATTCTAGACCTAGAAAAGGACCCAAAGATCAGCCAAACCCCTTTAATTTTTCAGATGAGGAAAACTCAGGCTCAGAAGAGATAAGTGACAATTAAGAGACTAGAAACCAGGGCCTGCTGCCTTCTCACTGTGTGGTCATGAGTAGATATTATCCTCATTTTACACATAAGGAACTTGATGCACTAACAGTTACATCTCACAGAACTGTAGTAATTATTAAAGGAGAATATATAAGAAAAAATGCTTTGTAAACTGGAATTCAACTGATCAAGCCTTAATATTCAGAAATGTTTATATCCATAGAGATTTCTGCATATATTCAATGAATAACAACATATATAGCACTTACCATGTGCCAGGCACTGGTCTAAGCACTTTACACACACTATTTTTAGTTATCGTAACAACCCAAGTACCATTATTATTCCCATTTTACAGTGAAGAAACTACAGCACAGAGAGAAATTATCTTGTAATGAAAACATAAAAGATTTTATCTTGTGGTTTAATACCACCCGACCCTTCATATGCAACTCATTTGGAAAACTAATATCCCCAGCACTGCTTTTATCATCTCAATCCTCAGCTTGAGTGGCCTGTCCCTTTCTCTTTCATTCTAATGCTTGAACCCAAATATCTCTGATAATGGACGGCAACATTGCTCAACAGATCTTTTCCTTCCATTTTCTCTTCTCCTATGAGGATTATCATCTAAGAATTTCAAGGACCAGGAGCATTTGATAAGTTCAGGCCTAAAGATTTGTGGAAAATAGGTAAAATACCAGGAGACCAGTAATGGGAAAATGTGGCTTTGGTTTTCTAAAATGGGATAGAGATGAACGTCACACAGCATATAGACATGTGACCTTGTTGTGTTCCATGCAAGATTCTAAGACATTATCAAATAGGTTGCTGGCAAGGCAATAGGTCACTAAGATCAAATCATAGCAGCCTAACCACATTTTCTCTTCTTGATAGTGACTAAACTGGAAAGGCAGAGAAATATCTCTGAAATCAAGATGAAAGTATTTGACAGGGTATCATGATAAACTTGTAGACAAGATTTAAAATTCCCTGTGAACCTGAAGGGAAATCTCTTATGCTATGCTTTGTGAGTCTATCTCTGTTGAATATTTTTATCAGTGTCTTTGATTAGGACACACAGGGCAGGCTCATTAAATCTGCAGTTGACCAAAAGTTGACCTGCAGAGTTAATATATCAGAGTAAGAGTTGGGATACAAAGGATCGTAAAAGACTAAAAATAATGAGGTAAATCTTACATAAAGAAATTTCAGGGCCAGCCCCGTGGCTTAGCGGTTAAGTGTGTGCGCTCCGCTGCTGGCGGCCCGGGTTCGGATCCCAGGCGCGCACCGACGCACCGCTTCTCCTGTCATGCTGAGGCCACGTCCCACATACAACAACTAGAAGGATGTGCAACTATGACACACAACTATTTACTGGGGCTTTGGGGGAAAAAAAAAGGAGGGGGATTGGCAATAGATGTTAGCTCAGAGCCGGTCTTCCTCAGCAAAAAGAGGAGGATTAGCATGGATGCTAGCTCAGGACTGATCTTCCTCACAAAAAAAATAAAAAATAAAAAAAAAAAAAGAAATTTCAGATTTAAATGTAAAGTTCTGTATATTACATTCAAATATTCCCACACAAATAAGTACAGGATAAGAAAGACAGATGAAAGATAAATGCGGGAAAAAAGACTCAAAGATTTTAGTTGACTTAATGCAAATTACAGGTTCTCAAAAACCCAACGCAGTCTCCAATACATTTTAATGAAAATGTCTGACTCCACTGCAGATCCTACTCTACAGAGTTTAAAGGTCATCGGACCACATCTACTAGCATATTATACTCAGTAAATGATTTTTAAGAGGTACATAGTCAAGCCTACACCATTGAGGGGAGAATGACCAGGATGATAAAGGTATCTGAATACTGTCATATGAAAAACAGCTGAAGGCACTGGGAGAAATGAATCAGAGAGAACACGAGCATTGTCTTTAGACGTTGCTACTGCTTGGGAAAAAGGATTTCACTATCAAAAGTTTGAATCAGAACCAATAGGTAAAAGTTAAAGTGGAGAGATTTTAGCTCAATGTTAACATCAAGTTTTAACAATTAAAATGAAATGGGCAACCTTGGGGATTAGAGTATCCCAAAATTAGAGGGTAAATAACTTCATAATATGTCTTAAAGGTGACTTAAGCAGAAGAGCTGCTGAAATGACGTCCAAACATCCTAAATCTGAATTTATATTACTACACGAAAGGGAAAAAACCCAACCAGCTAATCTGCACTCCATAATTGTCTACTGTGTGCTCAGCACTGTGAGCGGTGTGATGAGGGAAACATGCCTCTCTCCAGGTTGGGGAGACAACACTAGCACGTATCAAATATAACCAGTTATGATCATGACAGTATAGAATTCCATGCTGTGCAGAAGGGTCAGACTGAATGAGCATACTAATGCAGAAAAGAGTCATCATTCAGAAGCAGAATAACCAAATAAGGTCCCATGGAGGTAGCTTGATTTGATACGAGCACTGAACAGTGGAGGATGTGGCTGAGGGGAGAAGAGGGAAGCCCTGAAACCCAGGGGAGGCACACAGATAGGTATAAGCACGCCCAGTCCACAGCCACAAGTGGCCTCTGAGGCCCGACTATGGCAGAAGGGATGTGCTGGGAAAGATCAGATAGTTCGAGTGGGGACAGAATAACGAGGGCCTTGAAAACCAGACCAAGGAGTTCACACAACATGGCAGGAAACAGAGATCTATTCGGTTTTCAATCACTCAAGCAGGGGAATTAAAATAGTGCCTAAGGGTGATGAGTTCAGCAATAGAACGCAAGATGATCAACAGGAAGGCTAAGAGATTGAAAACAGAGAAATCAGGGGGCCAGCCTGGTGGCGTAGCAGTTAAGTGCGCGCGCTCTGCTGCTGGCGGCCCGGGCTTGGATCCCAGGCGCACACCGATGCATCGCTTGTCAGGCCATGCTGTGGCAGCGTCCCACATAAAGTGGAGGAAGATGGGCACAGATGTTAGCCCAGGGCCAGTCTTCCTCAGCAAAAAGAGGAGGATTGGCACGGATGTTAGCTCAGGGCTGATCTTCCTCACCAAAAAAAAAAAAAAAAAGTTGAAAACAGGAAAATCAGGCAAGAAGTGAGAAAGGTCTAGAGGAAGAAGCTATCTGAGGTCAGAGGGGATGGAGGAAATACTTTCAAAAGTAAAGTCTATTGTACTTAGTCACTGGCTTTATATGGGGAATGACAGATAAAACAGAGATAAATCAGAAAAAAAGCCAAAGTTCTATGTTTGCATAACTGGAAAACAGCAATGATACTGACATAAAGCTCTAATTGTGAGGGAACAAAGAAATTTGGTTTTGGACGTTTCATGATGACAGTACTCTTCACAGGGAACTTTTCAATACTGCAAACTGGAGATAGCCTTTGTGGACTTGCCAGCAGAGACAAGACACATGAGCCATCTAGGTAACTACTGGTTAGGCTGGGGGAAGCATCCCAGGGCTCTCTACTCATTCTGAGCACATATCTAATCCTCACTGTCAATTATATTCTCATAGGAAGGTCCCATCCAGGCTAGGACGGAGCAAACTTATTTTTGTATAATGCAGAGTTCCCAGTGAGAAATGTCCTGCCCCTTTCTCTCCACATCTGTCTTACTCTTCCAAGTACACATCAAGTCTTAGTTCTTTTATAATGCTTTTAATACTCCAGCCCACACTTGGTCTTCTCTCTGAAATTTTATTATTTCTAGTACTCATTCACATTTTTATGATTTTCTAGCTATTAGCCAAGCCTCCACAAAGTCACCAAAAACCCAGTATTAGCACAGTGAGCAGGACTAAACTAAAGCAAGTACACTTCTAAAACTTTACTGAATGACCTAAGCTCATGAGGAACAAAAATAAACCCAACTTTATTGTGCACACTCCAAGTTATCAACAGACCACTGAACTCATAAAAGATTCTGGGATCTTGGTAAGGGCTGCCTTACATACAAATCTTCAAGCAGTCTTGCCTACCACTTTACTAAAAATACCAAGATGAGCCAACCCAGAATGACTTGACACTTCTTCCTGCTTTTATGTTTTTCTGGGTCTTCATCCACATCTATCCTTTCATAAGCCCCATCCTTCCATCTGTACTGATTCTACCTAACCTTCTCCACTTACTTTTTCCTTTCAGTCCATAAATGTGCCTAAACTGCCTTCCTTCCTTCCTTCTACTCTTCTCAAAAACTCTCTCAACTCGCAGCTACTTTTTCAAGGTACCAACCTGTCTTCGTCCCTTCACTATCAAAATGCTTGAAACAGGAGTCTTCTCTGGCTGCCTTAACCACCCTGTAATCTGGCTTATAGCTCAAACTTTACCCATCCTCTAAGAGGCAGGTCCAATGTCATTTTTCCTAGGAACCTTACTTTGATTTTCCCTTATCTGGAAGTATTCATTTCCTCCTTCCAACTCTCCAGCATTTTATTTGTACCTCTTCTCTTAGAGCACTTATTTTTCCACCTAATATTACAGTTATTTGTGTTCATATCTTATCTTCCCTATTGGATAAGAAGCTCTTTGAGGGTGGTGATTGCATCTGATTTATCTTTATGATCCTATTACCAGTAAATAAGAGAGAGTTCATAAATCTTGGATGAATGAACCTATAATATGTAATATAAATGGTGTAGCAGAAAATACAGACCACTGAGCTAGAAAGCAGGAGACCTGAGATGTGTAACCACAGACAGATCCCGACTCTGGATTTAACCATCCAAGTGAAAGGGTGGAATAAGGCTCTCCAAGATCCTTTCCAGCTCTAACATGATATGACTTGAATTAACAGCAACCAGCATTACAAAACAAGAACCCAAACTCTCAGCCCCAAGTTCCTGGTTTCTTTTGGTCCAAAAAACAAGACATCTTCTTTTTGGAGAAAAAGTATCCTAAAGGGGTTGTGTCGCTTAATGCTGACAACTGGGGAGATGAAAAAACAAGGACCACAGCTAGCCCATCTAATTCTTAGGCACAATCCCTATGCAGTCACTTTCATACCATGTTAGGGTGGCTTCAGCGGCATCCTTTACCCTCATAGATGCAGGGTTTGGCTCCTTATCTCCTTTGTACTTGACCTCTTGCTCACTGTTCTTGGATTTACTTCCTGAAATACCCAGTTCCACAATCTCCAGTACTTCCTTAAGACAGTCCTAGAAGTAGGAAAGGCAGATCAGTTTTTGTAATATACCTATTTTATAAGAAGACAAGAAAATACATCAAAATGCTAATGATGGCTGTGTTTTGGTGCTGGGGCTCTAGTTTCTCATTTTCTTTAAGAGGTATATATTAATTTCATAATAATATAATAAACTTTGCCCCCCCCCCCCCAATTCTCTTTCAAACTAAACCTGATGGGGCCAGCCTGGTGGCGCAAACGGTTAAGTGTGCGCGCTCCGCTGCAGCGGCCCGGGGTTCGCCGGTGCGGATCTGGGGCGCACACTGACGCACCACTTGGCAGGCCATGCTGTGGCGGCGTCCCATATAAAGTGGAGGAAGATGGGTGTGGATGTTAGCCCAGGGCCAGTCTTCCTCAGCAAAAAGAGGAGGATCGGCAGATGTTCGGCAGATGTTAGCTCAGGGTCGATCTTCCTCACAAAAAAAAAAACCTAAACCTTAGTGTTCAGAGAGTTAGATAATAAGTAACGATAAATTCCCTTCAATTCTATCAGTCACAATTCTTGTAAAATTACCATGTACTATAAATCATGAAAGCCCAAGTGAAAGAGATGTAACAGTAATTCAGTTAAACCCTGATGGTTTAAAACATATTAGATTATCCAAAGGGAAGTTTATCATTTACTGATATTTTTAAGCAGTTTCTGGTATCATAACTTTTGAAGCCATAACGAAAATGACTAAGATTTAATCAACAGTATTATTTTAAAAACTATATAAAGCTCTCTCTAAATATTCAATGAGCCTGATATCTTTTTTTCACACTGTGAATACTTTATAAATGCCTGCCTCTGCATTAAGAAAGGTATTACATGGAACAATGGCAGGGAAAGCAGCCTAGATATCTGTGCCTACTTGAAGACGGAGAAATGTGTGTGACATGAAATTTTTTAGATATAAGCAACCTTTACAGACAAGCTGTGCTCTAGGTTTGCAGCCTGGCTATCAACTGCCCTTCTTGGTTTGGTGAAGGATGATCAAAGTGTCTACTGGCCATCTCAAGGCTACCATCCTTTCAAGAAAGAACATTCTTGATAGTTCAGATAAATTAGTCAAGACCCCATCTTTCAAAAGAACTTCTCTATGAGTTAATTTGCAAAGAAATATAAGCACAATGACAGTTTTTGAGTTGTGTTCAAAAGCACAAGTGTTCTACAGAAATATAACAAGTATGTTCAGTATAAAGTATACAGTATTGTATTTAAATTTAGATATTCTTTTTTTTTTTTTTAATTTTACTTATTTATTTTTTCCCCCAAAGCCCCAGTAGATAGTCGTATGTCATAGCTGCACATCCTTCTAGTTGCTGTATGTGGGACGCGGCCTCAGCATGGCCAGAGAAGCGGTGCGTTGGTACACGCCCGGGATCTGAACCTGGGCCACCAGCAGCGGAGCATGCGCACTTAACCGCTAAGCCACAGGGACAGCCCTAGATATTCTCTTTTAAAAGACATTTCCCCAATATACATTTTTGTTTCTATTTACTGCTTTAAGACCTAGTAAACTAACCTTTTCATCAAGCATATCAGGGTGCTCTGTCAGCCAGACACAGAGACACTGGAAAGCTGCCACTATCATGGAGTGCAGATCCCGGGAGTGAAGAGGAGCTGGCCGACTACACTGGTACACAATGTAGCTGCATACAGAACTGATGGCTCGCTTCCGGTCTCCTGAGTCAACCATCACCTTCACCTGAGCATATTCACATGGGGAACATAGTTAGCTGGGAAATATTGCACCAATTTCAAAGTATCTGTACTGAGGCCCAGCCTTTCGGAGAATGTGACACAGCACTGGCAGCCTTGCTTTTTAAAATATTATTTATACAGAGGAACAGAATATTTCAGATGTACTATCATACAATACTCTATACAAATAGAGGGCATTTTTCAAACTCTAAAACAGTATTTCATTTTAGCATACTTTTTCATGCCCTAAAACCTAAACTCCTGGGGTGCACCTACTCATTATCGCCAGAGATCAAAAGAACAGCTGGCAACAGAACATGTACACATTTCTTAAGCCTCCTAACCCAACCTCGCAGTAATACTCTATGGACTACAAAGATCTCTGCAGATGCTCAGACATATAATTAACATACAGCAAACTACAGATATTTCAAGTGCACAATTTGATAAATCTGGGCATAAGTATATACCTGTGAACTATCACCACAATCAAGATAGCAGACATATGCATCACCTCCCAAAATCCCCTCATGCACCTTTGTAATCCTTCCTTCTACTCCTTTTTGCCCCCTCCCTAGATTACTGCTGATCTGCTTTCTGTCACTATAGGATAACTTGCATTTTCTAAAGTTTTATATAAATAAAATCATGTGGCATTGTACTCTTTCTTTGCGGGGGCGGGGGGCATCTGGCTTCTTTTACTCAGCATAATTATTTTGAGATTTATGCACATTCTTGTGTGTATCAACTGTTCCTTTTTTATTGCTGAGTAGTAGTCCATTGTATGGATATACCACAATTTATTTATCCAGTCACCTGATGACGGACATGTGGGTGTTTCCAGCTCCTGAATATTACAAATAAAGCTGCTACGAACATTCATGTACAAGTCTTTATATGGATATATGCTCTCTTATCTCCTGGGACTGGAATGACTGGGTCATATGATAGACGTATGCTTAACTTTTTAAGGAACTGCCAAGCTGTTTTCTAAAATGGTTGTACCACTTAACATTCCCTTCAACAATGTATGAGAGTTCCAGTTCTTCCACATCCTCACCAACATTTGGTATAGTCAGTCTTTTAAATTTTAGCTGTCCTAATAGGTATAGAGTGGTATTTCACTGTGGTTTTAATTGCCTTTCCCTAATAACTAATGATATGGGGCATCTTTTCATGTGCTTATTTACCATCTGTATATCTTTTTTGGTAAAGTGTCTGTTCAAATCTTTTGCCCATTTTTTAACTGGGTTGTCTGCTATATTTTTGAGGGCTTTTGTTGTTATTGTTGTATTGTCTTTTTAAAAGATTTTATTAAAGGTCTTTACGAAGCAACATCCAGACTCCAGATTCAGTTGCCAAGAAGACCTGGTAATGCAGTGGGGACTAGGGCTAGAGCATAGCGGGCAGCTCTGACTTCCTAACCTTCTGTCCCGAGATAGAGATGGCAGATAGTATCTCATCTTTAGAGTCAATAATGCTCACATGGTCAAGCAGGGGCTTCTTAGGGCCATTCTTTTTTTTTTTAATTTTTTTATTTTATTTTTTCCCCCAAAGCCCCAGTAGATAGTTGTATGTCATAGATGCACATCCTTCTAGTTGCCGTACGTGGGACGCGGCCTCAGCATGGCCGGAGAAGCGGTGCATCGGTGCGCGCCCAGGATCCGAACCCGGGCCGCCAGCAGCGGAGCACAAGCACCTAATCGCTAAGCCCCGGGGCCAGCCCCTTAGGGCCATTCTTACTACTTGGGTCCCAGGACAGCATGATCTTCACTTCGACGCCCAGCATACCCAATCTGAGCAGCACATGGTACAGGGCAGTATCAATAGAGTAGTTAATAGAGTCCCCACTGTGGATCATCACACCATCCACAAACTTCATAGATTCAGCCCCCTGTCCTTGGAGTTTCCCTGACACTATGACCTTGTAGACCCTGGCCCCACTCTCCATAATGAACTGCAGCATCCCATAGCAGGCTCTCTACACGGCAAGCCCTCCTAGGAGTTTGTAATGGAGTGACTCTATCTGGGCAATGGCACACAGACCCACCGTGGCCATCTTTTCAGCATATAGTTCTACATAGATCCCAGGGGAGCCAAACTTCTTCTGAACTACATTGGCCAACTCCCAGACCCACTGGTCCTTCTCACCAAGAACATTCTGCATTCTGGAAGCCAAGGTAATGATTTCTGTCCTGGCTGGTATAATTCGGACCTCACCTCCAGAGTAGCCATCTTCAATAAGCCTCTGAGGAGGAACTTGTTCAGTTTAGCTCTGAAAATGCCATCAATAACAAACTTCCTCCTCTTGGAAATCTGCACCACCATACTTCTGCTGTGCATTGCCAAAAGGAAAGGCTATTATTGAGTTTTGAGAGTTCTTTCTATAATCTGGATGTAAGTCCTTCATCAAATATATGGTTTGTAAAGATTTTCTCCCAATCCGTGACTTTTCATTTCATTCTCTTAACGGTGTTTTTTGAAGAATAGTAGTTTTTAATTTTGGTGAAGTCCAATTTAATAGTTTGTTCTTCTGTGGTGTAATGCCTAAGAAATCTTTGTATAACCCAAATCTTTGTACAACCAACAAAGATTTTCTTCCACGTTTTCCTCCAGAAGTTTTAGAGTTTAGGTTTTACATTTACAATCTACAATCTACATTACAGTCTACAATCAGTTTGGGGTTAATTTTTGTACACAGTGCAAGGTGTGAGTCAAAGTCCTTTTTTTTTTTTTTGTATATGAGCATCTGATTGTTCCAGCACCATTTGTTGGAAAGATTATCCCTTCTCCTTTGAATTACCATTGCACCTTTGTCAAAAATCAGATGTCCATATATGTGTGGATCTATTTCTGGACTCCCTATACTATTCTATTGATCTATTTGTCCAAGCCTATTCCAATATCAGACTGCTTCGATTACTGTAGCTTTACAGTAAGTCTTTTTTTTTTTTTAAGAATGCATTAGTCCTTTAAATTTTTATTTATTTATTTATGTATTTTTTTCCCCCAAAGCACCAGTAGATAGTTGTATGTCACAGTTGCACAGCCTTCCAGTTGCTGCACGTGGGATGCGGCCCCAGCATGGCCGGAGAAGCGGTGCGTCAGTGCGCGCCAGGATCTGAACCCGGGCCGCCAGCAGCGGAGCGCACGCACTTAACCACTAAGCCACGGGGCCGGCCCTATAGTAAGTCTTGAAATCAGGTTGTGTTAGCCCTTTATCTAAAGGGCTAGGGCAGCACTCCATCTAGGGCTAATTATTCCTTAATACTCAGAGTGTACTGAAGGTCACAGGAAACAGTACCTTGCTCTCAAAGACAGTGTGGTCCTGCATGTCCCATGAATGGCTGTTCTTACTTTCTGCATCAGTAACTGCTCCTCACAAAACTACGGCTATTACATCTATCCCTGAGGAACTCTGAGCTAAGCTCTAAGTGGCAGTAAGAACATCCCAGGTTTTCTTGCCTATTTCGTCTCTCATCACTTAAGTAAGTCAAAGTCTCTGCTCACCTGTGTCCCCACATCTGTAAAACGAAGGACTTGAACTCTATCATCACAGACAATATCACCTACGTGTGTATATCACCTTTTTGTCCACAAAGCATTTTACGTATTTCATTTCATTTGAGCCTCACAACACCAGGTGTTACACGCAAGATAGTCCTGCCCATTTTACAGATAAGAAAACACTTAGACATTAGCGAGGATGTGGAGAAATTGGAACCTTCATACATCACTGGTGGGAATGTAAAGTGATTCAGTCGTTGTGGAAAAAAGTTTGGTAGCACTATTCACAATAGCCAAAAGGTGGAAACAGCCCAAATGTGCATCGATGGATGAATGGATAGACAAATTGGTGTATATAAATACAATGGAATATTATTCAGTCATAAAAGGGAAGGAAATTCTGACATATTCTACAACATAAACGAACCTTGAAAACATGCTAAGTCAAAGAAGCCAGACACAAAAGGTCACATACTGTATGATTTAATTTATATGAAATGTCCAGAATAGGTAAATTCACGGAGACAGAACACAGATTAGTGGTTGTCAGCGACTGGGGGGAGGGGATACCAGGAAGCAACTGCTTAATGGATACAAGGGCTTCTTTTTGGGGTGATGAAAGTGTTTTGGAACTAGATAGAGGTGGTGCAAGTACTAACAGCCACTGAATTGTTCACTTCAAAAAGGTTAATTTCATGTTGTGAATTTCACCTCAATAAAAAAAAGAAAATACCTGGAGAAGTGCAAATGGCCACCCAGCTCTAAGGTTCCACAAAACTGAAATAATAGCTGTGAAAGAAATTTGAAAGTATACCCAATTTTCACTTATTTCTGATAAAGGAAGATAGAAAAGTCAAAGAGAGTCCTAAATGGCATATTTTAGGATAATCATTCTTCACAAAAAGAGCCCCTTTTCTTCCTTTACCAAAGCTACGTTTGTTTATTAAAATTAGATGATCCTATAATGGCACAAAATGTCACGCTGAAAATTTAAGGGCATTATAAGCAAATACAAAATCAATAGGTATTCTATTATTATGTGCAAATAAATAAAAAGCAAGTATTGAAATGTTTTCTGCAATTTAACAGCAAAACTATCATTCATACTCTTTGAATGTATTTTAAAAAAGTAAAGTTCATTTTCTAAAGTCTCACTTGGAGCCTCATTTCTGCACACTTTGGATATAAACTATGTTTGAGTATAACCAACACTGCAATACCCACACCAAGAGGTTGTGAGAAACAGAAAAAAGAGCCATGATCCAAGGTCACTGGGCTAAAATGAAAGGACTGTCCTTCTCACCTTTGCCAGGCCAGAGAGGAGCTCTAGAGCTGCCAGCGATATGCTCATGTCTTGCCGCCACTGGGAATTGAGTCTTTGGGTGACGAGATGAATGCTGCGAATCAGGAGCCCAGCAGCTGAATCTGTATTAAGAGCTAGGATATAACCCCAATGCCACATCCCACAGGGAGGGAAAACAACTAAGCATTAGTAACGAGAAGCACAGCATTCCACCAGGCACAGACCACAGCAGCCACAGTGAGCATGAAGGGCACCCACACAGTGCTATGCTCCCCGCCCCACTGGCCTGAGCCATCAAGCCTGACTGAACAACAGTGCAAAGGGCACACACATGGGACCAGGGCAGCTCCTAGCTCTCAGCTCAGGTACTTTCACACAGACATCCACTGGGATTTGGCAGTTTCAATATCATTCTTATAACAATGTAAATCTTCAAATTTCTAAATTAAAGAGTTACATTTTCAAAAAAAAAACAAAGAAAAGGCTATCAATTATTTCCTTGGAATTTTATAGAGGAATAAATTCAAATTTTAGAATCCCCTCAGATGCTGGGAATTATCCGAAAGCATCTGCTGAAATTATTTTCAGGGTTTAAACCATCAAAAGTCACATGCAATGCCTTTTTGAATACATTTTAATGTTTAACTCTCTAAGACTACTTTAATACTTCTAAAAAAAATTAAATAACCAAATCATTGTACTTTTATTTGGCCTCCAATTCTATATTTAAAAGTAATTACTACTTAGCTAATAATAAATTAGGACAAATTAAACTGAATTTATAAAAGAAGCTTTAGGGACATTATACCTGTCGATCCTATCAGAAAGAGGGCAGTGACAACAGAAAAAGGAATGATCATTAAAGAGAGACATTCATGCGACACTAACACAAATCTGGATTTCATAGTAAAAAATATTTTACGACATTACAAGCAGAACTCACTAACACCAGTTCAAAATGCTGAAACAAACAATAATCACTTCAAACATCTATATTAGAACACATACAATAATGCCAAAATTTCTTTAGTATAAAAGTGTTTTAGAAAGCATGAAAAAACAAATTTTCACCAATAGTATACTTAAATCCAAGAAGATAATAACAATTTAAATAACTTCTTTATAAATGCCATATTTAAATCTGTTGAATATCCACATAATGACCTTATGTATCTGACATGCTCAAGGATACTTATGGCAAACTTAAACCACAGAAACATGCCTGGACTCCTAGGCTCATAAACTCTCCAGATGATTAAAAAATTAAACTCACATCTGAGAGTCTAGATTTCATTCCAGTCTAGTTGGATTAACACTCACAGATTCAATACACATTAGTATATGTGTATAAAAACACAAAGGCACCCAGAAACTTACAGAACCCCTAAGGTAAGTGCCCAGGGTAAAGGACATCATTGAATAGGATGCTCTGTTGGCAAACGTTTCCTTAAATTATAGGTTTTAAACACAAAGACAGATTCTCCTCTGGGTTCCCATATAATGCATATCCCATCACCCACCCTTACCACACCGCAATAACTGATGTACTGGCTGACTCTGCCATTACACTTTGAGACACAGCCCACATCCTATTTGACTCTGTATTATCAGTACTTAGTACAGAATCCAGACATGTTTCCTAACTATCTATTATAATCTTTTGTAAAATCTTAATAAACTACCTGAAATCTAACTACTAAAAGCTATAGAGCTAAATTTAAAAGATTTGTTTTCTTTTTAATTGTTTAGACTAATAGCCTCTCTGTTACACTTAAATACATAAAAAATCATGAACATTAAAATTCTTTTTAAAAAATTTTTGCTTGTTTGTTTTGCATTTATGGGCATTAAAAGTTATTCTATGAACACCGAATTTTAAAAGAACAAACATGGCCTACCATAGTCTCTTAGGAGAGCTTGAGCAGGTCTTTCACTATCGGGAGTTGTGGGCTCCGTGCTTCCACCACTTGCTGAACTAATACCACTATTAGTGCGACTATGACTCTTCAGGTTATTTTCTCCACCACCCTAGTCAAATAAAAATGAATCAAACATCTGATGGCTATGTCCATAGTTTACAAGTATAGATAGAGGTCAATCATTAAAAGGCATGTTGATAAAATGGAATGTGCCAACTAAACAGCACAAACTGATACATAGATAAAAATTGACAAGGGATTAAAATTGCTGTGATGTTTTTGCATAGACACCATCTACTGCAGGGTAAGAAAGGTCTGATGATTACAGGTGCCCATTCTGGGGTCTTCTTTGCTGCTGTTTATCAAGGGCAGCCCAGGACCTTTTCCATCTTCACTAGACTTCACTAGCTAATGACTCTGGGTCCTTAAAGAAATATCCTAGTGCCTCTCAAGCAAAATTCAGAACAGGAATACAATCTTAAAAAAACAAAACACAAACAAACAAATAAGAGTAACTTTAAAATGTATTTATAACATAAAAACAAACAATAAAATACTATGGATGATATAAAGATTAACTCCTATATGTACAGGGGCTAACACAGGTGTCTGTTAAAGATTTCCTCATTTTTTTCCCATATAAACACAATTCATTATAACCAGATCAGCTGATTATTATTAGCCACCTACTGGGACGTGAATATAATTTCCTCAATAATTTGATCGCCCATCCTACATCCACCCAGCTCACTCCAGTATATTCTATTAATTTCCCCACTCCCCTGCCTCTACTCCAGGTATAGAGATCTTATCTTGAAGACAGAAGCAGGGGGCACTGGGAGTCTCTGGGAAGCTTTTTTGATTTAGAAGCACTGGTGCTTTGAGGAACCTTCAAACTTTGGTCTAGAGGGACTAGAAAGAGCTGTTGAGATGGAAAAGAATAAACTAGGTGCTTGCTTACAGCCACCACTAGATCTATCAGGAATGGAAGGAATTATGGAGTAGGGGGCTTTTCCTACACTATTCAAGCCAGCACACTAGCACAACAAAGGAAGCAAGAGCTTTAAGTAGACACTGTCCAAGAATAAAGACTGCATTTAGCTGGAATTTCTCTCATGCAAAATCTCTCAAGGACCTGACATATAGTTGATGAGCCAATGAAAGATAAGAAACCTCAAAATGTATGATATTTTAAAATAGAATCCTTCTGAATCAATGAGCTGAATTTACAAACAAACGCCTTTAAAAATCACGACAACAGACATTTTGGAATGTAATTTACATAAAACTAGAAGTTGATATTCTCTGACAGATTACATGTGGCATACTTCTTACCATCTCCATTTGGCAACCAATGGCTTCTAAAAGTGCTGAATCTTGAACAATATTTAACATTGCCCCTGCAACAGAAAAAAAATGCATTTTATTAAATACATGACAAGAATATTAAAATGGCTAAAACATCTCAATTAACAGCAGAGATAAGAATATGATTTTAGCTGAGTATTCCTGAAATTTACATAAAATTACCAGTAAATCCAATGATTGGTCAGAAAAGATACTCTTTAGAAATGCCCTAATTCTGATCTGCCCCCAAAGTCTTAAAACCACATTTTTCTAAAATAAATTTGAAAGTCAAACTTTGCTTTATATAAAAACATGACCACTATCAGATATTTTTTAATTGCTGTGAAAGACTAGGTGTAAATATCTCAATTTCAAGGATAATACAAACTAAGAAAATATCATGGACCACTTTTAAAACCAGATTCTAATCTTTTAAAAATAAAAATAACAAAATAAAAATCACAGCTACATCTTTCTGATTGACTTCTTTTTAAGAATAACTAAAGCCACATGGTTCAGGGCTTGCCCATGGCTGCATATTCTGAAGGCAAGCCGCACGTATTTATCAAGAAACTTATAGCCCTAGAAAGGATAGGACAGAAACAAGATGGTGAGCCTAGCACACTGCTTCTCATTCCCGTGGGAGAGTACTCTTTTCCACAATGAATAGAGGACAGACACAGCTTTGCCAATCTACGGCAAGAGTAACAACTGACTCTTGAACGTACATAGGGAGCTTTTTAGGACAAAAGTAAAGCAAAACTACTCTATCAACTGTAGAAATCATCAAGAGATCATTCAAGTGATATGTTATTTGAATAACCTAAAACACTACAACGTGGAGCCTCTCTCATATCGAGATCTAACCTCTGTTCCTTCAACTCTTTTCCAAAAGGAAAGGATTTACTCTTCCCTATTTATTCCACCTTCTCAGTGCATAACATACTATACTTCCTGAGCACCCACTCCAACCACTACTGCCATCACCAATTCTTTGGCCATATCATTTCCTCTCCTAGAATGAAATCCTAACTTCATTTCTGCCTATTCAAATCCTGCCCTAAAAGATACATATTAAATCCACTTCCCCCTACAAAGTCTTCCTTGCTCTTTCAGTTTCTTCTCTCTCAACACTGAAGACACTCAAAATGACATGCAATCAGCACCGCCTTCTGCTGTTATCTGACAATTTTGTGAAAGTATTCCAATCTCTGCAATGAGACTTGCTCAAGGATAAAAGCCATGCCATTCACTTCTCTAGTACTCTCCCCAGAGTACTTGTACCTAGGACCATGCCCTTGGCTTCGATGAAAAGCCAGCAGTACAGTGAGAGACAGATGCACTAATCAAGCTGAGAAGTGAAGAGGGCTTAAAATACGGCAGTGCCCATAATGATGATGAACCAATTAAGACAGAGAATCAGTACGATTAGGAGACCAACAGGAATCAATAAGGAGAATAGGAAGAAGCAGAGCAACAGCTACTCCTCAATTTCCTCTTGGCAGAGTGCTGACGTGGCTTCCAGAACTAAACCCAATTCAAAATATTTTCACATGTACGTAATGGGCGGGAGAAAGAAGAGGCAGAAGTAAGGAGGGAGGAAAGGAAAGAGAATAGAGGGGAGGAGAAGCAGGGGCAACAGGGACAGAAGGAGAAAGGAAGGGCAAGAGGGTAAGAGAAAAAGAACACAAATAAAACTAAGGAAAAATGACCCACCAAGACCACTGTAACGCCTTCCTTCCCTCATCTCACCCCTTTAAATTTTTTCACATATAAATTCTGCTTCTGATTCAGAATAAGTAGAGCTATATTAGGCTTAGGTTTCTATCACTGACCCCCGCATCCTCAGCAGGCCTGGGGTCAAGTGTATCTGGGTTTTCACTTACAAAAAATGTGTGAACACAAACCTAATATCATTTGAGTGTTGTTGGGGTCCGTTTCCGTTTGCAAGGCACCTATTAGTATATTTACAAGTCTCAACTTCAGGGACAAAAAAGTTATTGGTTTATCATAAGAAGAGCTGTCATCATTACTAAACTTTCCTTCCAGGACCACCTACGGAAGAAACAAATGATATTTAACATCAACTGTTGTGATACACTATGCCCATGTAGGAAGTGCTTGCTACAGTACACAAAGAAAAGATCAGTCTAACAAGCAAGGCTTTCAGTCTGACTAATATTAGCCACTGTGCTATGTCTGTCACTAACTCACACAACACGTTATCAGATGTCACAAGCCTTTCACCACTTGAAATGGTAGGCTAAGGCATGATGGCTGACTGATAGAAGAAATACCAGAACAAATCAACTTTGTTGATTCACTCAAAATAATATGAAAAATGTTTTTAAAAACTCCTATTCCACTTTTTTTGTCTCTGTGAGGAAGATTAGCCCTGAGCTAACATCTGTTGCCAATCCTCCTCTTTTTGCTGAGGAAGACTGGCCCTGGGCTGACATCTGTGCCCATCTTCCTCTACTTTGTATGTGGGACACCTACCACAGCATGGCTTGATAAGCAGTGCATAAGTCCGTGCCTGGGATCCGAACCTGCAAACCTCGGTCCGCCAAAGCGGAACATGCGAACTTAACCACTATGCCACTGGGCCAGACCCAAAAGCTCCTATTTCCGTTTTAAAATATAATTTGACTTGAATTAGCACACAGAACAGAATACAGACTATAAAAAAACTTTAATAAAACATTACCTCGGATTTGACTGTGCCAAAATGATGTGGGAGGGGCAACAAAGAAAGTAGGATATTAATGGAAGATCTTCTCAATTCTGTTGGATTTACATAGCTTTTGAATTTTGAGAGCTCTCTGCCAAAAAAAAAAAAAAAAGCTGTTAGTATTTCCGAACTAAAGTATGTTTTTAGCTATTGCCAAATATACATTATGCCAATTTTTCACCATACAAGTACTAGGTTTGGTTCCATAAAGAATGCAGTACGTACCTACTTTCCACTAAGTTTATATTCTGCAATTTGTATGTGTGTGTGTGAATCTCTATGTTAAACTGTTATGGAATTAAACTAGAATCGGACTGAATGATTGACTGACTGATTGACTGACTGATTTTTAAATGTAAGACCTACTCTACAAAAGTAGGACCTCTGTGCTGGGGTTGCTCTTACTCCTCTAGATCAGGCCAAAAAGGATTCAACCCACTCATGGACAAAGCAGAATGGAAGCAGTTCAGGGATGAGGTGGGTCTGGATGTTCTATACTCTTTTAATGTGGCCTGAGACTCCTTGGGCTATGAAAACAATTGGACAGGATAAATTAGGAAACTGGGGAGGCAACACCAAAACAGACCAGGCCAAACCCTACAACTGATATACTAGTACAGAATGATGGCTTACCTGTCAGGCAAAATGGTTTCAAGAGCTGAAATAAAGTAAGGAACCACAACATCAATCCCTTTCAAGTCACAGCAGAACAAAGGAGGGGAGTTTAGAATAACGCTGGCCAAGACAGGATGGCACACATAATCATTTATCTGCAAACCTTGAATTAAAAGCATGTAAAATCTAGGAAAGCAAGAAAAAAATTTTAAACAAACTGCTGATCAATTGTTTTATAATTATTAATATTTTCTACATAGTCATCTGAAAGTCTATTTCCACTCTTCATTACTAAAGGTATTACATAATACCCTTAAAAGGTATTACTGGAGTTAGAACAATTCAGAATCAAATACACTGAGAACCAAATTATCTTTCCTAATGAAAAGAAAGAAAAGATTCACACCTATTACACCTTGAAGTTTTAAGCTTTGCAACTCAAAGTTACAGGTGCTTGCAAATGAAGCAACCGAAACAAAACAAAACAAATGGCTGCAGTAATTATCAATAAACTGGAGGAATTACTGAAGTGAATTCCACATCAGTAAAATTTTGCAGCATTTCACAATTCCTAAAAAGAATAGTGTGTGTTGTGTCTTTCTTCCCCTTCTCCATTATTTTTGGGCGGACAATGAAAGGAAGAAAACTCATTCGACCCTGCATTCATCATGATATGAAGGTCACTCTGTATAAGACTCCTTTTAGGAATATACTTGAGTATACCTTACTTTTAACCTCCACTCCTAACCCTCAATCAATTAAGTCTTCAATCTTCCACCTTTGAGAAGCAGCTACATCAGTATACTCTTCTACTACTGTAAGGCACTCTTCTCTTCTCTGCAAAACTCTTCAAAAACAACTTTCTCACCTCCTGGTCACTGCTCAACCCATTTCAATCTATCTTCTTGCCCCAGAAATCAACTAAAACCAGGTTAGCAAATAACTAATGGCCTCTCAATCGCTAAATCCAGAAGACATGTCTAAGTCTACTCTGCCTTTTTAAAGCATTCAGCCCTTTGATTACTCCCTTATTCTCTCTCTATTCTTCTCTGACATCTAAGGTTATTTCCTTTAACAGATGCTCTTATTCCACTGGCCTCCTAATATTGGTGTTCCTCGGGCTGCTAACCTTAGTTCTCTAAGCTATCTCTTCCACTAGCCTGGCTTTAAACACTACTTAAGCCACCAAATATAATCAAATCAGTCTCTAGCCCATACCTCTCAAGTGAGCTCTAGATCTATTAGCCAAAAGTGTACTGGATACCTGACGGCAGTACTGATTACTCCAGTACTCCCTGTGCACAGTGTCTGGTACAAAGTAGGAACTTAATAAATATTTGTTGATAAATATCCCACAGGCATCTAAAATTCAACAGGTTCAACACTAAGCTCATCATTGGCCCCCTCGCAAATCTGCTCTTTCCGTTGGTCACACTACCACCCATCCAGTCTTACGAGCCAGACAGAAAGCTCATGGTCACAGCCTTCTCCCTTACTACTATTGATACCATGTGGCGTATCCCTCTAACCACAGTCTCCCTCCTGAGAAACGTGCCCCCACCACAAGGATACCAGCACCCCATGTGACCCACCTTCACAGCTATAGCTAACTAGACAAAAGGCAGACATCTGATTAATCAGATCATCTTTCCCAGGAATCTGAATATTAGGATTCAGAGACACTAACTGGCCCTGCTGGTCACCTAGACCAAGGCCATGGAAACTGGGAACTTAGAAGTATACTGCAGGGGCGAGCCCCAGGGCGTACCGGTTAAGTGCGCATGCTCCGCTGCTGGCGGCCCAGGTTCAGATCCCGGGCGCGCACCGAGGCACTGCTTGTCAGGCCATGCTGTGGCGGCATCCCATATAAAGTGGAGAAAGATCAGCACAGATGTTTGCTCAAGGCCAGTCTTCCTCAGCAAAAAGAGGAGGATTGGCATGGATGTTAGCTCAGGGCTGATCTTCCTCACAAAAAAAAAAAAAAAAAATGGGGCCAGCCCGGTGGCGCAAGCGGTTAAGTATGCACTCTCCGCTGCGGCAGCCCAGGGTTCACTGGTTCGGATCCTAGGTGCGCACTGACACAATTCTTGTCAAGCCATGCTGTGGCAGCGTCCCATATAAAGTAGAGGAAGATGGGCATGGATGCTGGCCCAGGGCCAGTCTTCCTCAGTAAAAAAAGAGAGGAGGATTGGCAGATGTTAGCTCATGGCCGATCTTCCTCACAAGAAAAAAAAAGAAGTATACTGCAATACAAGAAAATGATCTGCAGAGACGAGAAGAATGAAGCAGTTCTAGGAGGCCATGAAGACAGAGAAACAGAAAGGATGAAAGTTGTTTCGGTCCTTGAACACTTTCTAGTTCCTGGTTCCTGCCCTTTGTGAGGCCCTACTGCACATCTTGACCTTAGAATGTATTAAAAAGCCCTAGTTTCTCATGACTAATCCCTCTTTTGCTTAAGTCACACTGAGAGGGTTTTCTGTTACTTAAAGCCAAGAACCTATAAAGATATCCCTGATTAGTTCCCTGCATGTGCCATTCTGTTTCATATCTACATGCTTCTGCACTTTATCCCCTCACAGAGTCAATTTAATCCTCTCTCATGAGAACCTAGTAGGTACACAGACACCTGAATGCTCTATTGATATTAACATCTCTTCACTAGCTGTGTGAATGATCAGTTGAGGAAGGCAAAATAGAGTCAAGAAAAATAGAAAGCCATTACAAGTTAATTTAGGAAAAAAGTGACAAAGCCTTAAGTGTCATGGTGGAGACAGAGTGGAGAGATTAGAAAGAGGATTAAGATTAAGCAGAAAGGCAGGAGTTGGTTGACCAAATAAAGATACAGAGGGAAAGAAGAGGAGTCTAAAATGACTCCTAGTTTCTGGCCTGAGCAACTGAATGAATGGTAGAACCATTCACAAAGATTGGTTGAAGTCATAAATGTGGATAAGACGATCCTATCCAACTTACTAACACAGTCTAAATATTGCCCATCCTTTATAAGTCCAGCACAATCATCCAATCCTCTGTCACTATTTCCTGAACGCTCAGGGTTAAGTGTACGCTGCTTGTTCCTCTGAATGCCCACAGCACTTTATCTGTGCCTCTCTCCTACCCCACTTCCTATTATTTCTGGATCATTGTTACTTGTGCACATGGTTTTGCTCACTCAAGAAAATAAGCTCCTCAGAGGCAGGATTTACAGTTAACATCTCTGGACCATCTACAGTGTCTAATACTGTGCTAAAAGTTTATTAAAAAATTAGTGTGGTCCTTCCAAATCTCTCCATAATTAATAAAAGTCAAATAAGATGGAATAAATAATACTTCTAAAATAAAAAAGGTCTTAAGGATCTCTATCAAATCTGATAAGGCAGGTAAAATGGAAGAATTTAACTAAAAATTTTAATTACTTACAGATATTTGCAGGTATTTCAAACCAACATTTACTTATCAATTCAGCCTACCAAGCATGCTACAACAGAGTTTCACCATCAAAACTATATAAATGGAAAAACAAACAAAAAAATTCTAAGACCTGGATAAATAAGCTGGCAGAATCTCTTCTCCAGTCTTCTTGCTACAAAAAATCCTACACAGTGTCCCACAAGCCTCAGCTCTTCCTGCTTCATAGTTATCAGGAAATTCACTTGCATCAAACATAGGATTGGAAACCATGGTGTCTGTGGACATTTGTGACCCTTTCCGTCGAAACTCCATGCTAGCTTGTGTTGTAATGGCTGGGGAGAGAAAAGGAGGGTTTTATTATATTTGTCAATATGCAAATAGGCTCATGGGACCCTGGACACAAAGATCAAATGTTGGTGTCATTAAATAGCTACTTGAATAGAATCCAATAATGCTTTTGTTTAGCAACTATGTCGATTTTTTTAAAAAAAAGGGCTCTCTGAAATCTTCTTTGAAAATGGCTAACAATTAATTTACAGTGGTATTGTCAGTTTAACAAATTCTACAAGAAGCATTTTTCTACTGAATTTTTGATAAGCAGAGTACATTTGTATATATCTGTATGTGAATACAGATATACAGAATTTGGCCTTTCTATTATTTATTCTGTTTTTTTCCTCCCCCTATAGAATGATGCTTAAACATTAAGAAAAATAGCTACTGTAATTTACACATTACCCCAGACGGACATATCATAACTGAATGGGCAATCCCATGCCAGTCTGTATACTTTTGGGAGAGGGCAAGGTAAAGATGAGAAATGGGTAGGGAGGAAGAGAGAGCATTCCCACCACCCACCCAACTCCAAAACACACACCAAAGAATCACCCCACCAAGCAAAATGAGAATGAATTTTAACAACCACAGACAGCAGCTAACTTGAGGTGGATAAATCAGAAAATTGGATTGGTAAGAAAGATTATCATGGTCATTTGTTGTCACTGAAACAGAAGCCCTTCGAAAGTTGCTTTTATTTTTAACAAGATTTCACAGTGTATTGAAAAATCACTCTGAAATCTTTTATCACTCTACATAAAATGTTTATATTATTTTGTAATAATAGATTTAATAGAATGCAGAGTTAAGCATAAATCTTTATGCAACTTCCCATGAGCCAATTTTAGTCCTGAATAAGCTATCCAGCAATAATACATTTGAAAAACACTACATGCAGAATGCATACAAATCAAACACTAAATCTGTATAAAAATAAGCTTAAAGCTTTAAAAAAAAAAAAAGCCAAAACACAGTTAGTGCAAAATCCTGGAATTCATGACATGACCAGACTAGTGTACAGAAATAATGGGACTGATTCAGGCAGATTAATTTGCTTTTGCCAACAATCTTCCCCATTCAAAACACAGAAAAGTATTTTCCTTCCCAAGTGCAAAAACTACAAGAGACAATGACAATCAAATTTTTTAATGGAATTATGAAAGAAATAAAAACATGACTGCAATTAAGGAGAAGCTTCTGGTTCCTACTTACAAGATTTATAAGAAAGAAGAATTTGGATAAAAGATGCTGCAAGATAATAGAAATAAATGGAAACAAATCAAAGGACAGCAGTAATTATAAAATACTTTAAAGATGGTGAAATTTTACAATAAGTTAAGAAGCTTTTTAGCTTTTTAAAAGTTAGATTAAAAGCTTTATGATACCATAAGCTAGTTCAAAAACATAGGAAATTGTGCATTCAGATCCAAAATTATGATTTTTGTATCATGCAAAACAATGAACAAAGAAAATTACACAACTACAAAGAATTGAGGTTTTGAACTGCCCAGAACGTGCATTAAAATTTTAGTTCATTAACCCTTCCCAGCTCAATGTTACTTTTACAAAGCACAGTGTATTGACATGTAAATCTAAAGCTAACCAGTTCACAGGAGGGATCATTTTAAGTTAGAGGTGAACTGCATGGCAGAATTCCTTGATGGCAGCCAGTACTTAGAAAACAGACTAACAGTGTTAGTATTCCCAAACCTCCCACCACCCCTACACCTCAAGAGTGGCACCCAATAGCACTCTAACTCATTCAGCTATCTGGACACCTCCTATCTCCTGGGTAATGTAACAGCATTTCTCATCTCGGAACATGGCAGGGGGAGGAGTTTCTATCCTTTCCCCACCAAAGAAAATGGTAAGAGTTAAAAATAAGAATTTGTTGCCCACACACAATTTGAATTCTGGTTTCTACCTTTTGGCACAAGACGGTGAGCAAAGCTGTTACAAACTCCCTAGAGAGTGGGAAGATCTGTAAGTTCCCTTTAAGCAAGCCCACCAAGGATGCAGCAGGTTGAGCCATTCTGGATTCAGAGGTTTTAGTGTCAACAGCTTGATATCAAAAGTTACACTGTAAGAATTGCATCTTAATAAAAATAAAAATGAAAATATGACTGACTCATTCTAGAAACTACAATACAAATTAATAAATATAAACAGAAATCTCAAAATATAAGGCACATAAACATAAGAAAATATAAGCCAAAAATGCTTTTTAAAAGTTTTCATTTAGTCATAGATAAGTACATTTCCTTATCCATAAGTAAGCACTACTTTCAAACTTGAAAATAAAGACAATATGGAAATGGTAGAATATAAAGTGTCTGAATTTGAACAAAATAAACAAAGGAATCCCTAGACTCAACTATGCAATCTCAAATTATATTCCTGAAAATGTCTTTATATTCACAACTTTTCTAAATTATTTAAAAGATTTGTAAGAACATCCAAAAGAATTGTATATGTATAATGCTAACAGACATAGACCTTAGTTCTGAAATGATACATAATAGCTAAGAATGTATTTCTGAAAGCGGAGACCCTTGTGGCCATTATATTAGTTTTATCCTTGGAATTAGCAATCTTCCTAAAGATGCATAAACAAATGCAATTAGGCATCCTTTTATCTCAAGCTATTTCCAACCCCAGTGGAAATGTGCTTTCTTACCAAACAACCAATACACTCATTGATGCATACAGCACAGTGCCTGGCACAGAGTAACTGCAGTTCAATAAACACTAGCCATTATTAGTCAGCTCTATAAGACATGTCATAAATATTCAGTACATTCTGCACTACCCCACCCTCCCATCCTGTACCCTAGCCACTACTTCCAAGTATAATGGTAAGATGACAAAAATAAATCAGATTTTATTTAGACAGAGTTTCATCATTTCTGTAATGAAATCTAAATGAAGATATCAGGGTTGAGTTATTAATTCTCCAACAGTCTTATTTAGTTACAAAGCAAATGGTATATTTGAAAGTATGCTCTTGAAATAAAGTTCTCTAGACTAAAATCTAAGAGCTTAGAGTCTTTGTGAAGCAGAAATTTTCTGATATTTATAGGTACTAATGAGTGAATGGTTGTCAAAATCTAAAAACACTCCTTGCGAATAAATTTCTGGTCAAAATCTTTAATTCTTTATATCAATATTATTATCCTGGCTGACATGAAGGTAATTTCCAGGTCACCTACTGAAAGGAATTTGATTCAACAAAAAGTGGCTAACCTGAAGTATGTCTAATAAAACCAGACAAAAGCCAAACCTCACAGAACATACATAAAAAGGACAGGTAGGAAAACTGCCAAAATTCTGTTACTTCAGCTGGAAGGGGTTAAGCACAAGACACTGGTTGGTCGGAGACAGAGAGCTTTTTAAGAAACATATTAATCTTGCAGGTAGGAAAGATTAAAAAGAAAAAAAAGAAAAGGAAGAAAATGATAACATATTTCTTGAGCAATATTTACCAGTCATGCTGCTGTCTCTGTTTATCCCATTATGAAGTTTACAGTGAACAAATGCTGCATCAAATAACCATGATCCAAAGAGATTCAAGATGCTGTTAACCTTTGGTCTCTGAGGGGCAGGCAGTGGCCGGGGTTCTGAACTAGTCTGATTTGGACTTGACAGAGGAGAAGTGGAGGATGTCTGGTGCTGAACTTTCGAGGCATGAGCAGTGCTAACCTATTAGAAGAACACAAGAATATATCCACACTCATGAAAAGTTTGAAAAAACAGCAGGACTTTTTAAAAAGGATGGCAGATTAAAAAGCCAACTTTATACGGCATAATAACGGTGATGAAAACTCTTACTGTGCTGGTCTTCATGGTGGCCTTATTCACAGTAACAGCCCGGTGCCTCCGGTTATGTGGTGGGGTGGTATTGACAGCAGTGCTTTGAGGCATACTTAATCTATTCACGGGTGTTGGAGGAGCACTGTCTGATCGGGGTCTGGAAATGCCTTTAAAAAAAGAAAAATGGAATTAATCTTCATAGTTCAAAATATATGGTCAGAAAAATCTTCCTCAAGCAACACCAGTGAAGGCTCAGGACAGACTACAGCAGAGACGGCTAGCTGCCTCCCAATATCCATTTGCCCTTTCTCCCTGAGCTACAGAACACAAATTTTAGCTGGACATGGCTACTCAGAATAAACAACTATATTTTCAAGCCTCCCTTACAGCTAGATGTGGCCATGTTCTGACCATAGAGAAAGGGGTGACTATTGGATGGGTCTTCCAAGAAATCTCCTTAAAAGGACCAATCAAGTGTAGACTCTCCTTCCTTCCTAATTCCTGAACAGGCTAGTTGGAACTCATTCAATCAACACAGCCCATGAGTGAGTGCACAAAGGATGGGGAGCCACAGGACTGGAAGGGCCTTGGGTCCTGACAATAATGGAACTGCTATAGCACCCCGAACTGCCCAGCCCCGGGCTTAACACGTGTGAAAATAAACTACCTTGTTTAAACCACTGGTATTTTTGATTGTTATGTGGTAGCCAAACGTAGTTTGAACTAATTAATACATTACCTATGTAATATATTAACAAGTGCACAGAGGAGGTGTTTTAGAAAATGATAGATATTAAACATCACTATCTTTCAACAGGTTAAAAAAGTTCTGACTTTTCATATTCCTAAAGTGTGAAAAAACAGTGGTTCACAAAAGGTATAATTTGCTTCCTAATGATACACATAAGAATGATACCTAACGCATTTTAATCTGTATTTTGTTACATTACTAATGAGAGTGAACACTTTTGTCTTTTGTAAATCATTTATTCATATCCTTTGTCCATTTATCTACCAGTTTTATTCTTTTTCTTAGCATTGATTATTTATATAAACACAACAAAAACCCTCTAGCTACTACATTTGTTGCAAATAATTTTTCCTAGTTTGTTATTTGTAATCAGATCTGTTCATCTTTTTCTTTGGGCTTTTTGTAATAGTTTCTAAAACTAGACTCTAGAGTCATCTATATTCAGCTCTTCAAATGTCTTGCAACATACACAAAATTCACCTAAGAATGCATCCACCAGACAGCTGATTCCACGCATGGCACGAAAAAATATTTGAGGCAGATGTTTAAGGCAGGGATACTGATTCAATTCTTGTGGCATTCCGCTCACATTCAAGAACTGTTCCTGAAATTTGGGAGTAGAGCTTATAATGGCTGGATTACTCAAATCCACAGGATTACTATCAAAAAGAGAGAGAAGAATTAATTATACATTTAGAAGTTTCTTTAGCAATAAAATGCACACCACCTAATATAAGAACAGGGCTGTCTGTGCCTATTTCGTTGATTCAGCGAGGAGACTGACTCTGTATTTAATAGGCTAGGGACTCAAACACCAACACTTCTTTACAGAAGATCCGCAGTGTGTTTACATGAACTTACTCTGCCTATTCAGAGAAGGAAAATCAAAATAAGACTAGAAGTTTTTAATTTTTTAAGAGTATACATGGACATTTTTCTAACATATTTGGAGTTAAGCGATGGAATGGTAAAACTATGAATAAATCAACAAGAACCCCAAAAAGAATATTTTACTTTCATATTAACTTTTCATATTTTTTAAAAACTATTTGAAAATCAGGATTAGTGTTTGTGTTCAGGTGTATGTACAAAAACCACGTATTTCAAAACAATGTATCTGGGCTCGAGTCATATTTTGCATATAAATGATTTTATCTATTTCCGTTAAAAAACAGATTTAGGGGTCCAGCCCTGTGGCATAGTGGTTAAGTTCACGTGCTCTGCTTCGGCAGCCCGGGGTTTGCAGGTTTGGATTCCAGGTGCGGACCTACGCATCGCTTATCAAGCCACGCTGTGGCAGGCGTCCTACACATAAAGTAGAAGAAGATGGCCACAGATGTTAGCCCAGGGCCAATCTTCCTCAGCAAAAAGAGGAGGATTGGTAACAGATGTTAGCTCAGAGCTAATCTTCCTCACTAAAAAAAAAGGAAAAAGATTTCTATTTCTACTCAAAATGGGTTGCTTAGCTGTCTATTAAATGGCCTCTCCAATTCAAAGTAATATTGTTAATCAACCTATAGCCAGTACCTGGAAAGAATTTCTACTAGCTACAGGGCCAAAAGAACTAGGCTGAGAAATACAAATAAGTGTATTTCTCTGCCCTTTGAAATCTCGTTTTCCATCTACGCAGACTCTTAATTTCAAGTAATTGCAAGTGGGGACAGGGCAGCATGTGTGCATGTATGGAAAATGGGCTTCTAGTATTAGTACACTGTATCCATAGAACTGTAGTCCATCATGTGGGGTAGAGAAGATAAGAAGTCTCTAGTAGCACTGCCTGCTAGGGGTTGTAGTTCATCTTTCAGAAATCAGAAAAACAGGCACTAAGGTTGCAATGGACTACACTTCAGTCCAGCAGAGCTCTGCTAAATTCAT
Source organism: Diceros bicornis minor (assembly GCF_020826845.1). NCBI lineage: Eukaryota > Metazoa > Chordata > Mammalia > Perissodactyla > Rhinocerotidae > Diceros > Diceros bicornis. The sequence goes on from NC_080758.1 coordinate 21,692,846, forward strand.
GTCTACTTGATACTGAAAACTGAGGAGAGAAAGGCTTATAGCAGCTTCTCTAGATATAAACTTGAAATGATTTTACTGGCACTCAAATACTCAGAGAAAAGATTCAAGAAAATCAATAAAATTCAAAATGAGAACGGGTAACAAAGAATATGCATCAGATAACAGAACCTGCCTTCCTGCAGCTCCCAATGCCCTGTGTATCTGACACATTTGGAGAGCCTGTTAAAAATCCAGATTCCACCTAGATTTACTGAAACAGAACCTCTGAGTGGGGCCTGAAGGGCAGGTGGCCATGCACAAACAAGTTCAAGGACAAGCATTTGAGAATAGTAGCATTCAAATCAACGGCAATATTTTTTTTCCTGGAAAAAGATAAAGCATTACCATACACACAAAATTTTGGTCCCTGTCTCCCCATCATACTCAGCTCTCTTCCCAGGAAATTTGCCAATGACCATAGGAGCCCCTTCTGAGTAACCTTCATAGACCTGCCTCCCACCCAGCCACAGCTCATTTAACCAGTGGGGTAAAACGTCCAAAAGGAGTATATCCAGATGTCTGCTAGAGACCTACAACTGATGCAGCCTAAATAACAAAAATAATTTGATCCAATTTATCCCTTGCGAGAATCCCAGCAAAGGGAAAGCCTCAGTAAACTGAAACGGTTAGAGTTGGAGAGTCACACAGCATCACAGCTATTTACACCACTGGGCAGTTATCATGGGGCTGTGTGTACCCCAAAGGCAAGAGGAAACAGGGGCTCAGGGGAAGCCTGAAGGAGAAAGAAAACAGTTTGTACGCACAAGAGAAGCAAAAAAGCCAAGAGAAAAAGAGCCAACAGATGACAGAGCAGCTTGTCCCAAGGCTGTCCTGATCCCTCCTCGTCATGAGCACTGGTTGTTCACTGCTGCTTGGAGCCCGATGAGACCTCTCTATCATCACACAACAACTCCTCTTTTTCACCTGTGCTTGCTTAAGCAGGTCCCTATTCCTTCCATCCAAAAGAATCCTGACTAAAATACTCAAATCTTTCAGCTCAAGATGGAAGATCAAGCCTGAAGAGATTAGTTAATAGTAAAGAAACGGGAAAACATTATCCAAGAACTAACCCTCAAAAAAGATTCCAGGACTAGAGTTTTACTGGTGATTTATTTCAAACTCTTAAGAAACATAAAACTTTCATGCGACAGAGCATAGAAAAGGATAGGAAGTTTCTTATTCTTTTTTTTTTAAGTTACCAAAACATAAATTAGCCAAAAACTAGAACTAGAGACAATTTGGAAAAACATCAGAAGAATAGCATTCCATAACCAAGCAGAACTTTTCTCTCAGGAATGAAGGATGGCTCAATATTGCACAATAAATTAATATATCACATCAATAAGTAAAAGAAGAAAAGCCACTTAATTGCTTAAATGGATCCCAAAATACAATTTGAAAAAAAGTTCAGTACTATTCTTGATTTTATATATATTTTTAAATTTTACATTTTGTAACTGCTTAGGAAACCAGGATAATAAAAAAGAATAAACATCTACTATCAACAACCAACATATCACTCAAAAATTCATGTAGTAGAGACACTCCAATGAAAATTAGAACAAAAAAAAGGATGTCAAAACAGTATCATTTTAAATCAACAGTGTTCCAGAAGTCCTGATAAATGCAGTAAAATAATATACAGAAATAATTATAACAATAATGGCAACTTTTCAAGCACCTACCACATGTTAGACAGTATACTGTTTTACATGGTTTTTCTTCAATTTTTATAACAAGATGGATACTATTATTATCCCCATTTTATAGATTAAAAAGAGACTGAGACTCAGAGAGACTACACTGTTAGCTCAAGTTCACAAAGAAAAAAGTAGTAGAACTACAACTCATGTACAGGTCTTACTGCAACCAAAGCACTTCTAATTAATCACCATGTATGAATTACTGGAAAGGAGACACGTCTTATTTGTAGATCTGTGTCCATTATATTAGAAATCTCAAAAGAATCAGTGAAATACTCAGAGCTCTTTTAAATTCCCAAATATAATATACAAAAATAAAGTAAAAGATTTTCTTTACAGCAATAGCCATTTACAAGATACAATAGCAGAAAAAAGTTAACCTTTCACAACATCAGCAATACCTAGGAACAATGGTAAAAGAAATATGCAGATCTTTATGAAGAAAACTACAAAACATTTCTGTAAGACATTCAAGATTCTAAAAAAGAAAAATACATGGGCCAGTCCCGTGGCTTAGTGGTTAAGTGCGCACACTCCGCTACTGGCGGCCCAGGGTTCGGATCCCGGGTGCACACCAACGCACCACTTCTCTGGCCATGCTGAGGCCGCGTCCCACATACAGCAACTAGAAGGATGTGCAACTATGACATACAACTATCTGCTGGGGCTTTGGGGAAAAAAAAAAGGAGGAGGATTGGCAATAGATGTTAGCTCAGAGCTGGTCTTTCTCAGCAAAAAAAAAAAAAGAGGAGGGTTAGCATGGATGTTAGCTCAGGGCTGATCTTCCTCACAAAAAAAAAAAAATTAATTAAAAAATTAAAAAAGAAAAACACATACTCTTAGAAAGGCAGACGCAATATATTAAGATATCAGCTTTTCCTAAATATAAATATAGGCTTAATACAGCTCTCATCTTTGGCAGAGTCTGGCTGGCTGTTCACTAGTTTCTCTTTTCCTCCTACGTTGTCTTGCAATGAAGTGTGGTGTGTGTCTGAGTTCTGGCCAATGGAATATGCATAGCAGCAATTTACTTCACTTCAAGGCCTGGTCCATAAAAACCTCCCACAAAAGTTTCCTTGCTCTCTCTTCTCCATCTTCTAGCCAGATACAGAGGCTCCTGCTTATAAAGTTGAGGACCTAATAAACCCACATGTTGAAGAAGGCAGCACCTCTGCCAGCCTGTGCCCCTGAACAACCATGTAAGCAGAGCCACTTCCTACCCTAGACTTTATGAAACTTATACTGTACTAAGCCAGTAAGATTTTCAGGTTCATCTGCTAAAGCAGGACATGTTCCTTACCCTAATAAATACACAATCTAAACCCCAAAAGTTTTTGTGGGGCTTTTCTGTTTGCTTGTGTTTTGTAATTTTTCAAATTGATTCTAAAATTCATCTGAAATGTTAAACAGGTAAGAAGAGATAAAAAAAAATTCTAAGAAATGGAAAAAGGGAAAAAGACATTAGGCCTACCAAATATCAATAACTATTATAAAGTTCAAATAATTAAAAGTATGAATCTCATATAAGAATAAATGAAAAGATTAATGGAAGAATACTCAACCCAAAGACAAAACCTGGTATATATTAAAAGGAACTTAATGTCACAAAGGAAACAAAGTCAGAAGACATAAGAGGTGCATACCTATCTGACCAAGAACACAGAAAGACTTTCTAATTGTAAAGGAAATAGAACTGATCACAGAAAAAGACAGATTAAAAAAAAACCTGAAAGATGAAGAACACAAACTACAATCTGAAAAAAAAAGATAGAAAATGGTTAACATCCCTAATTTATAGAAGGTCATACAGAGTAATTTAGAATCACTAACACACAAACAGAAAAATGAGGCTAATCAAACCCAAAAGAGAAGATATGCAAGGAAATGGCTTAAGAATCACAATAGTACACAACAGAACAAAAGTTCCACAGAGCACAAAGATGGGGCTAGTAGTGAGAATGGTAGGAAGTGATGAAACAGAACTGAATAGAATTACTATAAAGAAAGAGATAGCAGGAAGCAGCAATTTATCCCTCTCTGAAATTTCAGGGTGTATCCCTCAGTGAAATTTTAAACAAGGCTACTAGAGGTCCTCAGAGCCAGAGTGACTAGTCAGTGCTGGTCACAGAGAGGAGCAAGGCAGTCTTCAGTCCCCACAGAATGTGACAAAGTCCTGGGAGAAATATCATCATTCCTGCTGCCACAACAGGCAAGAGAACAAATGCTTCATCTACCCCAGGGGACAAACTCCTAGAAAGTGCAGACCAAGAGCAACTGATGATAGCCTGACCCTGCTAGGACAGGGAGAGCAGGAGGCACTTGACGGAGATGTGCACGTGGTCCAATCTGGTTCCATCTGACAACGGTGCTTAGCAGCCACACTCTGAACTCCAGCAAGAGTTACAGCATGGTTCCTGCCCTAAGACACTTACTGGATAAAGAGCACATGAAACACTAACATAACAGTACCTTAACATATGTAAAAAGCGAAACCATGTCTGTGCAACACACTCATTATCCATTTCAGCAGGGATCAGACTGGCATCTTCATCAGGAACTTTAAATGGAGGAAATGATGGACCATATGTAAAGCGTAGCAATCTAGAAAATAAAAAATGCACACCCCGAAGTTCATTTCCTACCAGAATGAAAGATACACTTCAGCATTAAAATATAAGAGAAAATAGATGAAATGTGTATTATATCTCATTGAAGTGAATAAGACAAATAAAAACACTTGTTTATAAAACAGACAAACTAGAAAGGGATTTCCAGTTTTGTAAAAGATTTAAAAAAAATTTTTTAAGACTTAAATAATTTATATATTTAAATAATTAATATTCATAATTTAGCCACATATTTATATATTTATATTTTATGTTATAGAATTATGTACTATAAATAATTTTATAAATTTACATATTTAAATTTCCAAATTTTAATTTATAAATTAAATATATTTACATAAATTTTAATATTATATATAGCTTTATAATATATGTAATATGCAACATATACTATTTATAATATAACAATTTTATAATATATAAATTACAAATCATATAAAATTACAACATATAAAATTATAAATTTTTATATTTTGTTATATAATTTATAAAAAAATTTATTTATAAACAATTACAAATAACATAATAAATTATTTAAATAAAACAGATATTTATATAATTATAAATTTAGTCATATAAAAATTATAATATGAATAATTTATTTTAAAAAATTCCTCCCACTGCAAACTCCTTCAACACAATTAAGCTATAATTTATTCATAATAATATCTGCTATATAACTTTACATGAGGTTTAGAATTTATGGTGTACCTTAAAAATAATTCAATTCCACAATTCAATTACTTAACAGTAATATTCCAAATGTATTAAAACTGTTCAAAGACCCTTGACTCAATTATTCTACATCTAGGGATTATATCTTAATGAAATAACCAGAAACACACAAAGACTATGTATAAAGTATTCATACCAACAATATTTTTGAAGTAAAACATTAAGAACAACATAAATATCAAAACAGGGAAATTATTAAATGAATTTTAATTCCATTTATATAATGAAAACCTAAAAAGCCATTAAAAATATGATCTCAAGATCTATTTAAGAATGAAAAAAGGCATATATAATTAATGTGACAAGAATCAGACATCAAATGGAAAAAGCAGATAATACTATCTAGAATAATCTCAAATTGATTTTTTAAAAAAGAGAACTAAATGGAAAAAAATACATTAAAATGTTAACACTGATTATCTGTAAGTGATAGATATTTCCCCCTACATCTTCCAAATTTTCTATCATAAGCATGTATTCTTTTATAATCAAGATAAGAAGAAGTACTATTTAAAAATAGGTTCATAATACTGACATTCACCAAGATATACCAGAATCAACAAAATATTCCAAACCTTCACCTTTTAGTTTAAATGATGATAAAGATATAAACATTTTATTAATTTAGAAAAACACCAATGTACCTTCCAATATACAATACCACCTACAAATTATCTGTCTCCCCCCTCTACACCTTCCCCCAATCAAACCTGAATTAGCTCAAGTCTCTAGATCTAACTACCAGTTGACAGGAAATACAGGGGACAGAGGAAAATGTTAACAGAACTAGGACATAAGCAGAAAAGTCCAGAATGTAAAATACTCTGTAAGACAACCCAGTTTCTTCAACAACAAAAAAACAGCAAGGAAATAAAAACGAAAGAACAGGAAGCTATAGTTTAAAATAAGCGTAAGAAACATGTCATGTCTGACATGCAATGTCTGAACCTCTGTTTTCTGATTCAATGGAATGAACTGTAAAAAGAAAAAAATTGAGACATTCAGGGAAATTTGAACATTGAATGGCTAACTGATATTAAAGAATTGTTAAACTTTTTTTAGGTGTGATAACGGTATTGTGATTATGTTTAAGAAGAATAATCATCTTTTAGAGTTTAGGTATTAAAATATGTAGGGTTGAAATGAAAAACAAGTCTGAAAAAAATGAAGCCTAAGAGTTTACTCATAGAATAGTGATGGAATTATACATAAATGGTAAAATTATTAACATAAAAAACTGCCTACTTGCTTATAACATAGCATGTTATAGTATGGTCCTGTTTCTGTAAAATTATGTATAAACATATATAATAGGATTTTTGGTGAACTTAACTTTTTCTGTATACCTTTCTATGGTTTGTTTTTCTAAAATGATGAATATTTTAACAATCAGAATAAGAGTGGGATTTTGGTGGGGGAAGAGTTAGGGCACAGAATTTATCTGCTTCTCCAAGATACTTGCTTAATCTGAAAGGTCCTATATTAGACAGGCACTAGCCAAACTGCTATATCTATTTTTTAAAAGTGGCTTGATTCTGCATCTAAAGTACAGTAATAACACACGCAGGATACAGGCTTTTTACAATGTATTCCATGAATCCCAGAAAAACACAGAACTAGGGGAAAGCTGCCTAAGGCCAGATGGATGAAGGAAAGCAAGTCAATGATGGTAACCTACCTTGAAGTAAGCGCACAGATGACCTTGCTCCACTGCTCCACCACTGCTGGGTGGTGCCTCCAGTTAGCCACCATCTCCTTGGCTGTTTTCCAATATGGAGGTGTTGGGAAGCACCGAGTACAAGCTAGTAACCAAACCTCAAAGAGAACACCAATCAACTTCTCTGCTAGATTCTCAGCAATGCCACCTTACCAATAAAAAGAAAGCACATCTTTGGTATACTTATTTTTAAAGAAAAATTTTTAATTCACTGATTTGGAGAATTGGTCAAAAAATTAAAATAAATGCAATGTTAAGTTTTGAATAGTTTGAATAAGTTTCAAATAACCATTTAACAGTAAGAATGAGAAACTATTCGTAGGCGCCCCTATGAAGGAAACTATGGATCAACCAATGATCAGGTGGAAAGTTTTCAAGTTACTCTGTTCGGTTCTTATCAAAGATAATCTTCCAGCAAGTAGGACAGGAGCACAGAGGGAAGAAGGGAAAAGATGGGTGTCTATGATGAGTGACTGCTATGAGTCAGTTTCTGTGCCACGTATTAACACACATGACTTCACATAATCCTCACAGTAACTCTGCAGGATACATATTTATAACACCTATTACCAATTATCAATTAAACCTATTTTGAAGATGAGAAAACTTAGGTTCAGGAAATTTAAGTAACTTGCCCAAGTTCACACAGCCAGTAAGTGAAGGGATCAGAACAAACAGCCAAGTCTTTCTACCTCCAAACTTGGTTACAAAATGCTTCAGGTGTTTGAAAGCCACCCTTAAAGGGAGAGGGAGACAAAGAAGAGAGCAAAAGGACTGGTGCTGGGCAGGACAGAGCCTCAACCATGAAAACAGAGCTGTTGCTCTGTTCTGAGCCCTGGAACTAGGAAGAAAAGCAGTGGTCTGTACTCTGCATAGCTCCACAAGGCAAACTTCGGACCAGTACGAAAAGGTATAAGGATGCATATTTCAAATGAGCAAAAATAAAGTTTCAACAATAATGAGCCCCAGAAGGGGATGAACTGCCTGCTTTGTGTTGCTAAGATTCCTGGCATAGGGAGTGTGTAGCAGAGTGCCAATGAATTAATGACTGGCCAGCTATCGTCAATACCAGATAGGTATTCCTATTATGGGGTCCTTTTTAACACTAAAATTCCATGATTCCTTTTAGATATTTTCCTGGATACTGCATTTGTGTGAGAGCACAAGCAGACTCACATGTGTGTTAGTAAAGAGACTACACAGATGAATAAGCAACATGGGAACTTGGAACTAGACTATTAACTTACAGTCTGTGTACAGTGTGCTGTAACATACAAAGCAGGGCTTCTAAAATACACTCTAAAGTCCTATAAAATTAGAGGCTTTTTAACGGTTAGGTAATGAAGGGCATACTGTCATAATTCCAAACAGAACACTTTAAGACTTTGTAGGTTTCATTTGCTGAACAAAATATCTTCTGTAGCTATCAAGTTTTCAGAGTCTACTTTGATAACTACTTTGTAATCAGGTACACTATCTATAGGCTCTAATTTAATTAATTAGTTGTTTCTTATATAGGCTCTATCCTCATATCCTAAACAAGCTACTCTACTGCTCCTGTCATTACCAAACGTATTAACTCACTGAGTGCGTCACTGAAGGTAAAATAACTTGATATTACGCCTTTCAGGGTTTCCAATCTAAGAATTGTTACCCTTGATTTGTCAACTGTTGTGCCAAAATTTAAATTCCCACTGAGTCTACTACTCATTGAGTTTAAAAGTGAACTATATTTGAAGCTCAGAAATAAATTAGAAAAAAAAATAAACAAACCTTGAACAGTTGGCGGGGCTAGAAGTATGTCATTAATCTGCAGAAGAAACAACAGTAAGACTTCCCAGGTTTCTCGGGCCATAATGGATGACTCACGGGCCAGTTTCTGAATGGCTCTCAGGACCTGTAAGCATAGTCGAATCTGACTGGAGCCCTGTTCCTGTCTGAAGAAGACAGACAGATATCACTGACAAGCCTTGAGGAGAGAAAGCACAGCTTAAGGACCGGCAACTTATGGATACAGCAAGCAATGGTCCAATGACACTCTCTAACAGCATCAACCAGACAGGACTAGGTACACTCTCTTCAGTTAAAAGCCACTTCTTCCCCATCATAAAGTTCAGCACTCTGGGATCTCAACCTACCACTCCTATGAGAGCTTGAAAAGTTCCTGGGGTGTGTGCGGGGGGTGAGGGGGATACTAGAATGTAAGCTTCACCTCTGGATTTTCCAAGTCTAAAATGTGCCTGGCACATAATAGGCACTTAATAGGTTTCTGCTGAGTGAATGAATAATACACACAACCACTTCTGCTGCTCACGCTGAAGCAGAATGGCCTTTGTATTCTTTTTAAATTTTTTTACACACATTCACAAGAATTCTACACGTGATTTCATAGTGCTCACAGGCCCTTTGAAGCTAATGTCTGCTAGAGAAGAGCCTATGGACCCAATGGAATATCCTAACAGGTCCCCAAACTGATAGGTATGGGGGCAACTGCCTCAAAAATGAGCACTTGAAGAGGAAGACAGAAGTCCAAGCCCCAGCCCTTATTCCCACTTTCCAAAGTGGACCACCTGAGAATTTTGAGAATAGAAAACCCACTGCATTAGCAAATGGTGAGTTGGCCTCCACACCTCCTATGTAAAACCCAAGACAAGTAACTAATATTGTTGAAATAAATCTTGTGGACAAATTTCTATATAGTATGACTTATGTCACAAAGAACTGGTAAAAACATGTCTAAATCAGAGTAGGGAATATCAGAGCCTCCTCAGAAAATCCAGAAAATGAAGTGAGTGCCCTTAGAACTCCCACCCTAACATTAGGATAGAGATTCTCAGATTCTGGGCCATGATCCAGAAAACCAGACACTTACCCTGGAGTTGCAAACAAATGACACCACTAAGTTTTCCCTAAAGAAGTAAGACCTAAACCAAAATGATGAGACATTCATCTAGGAAAAGCCAAGAGCCCCCAAGAGCAGGGAGGTGTCCCACATTCAGCTGGAGGTAAATCCAGTACATGAGAAGTTGTGAGGCTCCAGCTTCTGTCTGTTGCTCTGGCTACTTGAAGAACAATAAGAAATTATATAATAGCCCCAAACCTCATCTAGCCATATGAGAGAAAGCCCAGATTAAGAAATAAAAATACCAATAGTGGTCCTGGGGCTGACATTCTTCCAAGCTAGCAACAACACTGCACGCCTCCCAAACGGTAACCTAGGCCTACCCACCATTTCCAGGTACCTGCCCAGTGGCAGGAAAGGAAACATCTACTCCCTCACTCAAAAGGCCTAAATTCAGGAACAGTGTCCAAGTTTCTAAAGCTAAGAAAAACAACATAATCTTTACTAAAAAATAAACAGAAAGGTTTAAACACCAGAGATTTTTCTTTCCTCCTAATATTTTCAAAAGCAACGTGTGATCTTCAGAAAAACTGTTCTAGAACAGGGGCTGGTAAACTATGGCCCATGAGTCAAATCTGGCCTGCCATCTGTTTTTGTAAATAAAGTTTTATTGGAACACAGCTATGCTCATTCATTTATATATTGTCTATGGCTGCTTTCTCTACACCAGCAGAGCTGAGTAGTTATGACAGACACCCTATGGCCCACAAAGCCTAAAATATTTACTATCTGGCTCTTTACAAAAAAACTTTGCCAACCACTGCTTTAGAAGAATATCACGTTTTTTTTAAAGTACAGTATATCTGAGCAATGAAAACTCTAATCAATTTTAAAAGATGGTTCACTTTTCACTCAATTATGAAAATAAAAAAGAAATCAAACTGATAGACACTCTGCCTTAATTTCTAGCAAAGTGGTAAGGCAGTTTCCTCCATTTTGAGTGTCACTTTTTATAAAAACAACTAATTAAGTAAACTTGATGACTATTTTGTAAATTATCTGAATCAAATAAAAACCGAAACTTCCAATAACGGGAGATGAGATCATAACTCCCAATATTAGCACTGAAAATATTCAGCTCGCTAAGACATTATGGGCCAGGAGAACTCTAATACTCAGTTCAGTACACTCTCAGAAGTACGCACACACACTTTTGAGAAAAGAAGCTAATTACCAAAGAGTAAAATGAACAATTTATAAGGTAGTCATGTTTCTCAAAGACAAAAGCAAAAACAAAAGCCTAATTAACTCAAATGCCATTGATTTTTTTCATCAATATAAATTAACTAAGCACTGAGAGGTAGTAGGAGTACAAAGAGCTGAGACATAGTGACAATACTACTCACAAGGCTGCCCCATGCACAAAGAAAAAGCCCAATAAATTAGTCTCCTAAATGGGATGACAAGAAAGCATTAAAATCATTACAGTAGTCCCCCTTATTTGAGGGATATGTTCCAAGACCCCAGTGGATGCCTGAAATCATGGATAGTACTATATGTACTATGTTTTTTCCTATATATACATACCTATGATAATATTAGGCACAGTAAGAGATTAATAACAATAACTAATAATAAAGAGAACAATTATAACAATGTACTGTAGTAAAAGTTACCATACATCTTAGCAACCTCAGCATACAATTTTTTTTCTTTCATTATTAAGTTGAGAACGTTCACCTTTTCACTTAACGGAAGCACTTTACAGCTTCTCTTTGGCATATTTGAGTTACCGGTATCACTACTCCTGCACTTTGGGGTCATTAAGTAAAATAAGGGTTACTTGAACACAACCACTTCAATACCACAACAGTCGATCTGATAACCAAGACGGCTAAGTGACTAACAGGCAGGTAGTGTATAGAGTGTGGATACGCTGGACAAAGAGATGATTCAGTCCTAGGCAGGACAGAGCGGAATGGCGCAAGATTTCATCATGCTACTTAGGATGGCACGCAATTTAAAACTTATGAATTGTTTATTTCTGGAATTTTCCATTTAATATTTTCAGACCTCGGTTGACCATGGGTAACTGAAACCATGGAAAGCAAAACCACGGATAAGGGAGGACTACTGTATACCATTTTAGAAGAACCTGCTTAGCCTGCTTAGTAATATGCTAATTACTTCCAACTATTTCCTGTTATTATTTCCATTTGAAATCAATAAATATGAGCAATCAGCATTTAATTCACACCTAAGGTGATACCAGTATTGCGCCAGGTACTGGAAGCCCAAACTATATACAACCCGTTCCTGTGCTCAAATTGGTTAGAAGAGGAAATGAGACATACACATTTTAAAAGATCAGCAATAAAACAATGGAGAGATATAAGAGTGACACAGGAGTAGCCTATAGGTTCAGAGAAGGCGTGCTCATTGTGGGCCTGAACGGTCACATAAGGCTTCTCTTCACAAGGCAGAATTTAAGATGAATCAACAAGAGTAAGATGTGGACAGCTAGGGGAGAGAGAGGAGGAGGAAGACAAAAGGGTAGGCAATGATGGGGAAGATCTTTAAGGAGTCGTAGGGGAATGTTTAATTTATGAGTCTGACCAAAGAGCGGGCTCATGCAGAATTAGTGGCAGCTAATCTGGTTAGGGGCCAGGTTACAGCAGGCACTTCACACAAGGTAAGGACTTTACACTTGTTCCTACAGACCAGAGTTCTTAATGGAGATTTTTCTTTTTAAATTCAGGTTTTCCAAAGTAATCTTCCTTCTAAACTTAAAAAGCTAAAATTTACAGAGCTTGTTTTTGGATGATTCAAAGTCCCTCAGCATCTAATAGACCAAAAGCTCTAATCAGAACTTTTCCAAAAAGAGGGAAGCCCCCTTGCCCCTTTCTCAAAAACTAGCTGAAAACAGATTTTTCTTACAGGAAATTCCTAAAAATCGGTAAGAGACTAATGCTTTCTTCTCCATTATTTTCTATATTTCCCAAATCCTTTTAAGAACATATAATTCTTTCAGAATCGGAAAAAAAATTTAAGCACAAGTAAGGCACATGTCTTACATTATGATATTTAAGGTCTTTGCCTCAGAAGATAGGAAAAAAAATCAGTAACAAACTGTCAGGAGTAATCTTTTGGCCTACTACAAATATGCCCATAATAATTTCAGTCTGCTTACTTCAATGTCTTCATTCTCTCATAGGAAGGATTCGTTTTAAGGCAGAAGACTTAGTTGCCTTGAGCTTAAGTGAAGCCAAAAATTATGACAGGCAAACGTATGTTTTTTTGAGTGGAAGGGAAAGGGGTCACAGTATCTTAACATCCAATCGCTATCAGATCTTAGAAGCAAAGCCAAAAGCCTTTAAAATGAACACATACTTGTTAAAAATTTCTAGTAAACATTATATAAGACCACCTCTCCTATCATTCATATTAACATACTCTTTAATTGAATGAGTAATGAAAGTTACTGTTCAAAGGGCTAATAACAAAATCAGCTCCTATGAAATAAAAAAGTAACATTTATGAATATTTTATTATGATCTTGATAACAGGCCAGATGAACTGGTATAGCTTACCTTGGTACAAAAAGATTTTGCAGGTGTTTTAGTATACTTTGAACATATAGATTAGGCTCTTTAATAACTGGCAATGGAATAGAATCTTTCGGCAACACTAAAGCCATAATCCAGTCTGTATATACATCAACACAATATTTTACAGTTTCTCCATCCAATGGAAGGGTCAGTCCATAGCAAATTACTTCCATGGTCCATTTTACCTAAACAAAAGAAAATACACATATAAAATTATCACACATCCCTATCTATATCTCAGTAGACTGATTTAAAATATTAACCTCTTTTATTGCCAAAAACCTCTCAATTGACACCATATTCATCTCAACATACATATCAGATTTATTCTAGAGAAAGCACTTTCCAAGTGTAAGACACACTCAGACAGTATTTCCTAGAAAGACTTAAGAAGAAAATAAATTACTTATTTCTAAATATCAAGTCTATGTTGGCTTTTACCCTTGAGACTTTATTATCGTTTGCTCTGTGAAATAAAAAATAAGTACAGGTCATCTTGATTTTCCATAGAGACTGGAAGCACAGAAATAGAAAATTTTAGACATTTTTCTCCACTTAATTTGTATACAGGTACTTGTGCCATTTAGGAAATCATATACATAAATGGGATCACATTTTTTTTCCAGATTATGCAATGTTAACAAACAACAAGAAGGAAGATGAACTGGTCAACTCTTATTTTGTGACTATTTTTTCTGCCAAAGAAAATAATATTTAAAATGTAAGAGGAAGAACAAAAACAGGTGAGAAGGGACTGAAGCTGGGGTAAGATCTTAACAAGGCACTTAGCTGCACTAAAAGAGTTTCAGCCTCTCGACGCATCTCAACCACATCCTAGGGGCTAAGAAAGAACTTGCCTAAGAGACTGCTGAACCACTGCCTGCAGTCATGAAGAATGAACAAGGTGTGATAAGAAAGGGGAAACAGCCCAATTTGCAACAGAGGATGAAACTATATTCTCGATACTGCAGACCGGAAAGTTTAAGTGAATTCCAGATGAAACTCTCGGACAAATTACTAAGAAGATAATCAGTGAGCACTTATAAGGGGAAGTGTGATTACTGGAAACCAGCCTGCTCAAAAAGAACAAGTCATGCCAGACAAGCTTCATTCCTTTATTAACAGGGCTACTATGAAGGCAGCTGACAACTGTATAATCCTGGCAGTTTACGAAGCACTTTCATAAATATCATTTAACCATCAAAATAACCCTGTGTGGAGGCCGGCCCCGTGGCTTAGCCGTTGAGTGCGCATGCTCCGCTGCTGGCGGTCCAGGGTTCGGATCCCAGGCGCGCACCAACGCACTGCTTGTCCGGCCATGCTGAGGCGGCGTCCCACATACAGCAACTAGAGGGATGTGCAACTATGACATACAACTATCTACTGGGGCTTTGGGAAGAAAAAGGGGAAAAAAAAAAAGGAGGAGGATTGGCAATAGATGTTAGCTCAGGGCCAGTCTTCCTCAGCAAAAAGAGGAGGATTGGCATGAATGTTAGCTCAGGGCTGATCTTCCTCACAAAAAAAAAAAAAGAAAGAAAAGAAAAAAAAATCATAACCCTGTATGAGAGGGTGAACTGTACTCACTTTATAGATAAGAAAACTGAAGCTTAGCAAATTAAGCAATTTGGACCAAGTCACTGGTTTGGAAATGGTGGAACTGAAAATTTGAACGCTGGTCTTTCAACTAGAAATCTGAAGCTATTCTCACCATGCCATTAACAGCCTTCTCTGGCAAAGGGGGATCTGGGCTTTAACAGAAATTTGGTCAAATGCAAGATATCCTTGCGGACAAGATGGAGACATATGGTCCAGAGGAAGGGAGAAGGGCTGGATTTATGACTGGTCGAATCACCACATGAGAGACTAACAGTGGATTAATGTACCAAGATCATTTTGGAAGAAAATGCCCAGCGGCATGCCAAAGGCCCTGCCAAGACCTTAATTTAGGGGGAAAAAGAAAAACAGATTAATTGCTGACCATTTGTAGGTATCACAAAGCTAAAAAGGACAGCTAACTTGTTAGAAATTCAGAACTCAAAAAAAACATCAATAGCTTAAAACTAAAGTTGAATCTAACAAGATAAATACACAGATTGAAATTGTTAAGCTCAAAAACAACTACAAAGACTAAGGGTAGAAATTACATAATAGCAATATAACTAATACATAACAACAACAAACGTTAAAGAAACACAGTGAAGCTGTGACAAATTTGTGGGGGCAGGTGGGATTTAGCCACACAAGAGAAAAAATTTCAAAAGAGGTTGCAAGTCCCTAATTATCAGATGAAAGACAAAGGAGAAGATACCTTTGGTGATATCTTCACACATGATTTAATTGTATAATTCTAGAGGGCACTGGATTCAAGGACTATTCTCTCATATCCTTTTGAGGGTGGGAAAGGAGAATAAACAAGGGCTGCACCAGAGCACCTCTATTCACTCACGTGCCATCTCTTCCCAGGAGAAGGCAGCAAGGGATTACAGATATGCCAAGAGGAGAGAGCACCATGGCAAGCGCTGGTCCTCAGGGGTAAGTTTCTGCTAGGGTACTCTGAAGAGAGAAAAACACTCCTCAGAACGAAGGGCTTTGCCCTTCAGCAACCCATGGCCTACGGAGGGGAAATAAACTGCCTCTAGAGCTATAACCTTTAGTCTTACATTTAGAGTATTCTTCCATCTAGATTAAGTCTAGTCTCTCCTTCATGAGAAATCAAAAAGTAACAGAAAAAAAGGGAGGGGAAGTGTCTGAGAAATAGGTAAACCCAAAGCCTGAAGGTTGTATGAACATCCTCAAGCACAGAGACAAAGTTCTAATCCTAATCTTAGCCAGCCTTCATACTAGCAAGCTCCTATATCACTCCATTCTCAAGGCCCCTTCATGACTTCCCACTGGCAACTTAACTTCAGCCCAGTCCCTTGAACCCAAGAACAGAGGACCAGCTCCAGGCCAAGCCACTCCAAGAGCCCCCTATCTTTAGAGATAGCAAACACAACCCCATTTCCAACCACTTGGGCTCGTAGCTATACAGGCTTAGCTGTTCTGCAGCACTTTTAAACCTGGAAGTCAGGTAAGGGTAGGCAGGGGTGGAGCCTCAAGCTCAGTGCTTATGTGTAGCCTGAAAATTTGACACAAGGTAGGCCTCCAGTCAGAGGCCATCTGGAGGTAAGAATGAACACCTTCCAAACACACCTCTGAATAGAAATCTAAAGACTGAGCCTAGAGCTTAAGAGAAAGGGCCTGACATTCAAGTCTGCCTCAGGTACATAGCTCAAGTGGAGAATTAGGTCTGGCTAGTATGGAGTCCCAGCAGCATAATGGTACAACCTATTCCTTATAACTCCCACAAATTCTGAGCCCCAAATCGCAACTCAAATAAGATGAAAATTGAGAAGTCACACTACACTGGGCAGAAATCATTAAAAAGACAACGTTAAGGGGCCAGCCCGGTGGTGCAGTAGTTAAGCTCGGCATGCTCCATTTTGGAAGCCCAGGTTTGTGGATTCAGATCCCAGACGTGGACCTACACTACTCATCAAGCCATGCTGTGGCAGCATCCCACATACAAAATAGAGGAAGATGGGCACAGATGTTAGCTCACAGCCACTCCTCCTCAAGCAAAAAGAGGAAAATTGGCAACAGGTGTTAGCTCAGGGCCAACCTTCTCCACCGAAAAAAAAAAAAGACAACATTAAATAAATTTATATTTAGTAACAAACTTATATTTTCACCCAGTAGAATGAAATGAAGAACCACTTACTTCTTTGTCGGTTTTTAACAAACTCTCACTACCAGCCACTGAAGGGGTGCCTAAGGCCTGCCCAAGAGGATGGACCACTGCGTTTGCTACCTCTCGCCCAACACTCTCTGGATAGCTGTGCAGCACACTGGTGTGACCCTGATCATTCTGAATCACCAAATGCAGCGACCTCCACTCAGAGTACATCGTGCCACTAAAGGACTATCCAAACGGCACCTGAAAAGACAAAACAGAAATTATATGTCAAATTATACCATCGAAAATTACTAAAAGTAAGTAAAACACAGATTTGCCCTACACGGCAAGACAAAGAAGCTGTAAATATATTGCCTCAGGAAGACTGAGAAAAAAATACATCTTAATGTTTTGAGAATGTCCTAAAATAGCCTCATGGTGAGATCTGGGAAAGCAGACCCTGGGAAACATCTGTCCGAGCACCCCCTCAAAACAGCCTTCGGAAGCCCTGGAATGGAGCTGAGGCAGACAGCTACTATGCAGGGGGATAAAATGATCAGATGCGGTGCACTCATGGCATGAGGGAATCTTCCTCATTTTATGTTCCAGGATAGAAAAAGACAGAAGAATGGAGTGCCCTAAGTAGGAAAGGGAAACAAAGGAAGAGGTTACTCTAAGACTCAGATTTTTCAATCAACAGTTTCCGAATACCTATTACACGCTAGAAATGTACCCCTGTAATTTCCCACCACCGTCCTCAAAGCAGACATAAAATTCTTTGAGAATATTTCATTCCCTGCAGCAGTGGCACACAAACTTCTGGTAATGGAACACCTGGAAGTCACAGTGTCCTTCAGAAAGCATATTAAGAGCTGCCACTTACCGAGCATTTACTACATGCTACTCATGCATTCATCAAAACAACTCTATGAATATTAAGTAACGTTATCCCTATTTCACAGATGGAAAAACTGAGGCATAGAGAGGTTTGCTTCTTACCTAAGGCTTCAGAGGTGTAACATCGTGGAGCTGGGTTTTGAACCTACATCTGTTGGGCTCCAGGGACCATGCTCTTAACCACGGCAAGTACTGCCTCTCCCTATCCTATACACATTCTCCATGACATGTACTGCTCCTCCCTATGCTGTATATGCTCCATGAAATGATATCTATGTCTACCATGCAAATGAGAAATTTTAGCCACAGAAAACATATCTGTATGAATGCAATGGAAATATTATAATCATAAATGCCATACTCATGAAGAAAATCAAGGATAGTTAGCCCTTTCCAATTCAATTCTGTTAACTTCCATTTTCTACTTGCTCTGAAATCTGTTTGCCTAGCCAGCAGAGTTTAAGCAAAATACACAGGTACACTTAATCTTTAAAAAGTTCTATCCCTTAAGCAACTTTTTCTTCAAACTGGGAAGAGACTAGCATCGCGTAATTTTATCTTGGAAAACCTCATTCCAGCTCAACAAGTATCAGTGTTTTTCAAGATATGACGTTTGAGAATCACAGGCCTACAGAATAAAGATCAACTTCCTTAGCATGAAAGTCAAAGTCATTCACAGACTGGTCCCAAACTACCTTTCTTTCTCCTTTCCATACAGAGGAACCTACCACCTTCCCTCCCTGCTCCTGTGTACCCTCCTCATATCCTATTCAATCTTCCCAGCTTCTTTGAAGTCTGAAGCACTCTGGGCCCAGGCACCTTTCAGCGACCCTATGAGGTTTGATGTCCTCCTCCTCTACACCAAGAGGCCCTAAAAATGGAAAGGCAGGAAGGATGGACCTGCATCGAACAAGGCACCTACAATTTGAAGGGATGGTAGATGCAACTGACTATTAAAATTGCCCGAGTTTCCCTAGGATTTATGAAGAATCCCCCCAAGGATACCCTGGTGCCCCCCATAAATAAGCACTATCAAAAATGTAAGGGGAAAAGGAAAAGCTCTGATAGGAATCCATCCTCATCTGATGACAACTTATTCCCACACTACACATTTTTTCTCACCTTTTTTTATTAACAGACACATACATACATATATGTCATACATATTTATATAGTATACAATACAGTATAATATATATACACACTATATATAAACAGTCTCCTACATAAATACACGAGAATATTATACTACATGTGTTTTTGTTTTGTTTTAGTGTAGTTTTTTACCCTTTTCATTTTTTGGCTTCAGTTTCTGTCCAAATAGTTCACTCCCCTGGATAGGTAATCCATCTTAACAACCTCACATTTCCTCTTGTATTTTGCTCCACCCTAACTCAATCATATTAAAATAATTTATATACATGCATAGCTAGGTTTGTATACTTTTCTATATATTGTATTTTTCCCAATCAAGAGTATCTCGTGAGTAGCCTTCCAATTAATAATACTCTTTTTAATGGCTGTGTAATATTCCATGACATGGGCATGGCATAATTTATTCAACCAGTTTCCTAATGATGTGCATTTACTTCATTTTCCACTTTTTTGTCACCAGGAAATAATGATGCAATAAACACGGTTGTTCATATATCCTTGAGCAGTGGCATTTTAATTTCTATGGAACAAGTTTCAAAGAGTGAAACTGTTGGATCAAAGGGTATATATATTTTTAATGTTAATAGGTCTTGACAGATTTCTTCCCAAAAAAGCTGTAACAACTCTCACTGACATTAGGAATGGACAAGAGCCCTTCCTCCCTCTCACCCACAGCCTCCTGCCATGAATTAGCTTCCTTCTTTCCTTCCTTTCTTTGCCAGTTTGATAGGTAGTAAGTGAAATTTCATTGTTCTAGCCAAATATTTGCCTTTATTTTATAGCTTCTGGTTTTGAATCTGGCTTAGATGATTTCTCCCTCCCATCTCCTTTATCAGCGTTCTCCAAATTGTGGGTCATGAAACAAATGTAACGGGTAATATTTTTGTTTAATCATGTGGAATAGGATATTAAACAATAGGATATACAATAAAGGCATCCGACACAGTAAAGGTAAGCAATGTTCTGTGACACCTGTTTCACTTTTTATATATGCATATGTTCTGGGTCACAGTGTAAAATACATTTATTATGGGTCAAGGCCCAAAAATCTGAAAATCTATCAGACCTACTTCTATAAGTGGTGTAGGAAAGGTCCAACTGTATTTTCTTCCAGATGTATAGTCATTTGTGCCAGCATTATCTGTTAAAAATACATCCTTTTCCACTGAACTACCAATTTTGTCATATATTAAATTCTCATTTATATAGGAATCTATTTACAAATCTGTTCTGTTTAACTATTTGTCTATTCTTATGCTAATGCCATAGTGATTTAAACTCAGTGGCTTTATAGAATGTTTTAATAACCGGAAAAGAAGCCCCCTCCACCCCTACTACTCTTTTTCAAACCTTTACTGGCTATTCTCAGGCATTTATTCTTCTATATAAAATTTAAGATGATTTTATCCAATTAAAGAAAAAATAAAACTTTGCTAGAATTCTAATTGAAATTGTTTATTCCACCTTCCCAGCCTTCTTCTACTGCCACTTTCCCACACACATACCCCCCTCCCACAAGCTATGGCCCCAAAGAACAACTGTGATCGCTCAAACCCAACAAGTTTTTTCAAACCCTGTATTACTGCTCATGCTACTCCCACTGACTGAACCGCCATTCCCCATCTTGATCCACCTCATGAAGGACTCATCCTTCAAGGCACAGCACAAATGTCCTCTCTTTGGTAAAACTTTTCTTGACTCCTCAAATCACCCCTCCTGCCTGCTGAGTGCCTATTACAGGCTGTTCATATCAAGCTGCACATTAGCTTATCCGTTAGCTGTGTAAAGATATCTTCACCACAAGTCTGTCAACCTTTTTTGAGTGGAAACCTCACTTCCTGAATCTTCAGTTCCTGAATCTTCAGCTCCTGGCACACAGTGGATACTGGATAAATGTTTCAGGATGTCAAGGTTTACCAATGGGAGAAAGGAACATGTTAAAAGGTGTTCCCTTTATTCCACTCAAGTATGTACAAAATTTTGCATGCTGTGTAAAATAAAAACTGAAAAATGTCCATTTGTTTTAAACTAATTAGCAGTAAAAACAAAAAATAGTTGGATGGTTTCCAAATATTTAAGGACTATTTAATTAATATTTAGTGTCCTTTCCAAACAACACATTGTTGGAGAAAAAAATGTTTTAAGAAAAAAAAGAACAAGAAAGCTCTCCAACACCACTGTACTCATAAGAATCATCAAGGTGGCTTCGATTTAAAATACAAACTCCAAGGCCCCATCCCTAGAAACCTCAATTCTGTAAGTCTGGATTGGGGTCTGGGAATCTGCATTTTTAAGAAACAGCTACCACCCCTCCCAATTATGGCGTAAAGACAAGAGTATCGTTCTTTAAAAAACACTGTGAAAGACCAATCAAAACAGATTTAATAGCTCTTAAATTCTTCTTAAAAACTACAAAGTTTTTAAATGTAAGAAATTTTAATTCTTTAAATGTATTAATGTTTAAATGATTAAATGTAAGAAAATGAAATAAATGCTTTCAAGAAACAGGTAAAGTAGTATACTATAGAAAGGATACAATGAAAAAGTTGAATTAAAATATTAAAATATATGTAACAGAAAAAACATGCTAAATTTTACCAAAATACATATAAAACAAAAACATTAAGACAAAGATGTGCATTATAATTACAGGCAAATTAAATAAAACAATGAAGAGAAAATAAACTTTGGAAACAAACATGAAGAAATCAAAGAAACACAAAGTAAAGCAACTAAGGTATCATTTTGTACCTATTAAACTAACAAAAGAAGCGATAAAAACTCAATTCTGATTAGGAGGTAAGGCCAACAGAACACACTCAAGAGTTTAGGGCAACGGTTTTCAATAGAAAAGAACTGCCCCCTAGGGGGCATTTTGGAAATACTAAGTGCACTTTTAGTTAACACAATGATTGCGGTGTGTTATTGGTATTTATGGGCAGAGTCAGGAAATCCAGACATCCTGCAATGCAGGAGACAGTCCTCACAATGAACAATTAGGCTACATTTCACAGGACTTTCAAATGTCTGCCAGAAAATCATCCTGTTATTAATTGTCTAAGCCTAAAAATCTAAGTCCATTTTACACATAAATACAAAATATTTTGTGCTATTTTAATATACACTGAATTTTCAGTAATGCAATTAATCAGGTAAATTGAGGAAAGATTGAACATTTTTATGTATAGACTCTTACCATACCAAGAATTGTTCAGTTTCAGAAAAACCACATCAGCAAAGGCGATGCCACTTGTGGTATCTGAGTTGCCAATACTACACACTGCTGTCAGGAACACTATCACAAGAACTACATATATACTTATTTATCCTTTACTTCAAAATGTCAAATATAAAGAAAAAGTGCCACATTATTGTCTTACTTCTCAACTTATAAGTAGACTCAAGCATCTGACTACTGCATTATGTCCTCTAGTATAGATGTACCTGAGCAATTTTATTGAAATACTAATTTTATTGGAAGGATAGTAATTTATGTTTTTCATTTCTTATCCTTAAAGAGTTTCAGAGATTTTTTTAAAATTCTATGCGTTGATAGGTTATATATTATCTGTTAATTTCAAGATAATAAAGTGGTCATTATCAAATATTAGGTCTGAGAAGGTTGAAAACCACCAGTCTAGGAAACAAACATGCAGTACGTAGTGAAGTGGGTAGAGCGGGTGCTGCGGCAAACTAGAGAATACAGGCTCTCTTTAAACGGCACAGCCACTACTCAGCCCTAGCCAACTATTATCTTGAAGGAATGTAGACCCAGTGTTACCAGCTAATCCAATGTTTCAGGAGACACAGAAAATCTGGACATTTCTGTGAAGCATCCTAGTCACGTACCGCATAACGATGTTTTATAGACCGCATATACGACGGTGGTCCCATAAGATTAGTACCATATAGCCTAGGTGTGTAGTAGGCTATACTGTCTAGGTTTGTGTTAGTACACTCTACAATGTTCACACAACAAAATTGCCTAACGATGCATTTCTCAGAACATACCCATGTCTTTAAGCAATGCATGACTGCGCTCTTTAAATGCTGGCAACTAATTCAAGTTTTAAAAAGCCCAAGTGTGGGCTAAAAAGAACTCATCTGTGGGTCAACTGATGCCTCTGATCAAAGATAACAGCATATGCTAGTTTTGGTACCTGAATTAGCACAATTCTTGCGGGGGAGGGAGGGAGGCATATGCTATAGCTATTGCTGCTCTGGAAGTCACCCCAACCCACCTGTGCTCCAGGGGCTGCCCTTATAACCCAACTATGGAGATCCTATAACTTCATTTTGTTTCATTTTTGTTGCTGTTAGGGGAAAAAAAAGATGAGGGTAGAGTGTAGTGTGACAGATGTGGTAGGGTGACTTCTGTTGAGCCCAGTTTCGTCATTGGCCAGCCTACTCTTAAACACACAAATAAAAACCTCCTCTTGCTGTTGCAGCTCAGCCTGTCCAAAGCAACAAGTCCAGAGATCTCACAGAACATCAATACTTTCAGGAACCAGAACTGCTGCACAGCCTAGGTCCTCCTGGGCAAGGATGTTCATATCTGCATCAACCCCTCGGGACAGCACCATGGCAGAACCTTGTTGAGCCTTGATCGCTAGTCCACTTGCCGTGGAGTTGTCTGTAGCTTTATCCCATCAATAAATTGGCACACTTGTGCTGATGCCATTTTTCTCACCATTCATCCAAGGATAGCATGAATATTTTGCCAATACATAGCAGGAGACACAGTAACATCAGGTGCCCTGACCCAGTAATACCACTTAAATTTATCCTTATAAAACAACTCAATGGAAAAATGCACAAGACATTCACTGTAGTACTGTACATAAGATGGGGAAGTAGGCATATTAACTGTCCATCAATAATGGGATAACTTCATAATTAGGGCATATTAACTCTATATACTATAATGTAGCCATTCAACATAGAGATTAGAAGCATGAAAACATATAGAAGACTGGTTAAGAGTCAGGGCTCTGAAACTAGACTTCTTAGATTCAAATCCCAGCTCCATCACCTGCAAGCTGGTTACTTGCAGCTTGCAAACCTTGCAAAAGTTACTCTACCTCTGTGTCCGAGCATCCTCATCTGTACAATGGGGAAAATAGCCTACTTCAGCGTAGCTGTGGTGATTAGAGAATCAATATATGTAAGATGTTTGGAACATGTCCTAATGGAAGCAAGCAATCAATAAACAATAGCTATTATATGGAGGGAGAAAAAATATATATCATGATTACAACTAGATAAACATATATACGTGACTAAAGATTAGAAAGATCACAGAGAATTGCAAGTAGTTTTAACTGAGTGGTAGAACTGTACAATTTGATGTAATAAGTTTTTATTAACAGATCTTCATGTCATAGAACTAATAAGTATATATCAGCATCTTCAGTATACATATGAACACTGAGACACTGGCAGGAACCACCAAGTTGATTTATTCAATAAATAGTTATTAACCATCTACTATGTACAATGCAGTATTAAGATCACGGAGACAGAAATACAAGTTAGAAAGTTAAAGAGCCAAATGCCATTTAAAAAAAAAGCTATAGGCAAGCTATTGTGGAAGTTCAGAGGACAAAAGATTACTTTTGATTGAAACAAGGGCTGAGCTGGAAAACAACAGGACAAGATCAGGGAAGACTTTAGCACATGGGGCATATGACTTGGGTATTCAAGGAAGGTTACAATTTTAACAGAGATAAGGAAATTGAGTGGATTGAGAGTAAGCAGGGGCAGGTGGAAAAGAAAAGAAAAATATATAAGAGGAAGGGTGCTTGCTTCGAGTAGCAAAAAACAGCACCAGAAACTCAAAACCCAGAGTAGCAGAAAAGAAAGCTTTATATGTAGAAGGTGGTAAGGTTTCAAAGATAAGAAGTGACCAATTTCGAAGGACTATGAATACTAGGATTGGAGATTTGTAATTAATTTAGTTAAAAACTGGTGGCAGAGAATGAAAGTTCAACTTTATCAAAGGAATCATACAACACGAACTGAATTCCTATTAAAGAAGTTTGATGGAAGTGTCCAAGACAGGCTGAAGGGACAGTAGAAAAGCAAACTCCAGTGTGGCTAATAATTGAGGAGGAGGAGGTGGCAAGGATGGGGGCGAGGCAGGGAGGGTTGGGCACTGCAGTGAGATATGAAGACACAGCTATAGTCAGATGATTAAGGGTTCTGACTGCTATGTTAAGTATCCCATGAGTCTCCTCCCCAGATAGGCTCTGTCAACCAGAGCTGCTAGCAGAGAAGTCTCCACCTTCAATGCTCCAGAAGTAAATAGGAGGAGGGGGAAGAAGATGAAACTACTCCCCTACAGATTACTTAATTTCCTTCCCAACTCTACATGTACCCATTTTCTAGGTAATCTCTCTGGAGGTTTCTATTATCAGATGATTGTGTGCTGGGTAACCGCTCATGGCTTGCAGGTACTACCGCAGAGTAACATGAAGGTTTGGTCTAATTGACAAATTACCAAAACGATCAATACAGTGGTGGACACACTAAGACCATAGCCTGACATTAATTACATCAATTGATTCAACCAATATTTATTACATGCCTTCTATACATCAAGCACATGTAATAGCAAATAAACATCATTCCCGTTCCCAAGGAGCTTCAAGTCTAACTACAGAGAACAGATTTTAAAACTTCATAAAGTAAATCCAAACATCAGTTATTTCATTAAAAAAACATTTATTAAACACCAGCTACATGTCAGGTGTTATCCAAGGATGTAGGTACGAAGATACAAACAGGACACAATGGCTGTCCAAGACAAGGTTTCATGGTGAGGAAGACAAGAGAAATCCATGACACCACAGTACAATAGTATTCAACATGATAACTGACATGATGAGGTATGAAGACAGCATCATACAACAGAAAAACCACTGGAGATCTTGCTTGATAACAGTGTACCTTTGTATAATCAATCATTTTCAAAGAGCTTTCACATGCTACTTCATTTTATTCCAATAACAAGCCTGGAAAGTTAAGTAAGACACTAAGTCACCAGCGACCAGGTGAGGAAACAAAGTAAGACGATGACTTGCTCAGGGTCACATCAAGTAACAATAGAGCTGGGACAAGAAACTCTACCTCTTGCCTCGAAGTCCAATGCTCTTCCCTTTTGTTCTGACTCCATACCTCACCACATGACCTTGGACAAATCACTTGGCATTTCTTTGTCATAGTTTCCTCATCTGTAAAACAGGGAAAATATCTACAGTACCTAGCTAAAGCGACTTGGGAGAACGATCAAATAAAGCAACATAGGTCAACATACTTTGAGATGTACAAATGCAAGGTACACATTGTCAGGCATGCCTTGTTTCTCTTAGGAAAAATAGAGTACAGAGTGCCAAAACACTGAGTAAATAAATGAACCGTGCTGGATTTTAAGGCACACAAGTGCACCCAAGGTCATCGATATAACTTTATGACTAATAAAGGCAAAAAGGACTATAGTTCATATTTCTATTGTAGTCCTATTGACCCTACAAGGCAAATATCAATCAAGTTTGGCCAAAAAGGAATGTATTCACCTATGCACCAGATTCTAACTGTTAGGGATCCTACCAAACACCTGAATTACAAGAAAGACAGACAGGTTCTGCCTGCATTCCTCCCCAAAAGTAGAAATACGTAGTTTTTAGTAGTCTATCCAAAAAAATATGAATACCCTGTCTGCACCCCTGCAGCACCACAACAGTTCTCATCTTTTATGCCTCAACCCACTCTGTCCAATACAGTAGCCACATCCACACATAACTACTTCCTTAGTTACACTAGTCACATTTCAAGTACTCAATAGTCACATGTGGCTAGTGGGTATACTGGACAGCACAAATATAGACAGTTCCACCATTGTGGAAAATTCTATTTGGCAGAGCTGCCTTAGATACGATTACTTTTATTACAACCCTGACTAGACTACAGACTCCTTGAGGACAGGGGCTGTGTCTTATTTACCTTGGTGTCCCCAGTTTGTATCGCAAAGTACATGACATACACCAAGCACTCACTATACACCTAACTGAGTAACTCAAACATAGCAGACTACTCTGTCCACCTCCCTCATCTCCAACACACACACACACACACACACACAAAACAACAACAACAACAACAAACACGACATCCTCTCACGAGTGGAACGGAACATTGCAACCAGAGGAAGGAGGCCTGCTTTCTAGTCCTAGATGTGCTAGAAGCCAACCATGTATTCTTGGGCAAGTTATCTACTTTCTTCATCTATATAAACTTAGAATTAAACTCCATGTACCTTAATTCTAAAACTTTAATCATCTTGCACCAAAGGAAATCATTCTATCTAAAAGGCCTTTACACATGTCAGGGAACATACCTGCTACCACCGACGGATATCTCAAATTAAACAGAATCCATCTCTAGCTCTCAGGCTATCATGATTAGTCGCTTCTGGTCTTCAACTGAGTATGTGGAATTTTTCACCTTTACTTTGGAGATCAACTAGACTTAAACCTCAGGCTTCAAGATTGAGTTTGTTCCACGTGCTAAGGCCAGAACTGGATACTCTATCCATATCTGATCAGAGAAACATGGGCAAGTTTCCTGAATATCTGAATTTAACATGAATTGTTCCATCAGTTTCTATATTAGCCTCAGCCTAAAAATTGAGAAAACAGTACAAAACTGAACCAAGAAAATCTTTCTATAACAATCCTCATGGTGTAAAGAATGTCATTACATGAAATGTGTATGTTTTTATTCAAGCCTCATACTTCACCACATTTAATTGCTTTAAAAAAATTATTATTGTTCAAAAACCTTCATAAGGACCTCCACACACATACTCACTTTTATAAACCTTACACAATTTTAAGACCAGCCAAGCACAAATATAATCTGAATTATTGCCCTGCCTGCTTTTAAAACTTGTAAATAGGTTGGGCAATAGCAGTTCAGGCATTCTGCAATAAATATATACTAAGTTTGTCAATTCCTCTGACATCAAGGTTTTAATCTTCATTAAGTGCTTCTTCTGTCATCTCTCTTGGTGAATAGGATGAATACCAATAGCAATTCTATTAGTATTTACCAAGTACCAACAGAGCAATAACATGTAGTGGATGACAACTAAACATTTTGTTGGATAATGAGGTGGGGAACATATGCAAAGTCCTAAGGGCAATAAAAAGGTTTCCACTACAGAACTGTGTCTGATTGTGATAAAATCAGACATTAAAAATCAACCAATGTTGACTGCACATAGTTAGTCCTACATAGTGCCTTGCCAGTGGTAAGAACTCAATGTGTTTGTTCAACTACTGGATGGATAAATTAATGAACCTAACTAGAGATTTCCAAGCAAAAAGAACAAAACTCTATAGGCTAAGAACTACCAAACATCTTCTGCAAAAATGGAAATAGAGAAAAATCTGTTCGCAGGTTGAAGTTTATGACATAAAAAGGACTCAAATATTCTATTCCGTAAAAGCTTTATATGTCAAAGCACTGAAAGGAGTACAGAGATGAAGAAAACATGGTTCAAGTTGCTCATAATCTAGTAGAAGAGATAGAAATGCGACACAGAAAAATAACTGGTAAATTCCATTATGATGTTAAAGAGCAAACAGGAAAGACCCAAGGTGGTCGAGGGCCACAGACAGACGCATCTTGAATGTTGGGAATGCTGGGATTCATGCAGCCAGAGACGGGAAGAAAAGGATATGTGGATGGGTGTAAGGCAGACAGAAGTGTGTGCGTTTGGGGGGAGCGGAGAGAAAGCATGGAAAATAGTCTAGGCAGAGGAACAGCATATGCAAAGAAGACCCAGAGGTTAAGAGACACTACACCCATGCGTACTGTATATTCAGGAAAATTGCAAACAGTTTTGCATGAGATGTATACACTTTAAAAGGTCCAGCTGACTCAGAAATACTGCAGAGAAAGTTACTTCCCACAACCAACAGGCTTTCACAAGGGGTAGTACTCAGTGGGCCTAAGGAAAAGATCCCTGGGGGTGGAAATTTTATTTTTAACAAACTCTGATGCTTCTCATACACTTAAGCTGGAGAAACACTGAAACATCTTTTGAGATGCAGAATTACCTACTGTAGCAGTCCCAAACTTTGCTGCACACTGAAATCACGTGGGGATCTTTAAAAAATACTAATGTCTGGCTTCCACCCCACCCCGACCCCCCCTACCCCCCCACCAAACATCCTGATTTAATTGGTCTGGGTGTGCTACCCGGCACAGGGAATCTTTAAAAGCTGCCCCAGTTGATTTTAACGTGCAGCAAAGTTGGAGAGCCACTGACCTAATTGTTAAGCACTTGAATCTGGAGTTAGACTGTCTGGGTTCAAGTTACCAGCCTCGTGACCTTAAGCAAGTAAGACCTCTAACCGCTCAGGGCCTCAGCTGCCTCGTCAGTAAAATGGGGATGATAATCCCACCTTGCAGGGTTATTGTGAAGTTAGACGTGGTGACCGTAACGGCCTGGCACAATGCCCGGCGTAGAGTAAGCGCTTAACAAGGGCTGGCTGTGTAGTCCCATTATTAACTCTTGCTCGCCCGAGTGTCAGTGTGCAATGGGCAGCATCGTCCCCACAGGGCGGCAGCAACTCGACCAACCTTCCTGCTGGACCAAATTCCTCGCCGGAGTTGTCGAGCTCCGCTACAGACCCGCCTCCTCCCCCAGGTGCCAGGAGAGAGCTTCGCCCGGCCGGGGCAGCTCCCAAGGGCTAGACCGGGCCTGAACAGACCCTATAGAAGCTGCCGACACCAAGGCCAAGCTCCCCGGACCCCGTGGGTCCCCCCAAAAATGCAGATATGCTTCCGAAGGCCGGGCCCTTGGAGCACCCGGGGCCGAGAAGCAAGGCTTAGCCGTCCCGGGACCGCCCGGAGGGGAGGGGCGGGGAGGGTCCCGCCGCGACGGGGAGGGCCGCCCGCTTACCTGAGGCGACGGGCGGGGCCCGCATCGCTGGGGCGGGCGCCGCCGCTGCCGCCGCCGTCGGCCGCACTCGGCCTTCCGCCTCACGCCACCGGCGCCATAAGGCCGGCGCTTTCGCTGCCCCGGCCAGCTGTCCTCAGGCGGTGGGTCCGTCCACCCGTCAACGACTCTCCGAGGACGCCTGGGGACGACGAAGGCCGATCGGGCCGGCCGGCTGCGCTCTGCTCAGGCAACTTCCGACTGCCAGGGGCGGCAGCGTCAAATAACTCCCCAAGCCGAGTGGATCACTGCGCGTGCGCGGCGCGCCGGATCAGAGATTTCTGTGGGTCCGAAGCGGCGGCGGCAAATAATTCCCGAGGCACGGAGCCGGAAGCTGCGCGTGCGCAGATATCCCAGATCGCCGCGCGGGGTAGATTCCCTCCTTCCTTTCCGGATCAAGTGGAGGGGGAGGAGTGAAGGGATGGGTGTATCTACCTCATCGCGATATAGCCGAGGAGGCGCTCCACCTGCGTCCCTATGAATCAACCCGGACTCCTGTGTTCGGTGCGGACGGAGTAGGGGTGTTCTCTGCAATATTATGGCTCTCACCCAGGTTCTAGGAATTTCTCACATCCCACCGTTACAGCACCCTTCCTTTGAAATGTTGGCCTTTACCCGCCGCCCCCTTACTACCTGGGCAGAGCATTAATTATGACCAATGCTCAAATCCAAGCCAGGTGTGGGTTACAAAGATGAATCAGACATCAGATTCAGAGCCTGTCATTAAGGAGCTAGGTCTGATAAGACCTTAATAGTAATAATAATAGCAAGAGATACCAGTTTGGCACCTACAATGCACCACACATTTTGTAAACAGTACCACTTTCAATATTTTGGTTTCAGCCTCAACGGAGAAAATAATAAATACCATTAGAGAGGTACAGCTCAAGTGCCTTGGGAGTGTGAAGGAGGAAACTTGGGCTGAGAGGAAAGAGGAAGGAGGACCTGGCCTTGACACTGTCCATGATTTTCAGAGGAGGGGATCAGGGTGCTGAGTAGTGCTGAAAGCACGGTTATCTGAAAAGGGCAAAATGGAGCAAAGAAGATGCTGACTCCTTACCTTCAGTTAGAAGAGACCGTGAAGGAAGGAGTGACAAGGGAACTGGTATCTTCATAGAAAGAATAAGAGAGGAGTGTTTCCTCAAGACCTTGTCTTTCCACACCTGCCAGCCCCCAGGAAAGTAGCTAGAGGAGAGAAGAATGTTCTGGGACAGGAACAGGGCTATATCCAGGACACTTTGTGGATCGAAGCAATACATTTCAATTAAATGCAATGTGACAAATACTGTAAGAGGCTCACTCACTATTTATTCCAACCGCTTATCCCTTGCCTTTCTACACTACAGAGGCTGGAAAGCAAAGCACACAGTTCCCAACCTCTCTTGCATCTAGAGGCGGCAATGAGACAAAGTTCTGGCCAATAAGATGTAGGCAGAAGTCCCAAGGGAGAGCTTCCCTTCCAGCATAAAAGGGAAGTCTTTGGAGAAGTTTGTGACCTTCACGTTTCCCCACTTCATGCTTTGAACTGAGGCACAACGCCTGGAGGTGCAGTAGCCATCTTGAGATCATGAGGAGGACTGCGCTAAGGGAAGTGGAACAGAAAGCCCCCAGATGCCTGGTTCTTTAGGACATACTCAGCAGCGGCACAAAGCCTGGACTGCCTGCCTTTTTTATGAGGCGGGGGGAAATCTTATTTACACCACAATTTGTTGGGTTACCTGTTACTTTCAACTAGACTCATTCCTGACATGATAAATACTGAACACCTGTAATATATCAGACAGGTAAGGGGCTGATAATGGGGGTGACAAGTTGGAAGAGCAACGGGTGATGGAAATTGGAAAAGTGACAGACATAGAGGACTGGGAAACTGTCTAAAAGCTCTTGGGGAGATGACAAAAATACATCTGTCTCCCACCTGGTGACTATAATTCATTCCTAAAAGTTCTGTCTAAGTGAGAAGCTGTTAAATGAAAAAATGTGTATGTCCATTAATTTTAATGGGAAAAATATGTGTTCAGTTCTAACCCAAGACACTTAAATATGTTTAACAGTAAAAAATATATCAATGGAACAATACAAACAAAAATCATGTAAGCAATAAATAATTTTAAGTTAAGAATATGGCTTTTACATAAAATGTAAAGTATAAGGACTGTTGTACTGACTAGAAAGACAAGATTTAATATTCAGTGGGGGTTGAGGGAGGAAAGATGCAAACGAGTTATTCTTTAAACGTGATATTATAGTTCTGCACCTTTTTCTTTACCAATTTTTTTAAGATTTTTGAGGGCTTCACTTAAACCAACATAAAAATAAAGCTTTAACACACAGGAAACACCTTGAGGGAAAATTAAAGACTAAACATCAGAACACTTTGAAACATGTGGGAAAAGTGTGCACAGACGATAGACTGAAGAGACATATGAAATGCTATACAGAGTAAAACATTACGTATTCTCCAAATACAGTGCCTAATTCAAATTTGTTCCACATCGTAATTTCTACCTAGAAACATAGAATAAATTGGGGGAATGTCTTCATCTGAAATTGTAATGTCAAAGGATCACTTTGTATCATGTACTTATTTACTGTGTTAAAAGGAATAATGAGGGCTGGTCCCCTGGTGTAGTGGTTAAATTTGCGTGCTCCGCTTCAGCAGCCTGGGGGGTCGCGGGTTCTGATCTTGGGCACGGACATGCGCATTGCTTGTCAAGCCGTGCTGTGGCAGTCATCCCACACATGGGGTGGAGGAAGTTGGGCACAGACATTAGCCCAGGGCCAGTCTTCCTCAGCAAAAGGGGGAGGATTGGCAACAGTTGTTAGGTCAGGGCTAATCTTCCTCACAAAAGAAAAAAGAGGGCATTGCACTTGAAAGAGGAAAAAATGGAGCAGTTGTATTAACCTTTTGTGGCAGACTTTTTTCCAATATAGATATAACCCATCCCATGGTTCTTCTTACAGTGTAACAAACACTCTTCCCCCTGAGAGATGGGATCCATGTTCCCTCCCCTTAAGTCTAGTTGAGGACTGTGACTGTTCTGGCCAACAGGGCAGAAGTAATGCTTTTTGACTTCTTGGGCTAGGTCATAAAGAGGATACACTTCCACCTGGCTTACCCCATTTGCAGTGCTCACCCTTGAATCCAGCCACCATGTTGAGAGGAAGCCCAGGCCACATGAAGAGACCATGTGGAGGTGTTCCAGCTGAAAACCTGAGCTAAGGGCTCAGCTGACAACATCAATGGCCAGACATGTGAGTGAGGAAGCCTTCAGATGATTCCAGTTCCCAGGCTTCAAGCCAACCCATCTGACACCAAGCAGAGCAGAGACAAGCTAACCCTGTGAGCCCAGTCCGAATAACAGATTCATGAGCAAAATAAATATTGTCATTGTTTTGAGCCAGTAAGTTTGGGGGTAAATTGTATGCAATCATAGTAGCTGGAACACTTTTCAAGAGCTATAGTTGAGAAAAGTTAACTGAACAGCTGCATGAGAGGTCAGTTGTCTGTACCCAATTTTTCTCTCTTTTTCTTTCTTTTTTAATTGTGCAGAACTAGCTTGGGACAGATAACAGTTGAGAAGACCCACTTCTGTTTATCCTGAACCTAACACAATACTGGCATAGTACAGGTACTCAGCGAACATGTGTTGGTTGGGTGGGGAGGTGAATGGATGCTGGATGGAAGGTTCATTGGCTGAGCATTGAACCCACTTTCTTGCTGCTACTGTTACGTCTTAGTGAATAATATCCAGTGGCTCGTGGTAGTAATATCGTTAGACCTAGGTAAGAGGTCCCCTGCCCCAGATGCTGTGCCTCAAGGAGTACTGCACTTTGGATTGTTATTCTTCAAAATTTTCTAAGTACCCTTCCAAGGCCAACAATGCCATCTTGGTAGGGTGCACCAATCCAGACTAGGCCCCACATGGGTCTTGTTTGCCAGAAATTTCTACCTTGAAATTTTCTAAGGCTCACTCCAGTGGTTAGGACTGGCCAGAACCAGAAGTGCCATCCAGGCGAGGTGACCCAGTCCCAGACCAAGTCCGTCCCTTGTGGGTTTCATTCTCTGTTTCTTCTCTTTGAAGAGCTCTTCAACCCTCGATCCTCCAGCCCTCTCTCACTTATGTGTAGGGTTGACCAGATGCCCTGAGGGGCTCCAGGACTCATGTTTTGGAATCATACTGGACCTCATGTGCCAGTATGATGGCCATGCTCTGGTTCCAGGAGGACAGCATGGCAAGGAACTCACTCTTGCTAGCTGGTGTGGTATTTCTTTCACCAGCTTGTGTGAGATTGGGCTGCCAAAATGGTGTTGGCATGCTGATTTGGTTGACTCTCACTCACATTGAAACCAGGGTGAGTTCAAGACTCTTAGCTACCAACAGACCACTGCGGACACTTGGGCTTGACCTGACACCCAACGCCTGGGCATTGGCTCGTACCTTTCTGCTCAGACGACAGTGCCACTCTGACCTGCTGCAGCAGGGGTGTTGGGGGAGAGGGGCTGCAGGCACTCTTTACTCTGTGTACTCCGCAGTCCCTTCCCCAGCTGGCCCCCAGAACAGTCCCTCACCCTCTTTGGCAGGAGAGGCCATGCCTATCTCCTCCAGGGACTTTTGAGACATTGTTCCACAATGCAGTGTGCTCTTCCCATTGGTATACTTTCTTGCCTCCAATCGATGTGATGACATGGTGCTCTTATCTGTCTTAAGCCATAGAGAATAACGGATGGCTATATCGTGTATGAATGGGACCTCTCTTCTCACTCTGCTCACAGGCCCCTTTCCTGAGCAACCTGTGATGGTGGCATGTGCAAGGCAGGAGTGTGGTCAACATTGAAAACAGTCACACTTTAGAAATGCAGTAGTTACGGCCTAAAAGGCTCAAGATGTGATTGGAAGGTGTGTTGGTCTATGTTTATGAAACAATATTCCAAATGGTAAATTTAAAGTGACCAGAAAATAATTATCATTCACATTTTCCAGCATACTCTGGTAAGATTTGTATTTGTAGTTCTCATCAATGAGGCACAGGAAAAATCTTTGAGTCATTGGAAGCTAGTACACGGGGACTACCCAGGGATGATACAGCATCGTGAGTAATGATATACCCAGCATTAAATAAATGTATTAGAGAATTACAAAGTTAAAAAGATCTATATTGCTTCAATACTAACAGGTTCCAAACAGCATACATTTTTTCTGCAGTGGGAAATATGAAGTTAAACAAGAATGGTATATTTTACAATAAAAAACATGAAGAGATGGCTCCTGGACTTGAACAGGAAGGGATGGTGTCTGGATACTACCAAGAATCTTCATGTTCATTGATAGGACAATAAATAAAGTCCCAGTACCTCTTCTCTACCCGTTATTCTAAATCTCCGTCAATAAGTCACTGTACTCCTCATGGGCCTATGAATTTTGTAATACATTTTTAAGCAAATTGTACATATATAGACAAGGGCCATGCAAAAAAATATTTGCCCAAGGCCTTGCACATACTAGGACAGCCTTGGCTGGTGTCCTCCTCTTCACCCTATAGCCTCCTCCAGCTCCCCTTAGCTCCCTTCCTCTACTCTTGAGAGCACCATTTTCCAGGCAGTCTTAATTGACAACCTGTGCCCCCACTGGCTCATGACCCAGAATGTCCCCTCCAATTAAAAGATCCAATTCACACATATACTTCTTCTCCTGCCTGGAGGGAGTGTGCCTGCTTTTTTATTTTTAATACCAGGAAGTAAACTTAGTGACCAACAAGCAAGCCACCGAGAATGGACTGTTGTCTGAATGCCAAGAGTTAAGGCTGTCACAACGTGTTTCTTTTGAGACCTCAACATGCTGCCTGTTTGCTGGAATCCCTAGTTAAGTAGGCCAGTGTCATAGATGGGAAAGTCAACCCGGATAAGCAGAATGCCCACGGTGCCTCATGCAGGCCCTCCATGGAATACCTTAGGGACTGGCCGTTTGGGGCAAGTTAAGGAAAAAACTTTGGCTTTTAGCCAGGATGCACTGGTGACAGAAACCTAACTTAAGCTAAAAAAAGAAATATTTATTGGAAAGCTTAGGTAATCAAATGATGGGGAGAGCAGAGGTCAAGCTGTGCCTCCAAGACAACAAACACCAGGGACTAGAATTCCACTGGGAC
Organism: Diceros bicornis minor; assembly: GCF_020826845.1. Lineage (NCBI taxonomy): Eukaryota > Metazoa > Chordata > Mammalia > Perissodactyla > Rhinocerotidae > Diceros > Diceros bicornis. The sequence continues at coordinate 21,729,036 of NC_080758.1, forward strand.
TCCCTGCCCTGCATCTCTGCCTCTTGCTGTGTATGAACTTCTGACTTCACACTCACTCTAGTTTTTGCATACAGTGAGAGACATACGCTGGGTTTATCCTGGGGCACATCTCCATGCATCTTCCACTGATGGTAGGAATGGCTGCCACATATGGTCGTGCACTGTACAACTCATGGGAGCCATTCACATCATAGTCTATAGTTGGGAAGCAGAGATGCTGGGGATGCTTGATTGAACCAATGCCATAGAAAATGCTGGACTTAAAAGGATTGGTTTTCCTAGCACATCCTTCTCTGGCTGGACAAGGGTGGCCCTTGACCAGCCCATTCCAAGGGAGTTCAGGGAATCCCACCCTAATGCTAATAAAGCTGCCAGGAAATAGCTCAAATGCATCGGCTCTGTGAGCTTTGTATTCCCAGGCTTGACTCACATCAAGCAGAAGAGAGTTAAACCTGTAACAGCAGATACATGTACAGGGTCTTTTAGAAATGGTGAGAGGTTTACAAGGAGTGTGGTACCTTCTGAAAAAGGCAGCACTTAATGGCAACACTTGTGACATAGAGCAGACAAACTTCAGTTACCTAGAAATTAAAGAAAAAAAAAGGTTTAAACTATATTCTTGTGTGACTTGTTTTACTATAGAAAATCTGTCTGCCTTGGATTTGGAAAGGACAGTATTTTTTTTTTTTAATTATAAAACTCTTGCCCCAGACAAAAAAGTGTTTCTAGCAGATCTAAATTATTCCTAACATAAAGCCTGGTTTCCTTCAACACCTATGACAGATATCACAAATGCAGCTTATTTCACAAAGCTAGGGCGAGGAAAATATCTCATTCTTTTTCTTTGTAGAGTCTAATATAATCTGTTCTGTGCTTCCACTTTTCTGAACTGGTGGGCCATTCATCTCAGTGGTTACAGGGGTTCTGATGCTCTCAGGGTTCTGCTAACGTCCTGGAGGAGTGCCAAAGACCAAACACTGGGGAGAAACCCTCTGAACTCCTGTCTACACTGGTCAGTGCAGGTAAGTCTCCTTGTGATGAGTTTCATGCTCCATTACTGGTGGGAAATTCCCAACGAAAGTATCTGAGGTTATAAACATCTCCTATGTACTGCTTAGCTGCATTCCACGAGTTTTGGTATATAGTATTTTCACTATCATTCAAGTCTAAGTATTCTCTAAAGTTTGTTCTGTTTTTATGTGTCTTTCTGTTGTAGGCACATATTGTAGTCTGATACTGATGCGCTGGTGTTTGAGAATTGCTTCGCAGCCTACAACGTGATTAACGTTTGCAAATGCTCCAATGTGCTTGAGAAAAATATATACTCTCTCACTGTTTGGCAAAGATTTCTAAATACGTTTTCTAAAATATCTATTAAAATCAAACCTATATTCCAAAGACTAGAGTATGGAAAGGGAAAAATAGTAACTTGACAGTGGAGAAGTCTGGCAGTTACCACATTAACCAGGTAATCAAAGTTAATATCGCTGGTGATAAGTCATGTTGATATCACGTGCCCCCTGATGTGATGTGATGAGAGGGGCACTTCACCTCTGTGATATTCTTCCCCAAAACCCATAACCCAAGTCTAATCATGAGAAAACAGCAGAAAAACCCAAATTTAAAGACATTCTACAAAATACCTTACCAACACTCTTCAAAACTGTCAAGTCCATGAAAAACAAGGAAAGACTGAGAAACTGTTTCAGATTGGGGGAGATTAAGGAGACTTGATGACGAAATGTAATGTGGTATTCTGGATTGGATCCAGAAAATGGACGAAAGTGGGGAAACTGGTGTAACCCAAATAGAGTCTAGAGTTCAGTTAATAGTAATGTACCAACATTAATTTCTTAATTTTGACAAATGTACCATGGTTACATAAGGTGCTTATCAGGGGAAGCTGGGTGAAGGGCGTATGGGAATGCTCTGTACTAGGTTTTTAACATTTCTGTAAGTCTAAAATTATTCCAAAATAAAAGGTTTATTTTAAGAAGTCAAGCTATTACCTGTATTGTTCAAACCTCCTAGTAAAAAAAAAGGTGTGTGTGTGTGGGGGGTCTGCTTCCACTTCTCTAAAAACTTCTACCTTTGAGCCTTCAATCCCAAAGTCCCCAAGACAAGAAAACAAACACTAAACTTGGCCATCCTCTTGATATGTTGCAGAAGAACTTTTAATAAATAATAATAGGGGTCAATAATTTAACAATGAATCAGGGCATCTGCTATACCAAGAGTTTTCACACATCACTGTTTAATCTTCACCACATCCCTCGAAAGGAGGTAACTGAGGCCCAGAGAAGTTGAAACTTGTCACCCAAGTCACCCGGCTGGGTTTGACCAGGTCTGTGTGACTCCAAAGCCAGTGCTCTTATACCCCTCCGGGCTGCTGCCCTAATCCTCAGGGCCGCATGCCATCCACACTGGCCATCTTGGAGCTCCTCCCCGCATCCCCCAAGCTGCTTTTGCACTTGGACCACTCCTCCTTTGCCCAGTTAATTCTGCTTCCTTGGGGAGACCCTCTCTGACCCCCAAGAGGTCAGGTGTCCCTGTTTAGTCTCGCAGCAACTTCATTTGGTCTCCATAGCGTTTCTTACTCTTTTTAATGATTTCTTCATTTGTAGGTTACTTGCTTATCATGACGGGACTGTGAGCTGATAACTGTCTGTGTTCACTGGTTTGTGTTCCCAGTGCTTAGCACAGAGGCTGGCACTTAGTAGGTGCTCAACAAACAAGTAGTGACAGACTGAATGAACAAACTCTGGGCACACTAAGGTTGTCTCCAGTAGGTGGGGCTTGTGCTGGAGAAGCACTATGGACTTGGCATCCTGCCTCCAGAAGGCTCTGGAACATGAAGTGAGACTCCATCAGGTACACCTGGTATATACCCAGCCCCACTCTGCCAAGATGGGGAAGAGGAATACCAGAGAATGGGGGACCCAGGCTGCAGCAGCTTCTTTCAGCCCCTACAAGATGCAGCAGCCTTCCTGTAAAGGAGGCATCCTCGCATCACTCTCCTTTCATGGAATTAGCCTTGAACTCCTCATCATCTAGGTCTATGCTGTCCAATAATGTAGCCACCAGCCACATGAGGATACTGAACATTCGAAATGTGGCTAGTCTAAACTGAGATGTGCTACAAGTGTAAATATACACCAAATTTCAAAGACTTAGTTTGGGAAAAAAATGTAAAATATTTCATTAATAATTTTTTACATTGATTATATGTTGACATGACAATTTTTTTTATGTAGTAGGTTAAATAAAATATATTACTAAAATGTATTTTATCTGCTTCTTTTTAGTTCTTTAATGTGGCTACTAGGAAAATTTTAAATTATATGTGTAGGTTGCATTATGTTTCTATTGGACAGTGCTCTTTTGGACTATAAGACCCACGAGGCCCTTTAGCTTTGTTCAGAGCTGTATGCCCAGCATAGAGCAAGGCCCAGCACATAATGACTGTTCTGTAAATACCCAGAGTGTGAATTAACAGAATTTATTATCTATATACTTGTATGTGATCCCCTTGAAGGCAGAAATTTTCTTATTCATCATTGTATCCCTATTCTCAACACAGTGCCCAATAAATATTTTTTGAATGGACAAATGAACCTTCCTTCTTTCAGGTTTCTCTTCTCCTGGCTTGATTCTGCTGTATAACTCCCACCAGCTGCTTCACCAGGGCCTCTGGTACCATGCACTGATTTTCTAATAGGATCATGGCTCTTCATAACCCTAATCCTGGTTTTCGGGCCACCTAGGTAATACCCTACAAAGGTTTCCTCAAGCTCAGAAGACCTAGGATGACTCTTGCTTCAGACATAACAATAATGAGAGGGACAAGATATTTTGGTGTTAGCTGAAACAAGCCTCTTTTCTCTGTACATCTCAGGTTCACAAGTTCAATCCTCAAGACTGTTGATTAAGTTGGGGAATATTTTAGGAAGACTGAATAATAGGCAATAATTTGAAGCAGATGGAGGGAATAGTAAAATATCCTAATTTCCAGTACAAACAAGCATCTGACAGCCTGGTATGCTCATGCTATTTATGAAATCAGCCTGCAACATTTTTCACTACTTAATACTCCAGGAAATGGAAAACCAGCTGAGCCACTCATTAGAAGTGAGACAGGTCCCTTCATTTTTCTGAGACTGGGTTTCCTCATTTATAAAATGGAGGATAATTAAATCTACCTCACTGGGTTGTTGTGAAGATTAAATGAGGTAATTATATATGCAGGCTTACTTAGTACAGTGTATGGCATTTAATAAAATTCAATCAATGGTAGCAATGATTAACACCAGCCCCAGTGGGATGTCTGCAAATTAGCAAAGAAGAAGATATTCATGTTATCACGTTAAGAGATGAGTCTGTCATAATGACATTTTGTATTTGTTCTTCATTTTGACTATCAACATGCTAGATGTGCTCATCAAATAAAAATAGCCGACATTTACTGAGCACTCCGTATGAGGCAGGAACTGTGTTATGCATTTAACATGCATCATCTTATTTAATCCTTACTATTTGAGGTAGGTGCAATTCTGATGGTCAAACTACAGAGCCAGAAACTGAGGCTCAAGGAGGCTAAAGAACGTGCTCCAAGCCCCATAGAAACTAGGGAACATCAGAATTCAACAGGCTCTTAATGATTTCACTAGGCTGCTTCCCAATACAGGCAGAGTTAGGTATCATGGTGACATGACAGTGGTAGTCATAGGGGCAGAGGGGTCTCAGTGAGCTATTCCTCATACACACTGTCAAGGCCACCACTGGCTTTATTCCTCATCCTTAAATGATGATTAGCTCTTTGCATGTGTCAGTCACTATGCTGGTAAGTAACACCATTTAGACTATTATGAGCAGAGATTCATTTAGCTCCCTCTAGTAACGGCACAGTGGTGGTGAATGTAAGGTCTCTTATAAAGAAAAGGAAGACAAGAATTTTGGTCACTTGGCCACACCTTATAAAAATTCAGGGAAAACTGAACTCTCAGCCCTCGTGGCAAGTCTGAGTGCTGCTCATAGCCAAGCCTTGTGGAGTATGAACATGATTTGGAAATTGGAATGTCATCCTCCCCCCATAAGAGTTCTAGAAATGGTTCTCTCACCTGCAACAGGAGCTCAATGCTCTGCACCTTTCGACTCTGCTGTTAAAGAAACTCAATTCCTCTGTCCCTTCCTGTTTCTGTTCCTATAACCAATTACTCAGGCTCTTAACATATTCAGGACTCCCCAAGAGGAAAACCTGCCTGGCTTGGTTACCACTGCTCTTGATCCTAGACCAAGGTCATGAGTTAGGCCTATCAAGGTCACGGGTTAGGCCTGCCCTTGAGTGACTGTTCTTAGTCCACCGAGCCGTGGTTGGGGGGGGCGGGGACTGCAGAGCTGACAGGCGGAGAGCCTGCCCTCAAGGAATGCACAGCCTGGTCTGACTAGCTAACCCCAACTTGATCTGGCTCCACCCTCACCACATAGTAGACGTTCATAGTCAGGTGCAGCCCTGCAGTGGCCTTGGAGGCCTCTTGTCCGCCCGTTCCCTGAGTCCTTCTCTAGCGTACTACACGTTTTAGTATTTGGTTTATGGTATGTCTTTGACGTCTAAAATGTGAGCACCATAAAGGCAGGGGTTCACTCTTTTGCCTTTTGTTTACCAGTTCCTAGAATTGTGCCTGCACATAATTGGCCCTTGCTATGAATGAAGGAGAGGCAGGGAATCCAGTCTGGGGGGAGGTTTAGCCAATGAAGGCTTCCGGAAGGAAGTGACACCAGCTGTCAGGGGAGCGTCTGAAATGGAGGATGCACACAGGCCAGGGAAAGGAGAGCATGTTCAAGAACTTTAAGTAGTAGTGTGGCTGGTACTTGTGGGGAGTGAGGCACGAGATGAGGGTGGACAGGCAGACCACGGGCAGTGAGGAGGGCCCTGCATGTCACCCTTTGAGAATGGGAACTCCATGCGAGGGTGGCAGAGGGCAGGGGAGGGCAGACCTAACAGGCTGGGCCAGGGCTGAGGATCATTTACAATCGGAAAGTGAACAAGTTAATGATCGAGAAGAGCTGTCCTTCACTGAGTGCTTATCATGGGCCAGGGGCTGTGATAAGCACCTCTCATGCCTTACTTCACTGACCCCCACATCCAGTCATTATGCTGGATGCCACGGAAACAGGGCAAGCAATGAGTGAAACCTTCACCAATTGACCATCTGGCTGATTAGGAAGGAAACTTGGGTGACCTTGGGTGGAGCCACAGTAAGTGATCACTCCTCTAGAGCTGAGACTCCCCTGCCCACCCCCATTTCACCAGCCACGGCCCTCTCGCCTCTTCCCTTCCCAGCACTCCGCCATTGTCCCCTCCTACAGGGCGAAAGGACATCAGGGACCCCCAGGCTACAGGACTGAGGTGAGGGTCAAGAAAACTGTGAGAGAATAAACAGAATAAAGGGGACGGGAACGAGGTACAGATGCTGCTACTGAGAGCTGACGGGAAACTGCTGAGCAATAAGTGGACGGTCACTGTTGAAGAGAGAGGTCTGCACATGTCAAGGCAACAAGCAACAGGAAAACTTCACTGAAAAGGAAGAAGCTTTGGCCAAGTTGGGAAATGCATTCGTTTCTCACTAGGGGACTAGGGCCATGGTTGGATGAACTGGCACAGAGGAGCTGGAGTAGGTGGGAGATCTTCAAAGAGCAAATGGGAGATGTCAGATGGTTCCTGGGGAGGAGTTAAGGAGAAATAAAGACCTCTGCTGGAACTGGTGGGCAGAGGAGGCCCTTCAGCTCCCCAGAGCGCCTCCCACTGAGAGGCCATCAAGGTGCTGAACTCACGCAGGTGGGCCTGACCACCTGCTCTCTACCTCAGCCCCTCAAGGTGATTTCAATCTCAATGAAAGGAATGGACAATCAGCCCCTCCCTCTCCACCACGGCCTTTGTGAGCATTTTTCTATGTGGACTGCACCTGCAAAATGAGGACAGAGAGTTGGGCCGGCCCCGTGGCTTAGCAGTTAAGTGCGTGCTCCGCTGCTGGCGGCCCGTGTTCGGATCCCGGGCGCGCACCAACGCACCACTTCTCCGGCCATGCTGAGGCCGCGTCCCACATACAGCAACTAGAAGGATGTGCAGCTATGACGTACAACTATCTACTGGGGCTTTCTATGTGGACTGCACCTGCAAAATGAGGACAGAGTAACGCGTGCCCACAGGGTGGTGAAGCACGTCATTGTCAATGTTGTTACTGAACGTAATTCCCAAAGAGCAAATCCACCTCGCGATAACAGTAACAGGAACATCAATTCCCGGCCTTTGCCTACCACAGCCCCCTGAGTTCTCCCAAGGGCAGCTGTTCCTCGTACACCCCACTCCCACCCTTGCTCAAAACCATCGCCCTAAATCCACCCAGTGTGCTTTCACCCCCAGAGCTCAGGGCCCTCCTGCCTTCCTCGAGGACTTCAGCCACTGACTCTCTAAGTCCACCCCACCTTCATCCTCTTTCCAAAGCCCCGGCCCAAATGTCCCTCAGCCAACTCAATTCTACCAGTTTCCTCCTCTCCTAAACCTGAACTCCTCAGAAGCACTTGGGATTGTTCAACCCCTAATCTAAATTCCTCATCCCACCTCCTAGCCCCTAGGTCAAGGCTTTGCAGTGTGCTAAGTGGGAAGTCTCAATGAGTGAAAACTGGAAGATCTGCCCTGTGACCCACTTTCTCTACACCAGCCCTGCCGGCACATGGAGGTATTGGCTTAAAAAAATAAGAAAAACACAAAAACAAGCAGGAAGGCAGTTTCACGATTTATTGGGGGGCGAGAGGACAAGGATGCACAGCACAGAAAACTCTCGGTTCTAAAAAGTTACACCAGAGTATGCAGGGGGACACAGAGGCCACTGGATGACCTGGCCCAGATGAAAGGAAACGAGACTTCTTGGTCCACGACACTCTGTGACACTGCTGGGGAAGGGCAGAGCCAGCTCTGGACATAATCCCTGAGACCCCACTCACGCTGAGGGAAAAGTCCTCCTCTGTCGTGCTGAGGCAACAGGGTAAGAAGGTCTGGCAAGGCGTCACATTGCAGCATCACTCTTCACTCCGCTGCAGTGTCCACGATCAACCCCAAAATAACCTACCAGAGAAAGTCAACAAGGCCAGAAACTTGGCATTTCCATCTCAGAAACGCAGGCCCACTTAGCCCCTCGGCATTAACTCACCACAAGGAGGCCTCCCCAGGAGAGCTCGACCCAGGTCAGCATCCTGAGAGGGCGAGTGCCTCCACCGCCTTGAGGCTTCCTCCAACAATCTCCAGACCCACAGCAGTGCCCCTAGAATGACGAGGAGGCCACAGAGCAGGGGGTCACGACGAGTGTTTGGTCTCCAATGTTATCTCATCTCTCTTCAAGCTGACATCAGCGAGAATGCCCCCAATTAATCAGGGATGAGCTGCCAGGTTTTTTTCCACACTGAACTCCACTCAAAAGAGAATCTCAATGCTCCCAGAGAAGAGTCAAAATGAACACGGCCTTAAAAAAACAGGCCTTTTCAGGACAACACAGCAGACACGGTAACTGACAGAGCTCCTCCCACTGAGGCCCCAGCCAACAGGTTGGGAGGGAAGGATGCCACCTCAGCAGCTGGACCCCCACACTGTCATTACCTGCCTGCACATCCATCTCACGCCGGTGCTCATGAGGCGCTCATGCTCACTCAGCTTCCAAGTCGTCCCTCTCAAATACCTTCCTATCGCCTATCACATCCCACCCCTTCAAAGACCTGCCCGGGTCCACCACCTCCAAAAAGCTGCTTCCCTTTGAAAATCTTATGGCAATCGCTATATACCATCCAACACTGCACTTAATCATTATGCATAATTCATCCTGGCCCCTTACACCCCTAAGGTACCTAAACCTTGACATAGACATAGCCCGGCTCGGGTAACAGGAGGCCAAGCCAAGAAAGGCCAAGCTAAGAAGTCTCCTGTCATTGACTCTCGCCCAGCAGCCCACAGTGCCTGCCCTTCCACGGAGTGGAAAGCACTGCTGGAGAGGCGGGCATGTGCGAAAACGCCAGCATTTGAAAGGGACGGGTGTGGACCCTCCAAATACGGGAAACTGCTTTCAACAATTCCTCTCCCTGCATTAGCAACGACCAGAGCACAGACAGCCCGTGATCACTTTTGAATGCAGGTGTGTACAAGGGCAGAGAGAGATCTAGGAAGAGAAGCAGGCGCCAGCAGCCTGAAGAATAAGTTGAGTCTGGGAAAACAACCCAGCCGAGCACAGGACCCCAGGAATGGCCATTCTTTCCTGCGAAAGCCCCATAGAACCTCCCTGCCAGTCAAAGAGAAGCCACTTAGGGCAAAAACATTGGGAAAATATTAAGATTGAAAATGATAGGAATCATGTGGGTGTAAGTACCACAAAAGTCACCTCTCTCATAGCTTTGTTTTTCAAATGAAGAAAAGAAGGTTCTGAATAGGTCACTGACTAAAATAGCAGCAGAAGGGGGTTCAAACCCAGCACGGGAGTCTCTGATGCCTAGGTCCACCCGTTTTCCATGACAACACGCTTCTGCTGACACTCCAGGGAGGGAGGGCAGATACCCCAGACAGTTCTCATTACCCAAAGGGGACTCCGGAAGCCCCAGCCCTGCAGCAGCTGCTGAAGACACGTGAAGGGCCAGAAGTGATCTAGGTTGCCTGGGGCTGGGGTGGTGACTGAATGTGGGGACTCGTGGACGCTACCTTCATCTCAACTCTCAGCTCCCCTACATCTTTACCGAAAGCCCATGGGACACAAACATGACTCTACCGGATGCAAGGAACCAACACTCCAGAGAATGGACCCTCTAGAGATCTTACGTCAAGAACACTGAGGTCTAGAATGTTCCTGACATGACAGCTCCCGTGATCGCCTCCGCACACAGTGGATTCATCTGAAACAGAAAGAAGCCACGAATGAGCACCTGACTTCTCCCTGCTCACAGCAGGCCACAGTCGGCATCAGGAAAGGGCTTAGCATGGTAGTTACCAGTTAGTAAGCATTCCACGGACGTCAGCTGTTATTATTTCCAGAACAGACCCACTATTTCCTCATAAAAAGGATGGTAGTTAACTCTAAAGAGGGAGACAGTGGGTGGCCCATGGCAGGGTGGCCAACACTGATTAACGTGTAATTAATCAGTGACAGGCTGAAAAGGATGCCAAGGCCAGGTGTGTGGGAGTGTGCCACGGCTGACTCACAGCAACTGAGCTGGGCATGAAGGGGGAACTTAAGCAACACACATAACCTGGTTCCCAACAGTAGGGGCAGGAAGTGAAAGCCCCAACAACGACACCAATGCACATACGACAGCCCCCAAGGCCCTGGAGGCCCAAGGTGTGTGTAGAGGAGAAGGAGGAATGTGGAAAAGCTCCCGGAACTGGAAGGTAAAGACGTGGACCCTCCAAACACGGGACAACCCTTTCCATGTTTCCTCTGCCTGCACTACCAATGAGCAGGACCTGGGCGGCCATGATCACTTCCAAATGCAGGAGCAGAAAAGGACAGAGGGCTTGTTGTAAAAGGAGGCCAACGGCAGAGGTCTGGAGGAGTCAGTCTGACCGAGCACAGGACCCAGTAATTGCTTCTAATCCTGCAAAAAAATTCCTTCAGCTCGGCCCAGACAGGAGAGGAACGGGAGGACACCTCTGAAAGAAAAGTGATGGAGTTCTTAGGTTGTAAAAGACCAAGGCTACGTGATCCTAAGAAAAATGGCCTCATTGTATTCCTGCTTTCTGAAGGATGAAACCCGGGGACAAGAGAAGGTCCCAAAGCTAAGAGGAGGCAGAGAAGCGACTGGGACCCGGTACAGGTGAATATGCCAAAATCCTTCCTGCTTTCGATTCAGACATTCTAATGCCAACATATTAATCTGAGGAAGGGCTCTCAGAACCAAGCAATAAAGAGGAACCAGATGCATTCTCAAAGGCCACAGAGGGTAAAACTGAGGGCCAGGACAAAGCCACCCTCATGTCTCCTCTACTTCCCAGACAACATCACACCCAGGGAACCTGCATGCACCTGTGGGATGCAAAGCCCCAGATCTCCAGAGAACAGACCTCACCTCGGGAGCACTGTCGTCCAGCTGCTTCCTGACACGATGGAGACACCTCTCAAGGGCCCTTCTGTACCGAGCTGCCTCCTCTGCAATAAACAAGAAGCCCCGGATAAGCAATCTAGATGTCACCTGGACACCACACGTCCTGGGAGGCACATACAGAGTATATGGCACCGTAGCTAGCTGTTTCACAAATGTGGGCTGTTGTTACTAACCCAGCAGCCGCACCATTTTCTCATGAACAGCAAAGAAGTTTACAGCTCCACATGGGACAATAGATCATCTGTGGCAAAGAGGGTTTTTCAGATCATCTTTCATGCAAACTCTGATGAAATTGAAGAGGTTCTGGAAGCCGGATCTTGAACAGGATGTAAAATCCAGGACAGGTGGGAGTGGGCAGCACTGGACAGGCAGTGCCCAGCATGCATGAGGAGGGCATGGGGCAGCAGAACCTCAGGTCACCTGTGAAGGTGAGGTCTGGTTTCTATTTATACCAGCCTGGTCCAATTTCAGTACTACTCTGGTTCCTGCCACCAGAACCGCAGGCCATGGGCAAAGTCCTCCCCTGGTGGCCAGGGCTTCATCTCATGCCAAGGGGCCTCCAATGGATAAGTACTTCAATGGATAAGAGCAATTCCAAGAGGAGGGAACATAGAGTAAGCACCCTCACCTCCACCTGGCTGGCTGGCTCATGTGTAGTCTTTCTCAAATCTTCCACGTGATGAGCCATGCCACCTTACAAGGATGTGTCTCTCCTTTTCTTCTCTCCTGCTGTGCATTTGTTCCACAGCTCCTGAACGCTGGACACCTGCCAGGCACTGGGCCTAAGGAGAGGTGAGACTAAGACACTGACCTCAAGATCAGAGCCGAGAGGGATAAAAAGACAAGAAAACCAACAATTTCCATAAAGTATGATTAGTGCCCTCATCTCACCTCAAGCCGCTTCCCAGACTATATCACACCAGGAAACATGCTCAACTAAGGACCTGGAAAAGGGAGAGAAGGGAGGCAGAAGTGGCTTCCTGGAAGGAAGCCCTTGGAGAGAAATAACCCAGTTAGTGGCTCCACAACTAGCCCCTCGCTCCTTGAGACACAGCCCATGCTTTATCCTCCTTTTTTAAAGCCTCACAGAAACCAGCATTGAGCCTCACACACAGAGTGCTTAATAAGCTGGACCTGGGCGACGGGGGGCATCTAAAAGGTGGGAGGGAGCAGGTGTGGGAAAGCTCCAGGGTTTGGAAGGGACGGGTGGACCCTCCAGACACGGGGAAAGGCTTTCAGCACTTCCTCTCCCTGCACCATCAATGACCAGGGCACAGGCAGCCCACCATCACTTTCGAATGCAGGGGCAGAAACGGGCAGAAGGCGAGCCAGGAAGAGAAGCCCCTGGTAGCCCACTATCCGCCCGGGCAGAGGAAGCGGCCCAGCCAGGCCCGAACCCCGAGCGCTATCATCGCTTCATATCAAGATGCCATCTCCCACCATCAACAGACTCCCCAGGAAGAGCAACTTCTGGTAAAAATGCCTCAATTGTTCATTCACCCCACAAATACCAACTGAGTACCTACTATGTGCCAGACACTGTGGGCTCAAAAACAGAGAAAAACACAGCCGAGGCCTCTGTCCTTCCAGAGCTCTTGCAGTTTCCCTACTTGAAGCACAGGAGAGCTCAGGAGAATGAAGAAACTTACCCAGGGTCACACGCTAATGAGGGGCTGAGTCAGGATCTGAACCCAAGCCTTTCTGAGCCCACACCCAGCCCCATCTTCTCCACCAGGCCCCTCCTGCACAACGGCTTTGTAAGCTCTCAGAACCCTGAGCCCCAGGACCACCCCCTCTGCGGGGCGGCAGGAAGGCACCAGCCCCTGCTCAAGGGGCTCAGGAGCAGCAGCCCTTACCTAGGGGACAGCCTCCCCCCTGGACATAGCGGGGCAGCAGGCAGTGCAGAGCAGGGTCCTGCAGGAGAGACGGGGGCGCTGGCTGATGCAGAGCCCGCAGAGCCGTCCAGGGAAAAGTCTTCCTCCATCTCCAGAGAGCCGCAGAGCCTAGGCAGGGACAAGCATGGGGAAGGGGCTTTAGCGAAAGCAGGAGGCAGGAATCCAGACTCCGCCCCTCGGAGGCCCTGGGAGCGTCCTGAATTTAAGGCTCAGTCAACCGGTCTATAAAATGGAGGTTTTAACACTTTCCTTTAAACGTTATTGAGAGAAAATGAGTTAAGGGTCTTTGCAGGAACCGACGAGCGGCCTTGGGGGATTAAATGCCAGGAGTCGGAGGAGGAGGTGGGCGGTGAGGCTCGGGGGGCTCTGGCGCCCCTCCGGCCCGGGTTCACACCCGGCTCCGCACGACGCCCCGCGGGACCTCGGGCCACGCGTCGCCGAACCCGTTTCTCGCCATCAGGGGACAAGTCCTCCCACCGGGAGGTGAGGGCGGGGGCCGGACGCCCGCCGGCTCCGGAGCAGCGTCGGCCGACCCCACAGGCCCGTTTCTCGAGGACACGAATCCCGAGAGGTCTACTGGGGCGGAGGGGGCGGGCAGGGAACCGGGAGCGGGCCGGGGCTCGGAGATGACCTCCAGCCGCTCTCCCCTCGGGACCTCAGTTTCTCCTCCTGTGGGGGCAGGGGGTCGCAGCACGGGCCCTGAAGGCCGCCGGAGGGTCCTGTGCGACGTGGTCCCGCAGTGACTCACCCAGGGCGGCAGGACTGTCGGCGGCGGGGTCAGAGGGGACGACGCGGGAAGCTACGGGATAGTTCGGGACAACTCGGGACAGGAGCCCCAAGATCAGGACACGCCCTCCACCGCCGGCGGAAATGCAGCTGGCGCGCGGGCTGCGGCCTGGAGCCGCGTCTCCTTGGGCTGAACCCGCGCAAGCTGTCCCTTTGCGCCCCCTAGTGGATTGGAGCTGAAAATCTGACCTGCCAAATATCCAAGCATCCCTCCATCTTCCCATCATCCCACCCATGCATCCATCATTTATCCAGAAAACATGTATGGAGCACCAGCTTGTTCATCCATCCACCCACCCACCCACCCACCCATCCATCCATTTATCCTCTCATCAATCGGTTCATCTAGATTCCCAGCCATCCAGCAAAATCTACTGAGAAGCCACTTCGTATCAGGGACTGGGCGAAGCATTGGAAATATAATAAAGAAGGCAGATGCGGTTCCTGACTCTGTTGGTTGTATTCTAGCAGGGATAATAAAAAAATGAGTCAGCAAACGCAATTATTAAAAATCATGACAAGTGCTACAAAGGAAATGGGCAAGATGGTATAACAGACAATAACAGTGGGAACCTACTTAGCCAGTGTGGACCTCTCTGAAGAAATGATATTTAATCTAAAACCTGATGGAAAAGAAGGAGCCAGCCATGAGAAGATGGGCAGATTATATTCAGGAATATATGTAAAAAGTAAAACAATGTGAAGATGTTAAGTTCACGGAGGCAGGGCAACAGCGTTTGTCATAGTATGAATCTGTCTCTGCAGTGCCCCCCCATGAACACTACAGGGGAGGACAATTATAATGTCAAATAACGACTAATATTTTTTGAGCACACACAATATTTCAGGCATTTTGATCCATTTAATCATCATACCAGTCTTAAAAGGTAAACGCTGTTATTATCCATTTTGTTGATGAGGAAACAAAAGCTCAGAAAGTTTAATTAACTTGTCCAAGGTCATGCAGCTAATATGTGTTAAGAACTATGCATGGTCTGAGAGTTAACCCTATTTTCGAGCTAACGAGTTAGCCTGTTATGGTTTCGTGGATGCTGGCAGAGGACGTGAAATTCCTATGTCAGAGTCCCAGGACTTCATTACTCATGGTAAAGCAAAGAGAGCTTCATGTTCATGTTGGCTCTTATGCCTCACATTCCCATGGGGGTGGCATAGGGCCCATGAGGAATGCCTGCACACACAGTGTGTTACCGTGTTACAGGAGAGGCACACTGAGCTTGCAGAGTTCAACATCTTTAAAGCAAACAGAAGTAAGCCTCCTTTTAGTCTGGGAGGAGACTTTATCTCATCCTTCAAGGTTGCTCACTGCAAAACATATCGTTAAGAAATGGCCCAGGTAAAGAGCAGCCATGGCCTTACATTCTTGGCATATCCAGCAGGAATGTGCATAGATGCTCAGGGCCCATGGCAGACTGCCTTTCCTAACAGTAGGTGTCAGAGTCAAAGTTCAAACCAGAAAGCAGTCTTAAGAGCAATTTAATAGGTGCTTGAAAATGTGTTTGATTTAATTTCTATTACTGATCAGAAAAGTTTATTTTGGACTAAAAGGATATTTTCATCATGTGATACAGACCATCATCAGCCAACATTATATTTCATGGTGAAACTTTAAAGGCACTCTCGGAAAAACTAGGACCAACAAACCGCCTATTCTCATATGAATTTGGGTATTAAATGGCTAGGACATCTGTAGTTTTGACCTATCTACTCCTTCTCCCTGATTTTCTTGTGGCATTTACTCTTCCTGTTGAATTCAGTCTTGTTGGGAATGTCAATGATGGTCTCCTGCCTTCCCCTGACAAAGAATTCGACGTGGGACCACAGTTGGGAAAATTATACTTCTTCCTTGATTTTGTATCTCGAGTGTGGGGAAGCGTGGATCCTAAAGGAGCTTGGAGGCTAGCTGTGGAGCTATGAGTAGAGTCAGCCTTCAATAAAGGGGGCTTCTTGAAGATGGTGTACCTTGGTGGGGTTTTGAAAGACTCAAATAGAAAGGAGGAATAGGAAGATGTTCAGGGAAAGGGAGGAAGAGGAAGACTCAGAAGCTGAAGTGGGGGCCGGCCGTGGCTTAGTGGTTAAGTGCGCCCACTCCACTGCTGGCGGCCCGGGTTCGGATCCCGGGCGCGCACAGATGCACCGCTTCTCCGGCCTCGGCCGCGTCCCATATACAGCAACTAGAAGGATGTGCAGCTATGACATACAACTATCTACTGGGGCTTTGGGGGGAAAAAATAAATAAATAAAAATCTTTAAAAAAAAAATAAGCTGAAGTGGGGGAAGGGATAGGGGAGTGGATGCGTGTGTTGATATGTGAAGAAGTTAGGGGCTGGATGGCGTAGAATCTGGACATCTAAGTGCATGGCCTGTAATAGATGATCTTCAAATGTTGAGACAAGAGAAGAGAGAGACATTCTCATTGTTGCAACAGGAGCGGGACTCAGTTCTGAAATGTAAGAAAAATTCCGTGTGTCCCGGTCTGCTCTTGTCTCCTGAGGGCTTGAAAAATGAGAAAAAGGACAGCTGAATTGATCCAAATAAAGTAAAATCAGTGAAATAACAAGAACAGAAACTAAAATGGTAGAAATGAGCATAACCATATTTAGAGCAACATGACTAAACAATTCTAGGAATGAGAAAGGGGACATAGTACAGTCAGAGCAGAAAGTAGAAAGAGAACAATGTTTGACTTTTCCTTATAAAATTTAAAATTTAAATAAAAGGAATACCTTCCTAGAAAATATTTAACAAAATTGCCTTAAGGAAAAATAGAAAACCTGAATAATCTTATAACACTTTTAAAAATTGAACTAGTAGTTAACAACCTTCCCACAAAGAAAACATCATAGGGGCCGGCCCCGTGGCTTAGCGGCTAAGTGCGTGCGCTCCGCTACAGGCGGCCTGGGTTAGGATCCCGGGCGTGCACCGACTCACCGCTTGTCCGGCCATGCTGAGGCCGCGTCCCACATACAGCAACTAGAAGGATGTGCAGCTATGACATACAACTATCTACTGGGGCTTTGGGGGAAAAAAAGGAGGAGGATTGGCAATAGATGTTAGCTCAGAGCCGGTCTTCCTCAGCAAAAAGAGGAGGATTAGCACGGATGTTAGCTCAGGGCTGATCTTCCTCACAAAAAAAAAATAATAAAAAGAAAACATCATAGCTGGGTGTCTTTATAGGTAAGTTCTACAAAGCTCTTCAGCCTTAACAGTCTCCCAGATAATAGAAAAAGAGGGAACAGTTCTCAGTTCACATAATAACCATGATCTGTAAACTAGACAAAGTCAATAAAAGAAAAGTAAATTACAGGCCAATTCACTCGTGAGTGGAGATGTAAACATCCTAAAAAAATATTGGCAAATTTCAGGTGGAAGCAGTCTGGATCAATGGCGACAGGTGGACATAGGACCCAGCTCAGATTCGGCCACCTTCAGGCTCCTCCTCCCTTCCACTGCTGCTACAGGCCCTCCCCACTGCCTCACTGTGTAGGGCCTGCCCAGTGAGCTCACCCGGGAAGCAGCGGGGTCTTGGCCGAGCATCCTGAGCACAGGCAAACCACAGAGCCCCTGAGGGGTGACCTGTGCATACTCAACACCTCCCAACCCCCCATGAGATGAGAGACCTCTGACAGGGGTGACTCCTCCCAGAGCTACGAAAAGGGTGGAAGCACCTATCCTTTAGCTGGGAGAGTAAACTTGAGAATTGAGAGTTTGAGTATCAGAGGTCATAGAGCGAAGGGCTGAATTTCTCAGAAGGCCCCTCTACTTCTCGCAAACCTTTCTCTTGTTCTAATAGACCTGCACAGGTTTCCCTGTCCCAGGGTTAATTATCTTCTGCTTGACCTCATGAAGCTTGGGGGAAAAAATTCCCCCAAAATGGTGCCCTTCAGAGATAGTCACAACGGTCTTTATTAGAAGGACCCACCATTTAAGGATCAGAATGGGGATTTTTGAAACCTTCCTCAGGATGGTTGAACATAGAGTCGCTCTGCTGTACCAGAGGACATGCTATGAAAACATCAAGTGTTTTCTATGTTCAGCCAAGCATCCTCAACACCTCTGCTTCTCAACCAGAGACTAGGACTATCATGTGAATAGTGCTTCCATGAGTTGGGCAGTGCACAACCTACACAACCATATGTAGCAGTTCTGCCTACCCTCAGTGGAAGAGAGTTGGAGATGTGCTTCAGGGCAAACTCAGCACATGTTCCCCCACTGTATGCAAGAAACAGAGGGAATGTGAAGTCAGAAGTCCACACACGGAGAGAGGTGGAGACGCAGGACAGGGAGTCGGTGCAATTCCAGTTCCTGGTGTTTGTTGTCTTGGAGCCCCAGCTCCACCTCTGCCCTCCCCCTTGTTTGATTACATAAGCTTTCTAATAGTGTTTTGTTTTGTTTTGTTTAGCATAAGTTAAGTTTCCATCACCAACACTCCAGCTAAAAGTCTGAGTCTTGTCCTTAACTTGCCCCAAATGGTCAGCTGTTAAGATAGTCCATGGGGGGTTTGGCTGTTGCATGAGGCACTGCGGGCATTTTGCTTGTCCAGGTTGACTTTCCCATCTACTACACTGGCCTACCTGGCTAGGGATTCCAGCAAACAGGGAAGCTTGTTGAGCTTTGGAAATAAATGTGTTGTCATAGCCTTTGTTCCTGGCATTCAGACAACAGGTCTTTCTTGGTGGCTTTCCCTTATTTGCCAGTCAGCTGATGTGTCTGCTGACATTAAAAACAAAACAAAACTGCAGTACATATGCTCTCTGCAAGAGCCAGAAGGGATGTGTGTTTCAAGTGGGTCTTTTGCCAGGAGGGGATGTGTTGGGGGCCTACCTAGGGAGGAATAGGCTAGTGATTAGGTCTGCCTGGACCACGGCTCTCTCAGGAGTGGGCCTGGGGGGCCTGAGGAGGCTGTGGGGAGAAGAGGAGCCACCAGCCACTGGGAGCCACTGGTCATCAAGACAGAACAGTAGCCACAAAAACAGAGCAGGGGCACTGAAGAGCCAATGAACCTTCTATTCATTCGTTCAACACATGGTAATTGAGCGCTTCCACTCTACGTGGCACTGTGCTAGTGGGTGTGCTCAACTGTGTCAACCACAGCCTGATTCTGCAGGAAATTGAAAAAGGAATAACAACAACAGAAACTACTACCCAAATAATTCCCTGAACAACTGTTCAGTTAATGTATTTTCCCCACAAAGGCACTTGAAAAGCTATGCTACTTTTCTAATAACTGCTCGGTTTTTTTTCGTTGTTGTTTTTTATTTTTTTGCATAATGACTGGAAAGTAAAGGGATGAATGAGAGAAACCCATAGTGTCTGCCTTCTTCCAAGCTTATAGTCTAACATAACAATCTAGCAATAGCAAATAAGGTTTGTCCCATGAATGCAAGCATGGTTTATATTGGGAAGTCTAGCAGTATATCACAACAGAATGTCAAAAGTGTGGTAAATATCACAAGAGTTTGAAGGGAGACAGATATTAAAGGTTAGATTGTGTCCCCCAAAAAGATACATTGATGTCCTGACACCTGGTACCTGGGAATGCGACCTTATTTGGAAATAGAGTCCTTGCAGATGTAATTAATATGTAAATTGAGATGAGGTCATGTGTCAGTAGGGAGGGCCCTTAATCCAACATGATTAGTGTCCTTATAAGTGAGGAGAAAGACACACAGGGAGAATGCCATGTGATTTCAGAGGCAGAGATTAGAGGGATGCAGCTGTAAGCTAAGGAACACCAAGGATTGATGGCTACCACCAGAAGCCAGAAAGAGGCAAGGAAGGATCCTACCCAGAGTTTCAGAGGGAGCATGGTCCTGCTGACATGTTGATTTCGGACTTCTAGCCTCCAGAACAGTGAGAGAATAGATTTGTCGTTTTAAGCCACCCGGTATGTAGTACTTTGTTATGGCAGCCCTGGGAAACTAACACAACAGACATACTTATGATTTTTCTCTACCACATTTTAGCTGTAGTAGCAAGTTACTTAATCTTTCTGAACCTCAGTTTTTCAACTTTAAAATAGATAAAATACGCAAAATGGTGCAGTTGCTATGGTAAATAGTATGGCAATTGCTCAAAAAATTAAAAATAGCATTACCATATGATCCAGCAATTCCACTTTTGGGTATATTCTCAAAACAATTGAAAGCAGGGTCTTAAAGAGATATTTGTCCACTCATGTTCATAGCAGTACTATTCACAATAGCCAAAAGGTGGAAGCAACTCAAGTTTCTGTCCACGGATGAATTGATAAACAAAATATGGTATACACATATAATGGAATATTATACAGCCTTTAAAGGGAGCAAATTCTAACATATGCTACAACATGGATGAACCTTAACAACATTATGCTAAGTGAAATAAGCCAGTCACAAAGAGACAAATACTGTATGATTCCACTTATTTGAGCTACACAGAGGGGTCAAATTCAGACAGAAAGTAGAACGGTGGTAACCAGGGGCTAGAGGAGGGGAGAAATGGGGAGTAGCTGTTTAATGAAAAGAGTTCTGGAGATTGGTTGCACAACAATGTGAATGTACTTGACACTACTGGACTGAATATTTAAAAATGGGTAAGATGGTAAATTTTATGTTATGTGCATTTTACCACAATTAAAAAATTTAAAATAAAAAATGTAAAATAATACATTGAAATGCAGTACCATAAGCGCTTTTTTGAAAAATAGCTCTTGGCTTATAGTAAGCTAGTTTAATAAATTTTAGTTACCATCATTATTACCATTATTTGATAGAAATTAATATCCATTAATAACTTTAAACAACGCTTGGAATTCTAGAAATAGAATATACATCTTAAACTGTCAGCCAATATCATACATAATGGTGAAATCATAGAAGCATTTTTCTATTTTTATCCTGGAAGTCCCAGAAAAATAGCCAGGCATGTCCAATGCCCTCGGCCAGTTCATCTTAAGAGTGATGAACTGATGTGGTCAGCTGGTATGAAGAAAGATAATGAGACAAAATCAAATATCACTATCTTGGAATGCCCAAATATTCAGGCAAGAAAGTTAACCATTCTCAAGCTAGGAAAGTTTAGGTAATTAGCCACAAATATCTCAGGTATTAAGTTAGCAAGGAAGGTCCAAAGTTGTTCAGGGAAGCCCAAGTTACTTAGCTAAGATCATCCAGATTCGTTAGTCAGGAAGTTTATTTTCAAGGATTGTCCACTATGGATAGAAAGAAAGTCCAATGTCACCAGCCAAGGTTATCAGTCTTCAGCTAGGACTCTGGTCCCCCAGGCCCCAGCCCTGCCAGGTTCTGAAGGGAAAGGCTCGCCTCTTCTCGTGCCTGTCTCCATGGCAGAGGCCTGCGCTGTTTATACCTTCATTGAGCCCACATTGATCCCTTCTCCAGAACCAGTAGCCTTCAGCCCAGGACAAGAATGAACCAGAAGTAAGACTAGTGATGGAGAGGCTGTGGGGGTCAGAAGACCCAGCTAGGTGACCCCGGGAGAAGGAGGTGCTGAGACCTAGGTGGGAGCTGACCCTGGTGGGAGACCCTCTGTCTCATCCAAGTCTTCCGGAGCATTCAGTGAGTGCCTTGGGCTGCTGGAGACCCCAAAACAGGCCAAGACCCAGGCCACGGGGCAGTTCGAAGAGCCGTCAGGAAGAGCCGTCCTGCCTGAGAGGGTCTTGGCAGGGCTGGACCGGCCAAGCCTTCCATCAGGCCTCAGTCCCAACCTGCAGGAGCCTGAGCTCATTCCTCCCGAAAGATGCAGTAACAGAGGAGCAGTAAGGAGCAGAGGAGGAGGATGGACAGACACAGCAAGACCTGCAGCATGGCGGTCATTTTTAGTGTGGGCACCGAGCCTGGAGCTCCTGCAGGCCTCACTGGGTCAGATGCTGACTTCCAGACTAGACCCTGGGCATCATCTCCTTGGAACAGTCTGTCCAGCCAGCTGCGACTTCATCTCCCCTAGGGAAGGGGCTCCACACGGGCCTCTCTCAGCCATTGTGAGCTCACAAACTCCAGGACGGTGGACTGTTGGCCTTCCAGCCACACCTCAATCCTTTATTAATGCGATCAGTACACGGAAAGCAGGTATGTAATCATATGGTGTGTAACCCATGGTATGTAACCAGAAAAAATTTTTTGCCTGTTTCTTTAGACTTTCTAAATAAAAGTGTCTTGGCCCTGCCCCTAGAAGAATATCAGGCAGGCCTCAGAACTTTTCTGATCATTCTTAGGTAATAAGTCTTGTAATTACTAAAAACGGGGAAACAATTTCCATTCAATTATTTTAAATGTCCAGTATAATGTATTAATCACGTTTTCAAGGATCATTTGTAGGTAAGGCTTCTCTCCTCTCTACCAGCTGGGGCCAAGCATAGGGTGGGCTGCTGTCACCTGGGAGCGAACGAGAGCCTTCTGTCTTTATTTATCCAAATGTGTCTCTCTTCACTAGAAGTTTCTGCCCCCTCACCCACTCCCAGCACCTCCAGGATCAAACCAGATGGAATAAAGAGAAAATGGAGTACTGTTGCAAGAGGGCCGTGTCATCTCCAGACTGAGCACATAGTTAACGTTGAGTCTTCTCTCTCGGCCTCTATTTCAGGGGTTGATCAGAGGCCTCCCTCTCAGAGCTCTTTGGCTGCACCCCTAGTGATGTGAACAGGTCCTCTTCTTGTGATCCCCTCACCATATCAGGCTCCCTCTCGGGCAGGACCTCTTGGGTAGCAAGCGGACATTCCTACCACAGATTCTATACCTGCTGAAGGAGATGAGGAACCATTGACTGAGAAGTGGGTTGGGTACCAGTCACCTGGGCTACTCAACTCCAGATGACATATATCAAGTTCCTGCATGTTCCTGCTGAAGCTCCTTTTACTCTCCCTCTTGGGGGCAGTGGGTGGGACTATTTTAAGAAATAGAACTCATAATTCCCCCTCTTTTTAATGTCAAAGTCTGAATTGTTAACATCCTCAAATTAGAAGAGAGGATTCAGAGTCACAAACAACTCTTTTTTACTTATTTTCTTCCTACATTCTGCATCTGGTCCAACATCTTCTTCGGAAGGCAGCTGCCATTTTACCGGGTGGAACCCTCAAAAATTGCCAATATTCAACCATTTTTTAATGACCACAATAGCAGTTTGATTTTGTTCAGCAGTTCATTCCTATTTCTTGGTGCCTCCTTGGTGCCTTGGCTGAAATGTCCTTCTTAACATCCTGTTACACTAACGATTAACAAGCATCAACCACATCTCTTAGATGGCCAGCCTCCTCTAGGCCCTGGGGATGCAGAAATGAACTGGCCCAGATCCCCTCCAAGGTGTCATGGCAGCAAAGGGTGCAGGAGAATCATCTAGGTTTGAATCGTGGCTCTGTCCCTTCCCAGCCTTCTAAGATCGCTGCCTTTGCCTTAATTTCCAGCTCAGGACAATGAGGCCCCCAACCTGAGTGGTGCAGGATGTCCGCCCCTCCTAGGGTGTCCCAGGCTAATGGACGGGGGGCTGTGGAAGGGACATGCTCTCAGCCTCTTGCTTGCTGCTTCTCTCCTCTGGCTCTAAAGGGCTGATCAAAGCCAGATGGCCTTAGCGATGAACAGCAGCCACCAGCCACTAGAAAAGAGCACTAGAAAAGTAGTCAATCCAAATTGCAATGCGCTGTCTGTATGAAACATGCACCGGATTCCAAAGACGTTGTACAAAGAAAAAGAATAGTAAATACCTCATCAATAATTTAAAAATATTGATTACATGCTGAAATGATAATATTTTGGTTATATTGGGTGAAATAAAATATATTATTAAAACTAATTTCACCTTTTTTGGTATCTTTTTAATATGGCTCCTAGAAAATTGAAAACTACATTCATGGCTGGCATTATATTTCTTTCTTTTTTTTTTTTTTTTGGTGAGGAAGATCAGCCCTGAGCTAACATCCATGCTAATCCTCCTCTTTTTGCTGAGGAAGACCGGCTCTGAGCTAACATCTATTGCCAATCCTCCTCGTTTTTTTCCCCCAAAGCCCCAGTAGATAGTCGTATGTCAGTTGCACATCCTTCTAGTTGCTGTATGTGGGACGTGGCCTCAGCATGGCCGGAGAAGCGGTGCGTCGGTGTGCACCCAGGATCCGAACCTGGGCCGCCAGCAGCGGAGCGCGTGCACTTAACTGCTAAGCCACGGGGCTGGCCCTGGCGTTATATTTCTACTGGACAGCGCTGCCTTAGACTTTTCAAACACAGCACACCCTCTCTGCCTCATAAATAATCCCACAGTGTCTGCACAGCGACAGAAGTCCTTGGCTTTCTCAGAAATACTAAAGCATAGCAACTACCATGCCTTAGCCCTTTGCCCTGGGCTATGCTCTTGATAGGAATCATTTCACTTAACTCGCACAGCAATGCTATAAGATGGGAGCTATGACTCTGCCTTCTTTTCAGGAAAGGAAAAGTAAGGCTAGATGGCGACATTAGGTCACCTAGTCAAGGTCACATGGAAAGTAAGAGCAAGAGGCAGGGGAGGACACCAGGGCTGTGTGGCCACAGTGTGCATACCTAACTCCTTTGTCCAGTGTCTTCACAGCCACAGCATCCCATGGCCCCTCCCCATCACAAAGACCCTCAAAGTTCTCACAGTCTTAGAATCCCACGGGGTCCTCTGGTACAGAATATGGAGTATTTTCACCCTCAGAGACCCCCATTGCCTGCTTGGCAGCATCGGTCAGTCCTGGATTTCCACATTGTGCTCACCTACTGAGTGCCAGGAATCTGACCCAGGCTCTCCCTCCTTAGGCTGTTGACTCCTCAGAGTGTGGGCCGAGTTACTGGCAGGGCTGCCTCAGGTCCCAGAAGCACACCTGGCCCAGGATGCAGGCAGTGCTAATGCTTGTGAAGTTTGGAGGCTGTGAATCCCCTCTCAAGCCTGTCTGCAGTGTGCTGTCGGGAGCATGGGACCTCCGTCTGTCTTCTCTGCCACCATGCAAATCTGATCAAGTCCCTTCTGCTTCAAGGACTCATTCACCTGTGGAGCGAAGTTTAGCAAAGCACCTGCCTACTCTCTAGGCTTATCTTCTTGTCACCCTCATGTTCCAGTTACAGGTCATCGGAACAATATTTTAGTCCGGCGATGTCCAAATAAATGGCCAGAATTCACTCATTTATTCAGTTGTGCCGGCCACTAACCTAGGTACTCTGAACACTGTGGTCGATCGGATAAGATCTCTATTGTCAAAAGTAAACACAATCAACATGAGCTCTTGCTAATAACAGCTCCTCACATGGAAGAGTAACAATTCCTACAGATTAATGACAAATCAGCGACAACAAACAGAACAAACAGAAAAGCAAAACGAGTGAGGGAACGTTATTTCCAAAATCCCAGACTGCTTTTGGAAATTATCCCAAGTCGTCCACGGTCAGAAGTTGAGCGCCATTCCACCAGGGGGCGCCGCAGGACTGGTCGCGCGGGATCCGCCCCGGGAGACGTCGCTCTAGGCCGCAGGTCGCGCCTCAGCTGCACTTCCGGCGGCGCTGGGCCCGGGGAGAGGGGTCCTGCGCTTGTGGCCACCGTCCCAGTCTTTGTACGCCGTGTCGCGGCCTTCTACGGCATCCTGCAGAATCCTCGGACATCCGACCCTTTTCGTACTGTTGGCTATGTCTCCACCGCTGTCCCAGTCCACTCGGTCGTGGCGCCCCGGGTGAGTCCACTGGGGCGAGCGCTGGGCACGTGGTCTGCGCCCCCTCTATAAAGAGAAACTGAGGTCCCGAGGGGAGAGCGGCTGGAGGTCATCTCCGAGCCCCGGCCCGCTCCCGGTTCCCTGCCCGCCCCCTCCGCCCCAGTAGACCTCTCGGGATTCGTGTCCTCGAGAAACAGGCCTGTGGGGTCGGCCGACGCTGCTCCGGAGCCGGCGGGCGTCGGGCCCCCGCCCTCACCTCCCGGTGGGAGGACTTGTCCCCTGATGGCGAGAAACGGGTTCGGCGACGCGTGGCCCGAGGTCCCGCGGGGCGTCGTGCGGAGCCGGGTGTGAACCCGAGCCGGAGGGGCGCCAGAGCCCCCCGAGCCTCACCGCCCACCTCCTCCTCCGACTCCTGGCATTTAATCCCCCAAGGCCGCTCGTCGGTTCCTGCAAAGACCCTTAACTCGTTTTCTCTCAATAACGTTTAAAAGAAAGTGTTAAAAGTTCCATTTTACAGACCGGTTGACTGAGCCTTAAATTCAGGACGCTCCCAGGGCCCCCGAGGGGCAGAGTCTGGATTCCTGCCTCCTGCTTTCGCTAAAGCCCCTTCCCCATGCTTGTCCCTGCCTAGGCTCTGCGGCTCTCTGGAGATGGAGGAAGACTTTTCCCTGGACGGCTCTGCGGGCTCTGCATCAGCCAGCGCCCCCGTCTCTCCTGCAGGACCCTGCTCTGCACTGCCTGCTGCCCCGCTGTGTCCAGGGGGGAGGCTGTCCCTTGGGTAAGGGCTGCTGCTCCTGAGCCCCTTGAGCAGGGGCTGGTGCCTTCCTGCCGCCCCGCAGAGGGGGTGGTCCTGGGGCTCAGGGTTCTGAGAGCTTACAAAGCCTTTGTGCAGGAGGGGCCTGGTGGAGAAGATGGGGCTGGGTGTGGGCTCAGAAAGGCCTGGGTTCAGATCCTGACTCAGCCCCTCATTAGCGTGTGACCCTGGGTAAGTTTCTTCATTCTCCTGAGCTCTCCTGTGCTTCAAGTAGGGAAACTGCAAGAGCTCTGGAAGGACAGAGGCCTCGGCTGTGTTTTTCTCTGTTTTTGAGCCCGCAGTGCCTGGCACATAGTAGGTACTCAGTTGGTATTTGTGGGGTGAATGAACAATTGAGGCATTTTTACCAGAAGTTGCTCTTCCTGGGGAGTCTGTTGATGGTGGGAGATGGCATCTTGATATGAAGCGATGATAGCGCTCGGGGTTCGGGCCTGGCTGGGCCGCTTCCTCTGCCCGGGCGGATAGTGGGCTACCAGGGGCTTCTTTTCCTGGCTCGCCTTCTGCCCGTTTCTGCCCCTGCATTTGAAAGTGATGGTGGGCTGCCTGTGCCCTGGTCATTGATGGTGCAGGGAGAGGAAGTGCTGAAAGCCTTTCCCCGTGTCTGGAGGGTCCACCCGTCCCTTCCAAACCCTGGCGCTTTCCCACACCTGCTCCCGCCTTGTAGATGCCCCCCGTCACCTGGGGTCTTACTGAGTGCTCTCTGTGCCTTGCTCTTTCTGGTTTGTGTGAGGCTTTCAGAAAGGAGAAGGAGAGAGGGTCCTGCCTCAGGGACTGTGTGGGTTCGCTGTGGAGCCACAGCTGTGGTCTTCTGGCACTGGTCTCCTGTTTCAGCAGCCCTGAGTCCTTTTCTGCCCCCGTGTGAAGTGATGACAGGCCGCCTGTGTCCTGGTCATTGGTAATGCAGGCAAAGGAAAAGTTGGAAGGTTCTCCTTATATTCAGGGGATCCATACTTGTCCTTTCCAAACGGAACAGGCTTAGGTGACCTGGTAGTGATGAAGCATGAGGTGGACGGAGGATGGAGGGAGACAGGCTGTCAGTGCATTCACCTCCTCAGACCCAGATTTCCTGTTGGTGAGCATAATGGTTTCCTGGATGTGCTCTAAGCAGTGCCGAGTGGGCCCATCACGTGCTGGCTTCTTGTTCCCTGCAGGAATGTCATGTGATTGCTGTTCCCTGTGCGTGAGAGGTGTCCTTGGGGAGAGCCTGGATGGTGAAGTCCCAGGTAAGTGGCGTCCTGCCCGGTTCTCTAGAGCTCCAGTTTGTGCAGGCTGCGAGGCCAGAGGTGTTGAGGTGATGAGGTGTGGGGGGAAAGAGTGCAGGAAAAGGCTGCTTCGCAGTGCTCCCACCTTTGGCTCCTTGAGCCGGCAAGCCGTGGTCTGGGCCTGCTTCTGAGAGCCTCCACTGAAGGCCGCTGCGATGTTGAGAGGAAAACAGCCATGTGCTGGAGTAATGGGCAGAGGGCTTCATTTTAGAGTCAAACCCAGATTCATATCCAGTGAGCAGCTGCATGCTCTTCTGTGAGCCTGAGAGAGAATCCTGTCACATGTTCAGTATTGGTGCCACTCACACCCAATCTCTCAGCGCCCGAGGATTCTCAGCATTTCTGCTGTTAGTCTTCCCTTTAGCTCCTGGCAGGGAGTGGTAAATAATCTCTGAAAACCGGGGGTAGCAAAACCGGGGGTAGCTTCTGTAATCTTAGGCTGTCAGTCTGATCAGTGACCCGTCTGCTGGTCTGTTCCTAGTTCAGGCCCCTTCCCAGGATGCTGACAATGGCCTCTCTGCTCGGCTCACTCACTGCCCGTTTCTGCCCCTGCATTCGAAAGTGACGGTGGGCTGCCTGTGCCCTGGTCATTGATGGTGCAGGGAGAGGAAGTGCTGAACGCCTTTCCCCGTGTCTGGAGGGCCCATCCTGTCCCTTCCAGACCCTGGAGCTTTCGTACACGCCATTCTTCCTACCGGTTTGTGTGACTTCTGGTATCTGGCACTGTGCGGCTTGCTGGGTGCCCCTTTGCCAAGCAGGGCCCTGCCCCAGGGAGTTTATGTTTATGGGCTGATGGTCACTCCCCTCCTGGGGCCTTTCTCGGTCTCCACATCGGCCTCCACATCGCACCCCTTCCCACATCCTCAGCCCCGCCTCAGCATAATCACACCTGGAGATTGGGGACGTGCTTATCCTGCCCCCTGTGCTGTGTGCTTGAGGGCAGGGCCTCTGTCTTGTTTTGCATTGTGCCGGGTGTCTGACAATGAGCACCTGGACAAAAAAAAAAAAAAAAAAACGAGGAGATGGAGATGACACCTGATTGTGAGGTGGTAGGGCTCAGCCCGTTGTGGAGTGTCCCCGGGGGAGTGCTCTTGAGCACGCCCACCTGCCCTGGCTGAGGCAGTCTCCTTTTCTTTTCCCACTAGAGTGTTGTTTCTCTGTTGAAGGATAGACTTAGTATAGTCCACCTTGAGTCCTGGACGTGGGCAGGGCCCATGGTCCACCTGGGGGGATTTTCCTTCTGCCCTTAGATTCAGGAGCAGGGACTAGTAGTAATTGAGCTGGGCAAAGCACAGTATGGTTGAGGATACATATGTGAGCAGGTCTTACTGCTTACTGCCAGATGGTAGACGTGGGGCCCTCTCACCACCTGTTAGTCCATGCTGGTTGCTGCCAGTCAGCCATGGCACGCTCCCAAAAACCTGGCCTTGGCATCCTTTTAACATAGACTGAGTAACAACAAATTGATCACAGTTGATGCATAGAATAACATGGATGTTACTTCTGTCACAGATGATCTGCAGATCCCTTGCTAGAGTTAAGTTGTTCTTGTCCTGAGACAGTAGTGTGGCTGTTCAGGTACCAGTAGTAACAGCCCACATTTGTGGGTGCTGTAACCTGCCAGTCACTGTGCCCAGTGCCCTCTGCCCACCAGGGCCTACTGTGAGTGCCCAGTCATGGCTTGTCTCTCGCAGATGGGTCTGCGGTGCAGAGGCTTCATGGCAGGCGTCATCTTCATATCAGCCAGGCGCTCCACCGTGGAGCCCCGAGGTGAGGTTTTGGACCATTCTCTGGAATTTTGTGTGGGGGGGTTTTGTGCCTGTAAAGTCACGTACATGTTCCCTTGGGCTTGGATGATAATGTGAGGGGAAGTGAGGTGGAAGGTGAAGGTGGCATCCCGTGAGTTCCCGGTTGTGTCCCTGCTGTGGGGCAGTCCCTCACATGCCTACAGGGGAGAGACCCCTAGAAACCCGTTGGGTAGAGGGCTCCCTGGGCGTCTCCCTTCCAAGTCCTGGAGTGCCAGTGCATGCTGTGACAGAAAGCATGTGGATTTAGCCTGTCCAGCTCTGTGACCTATTCTCAAACTCCACTTGTTCACCTGAAAAGCAAAGCTGGGATAGCGATGAAGGTTTTTAAAAAATTTTTCATGGTGGTGTCATGACCACGTGATCCTGATCTTTTCCAACCCAAAAGCATTTTGGTTTTTATGCTGAAAGTGTCTTGACCCCCCCATGGCACAGAGGTTTTATGGGGACTTGGCCGGGCACATCAGAAGCTGCTGGGGCTCTCTGCTTGGCTGGGCTGCTCTGCCCGCTCAGGCCAGGCCCCAGGCGCCTGGCACCAGCCTCCCGTCCTTCCTCGCTCTCTTTCTGTCCGTTTCTACCCCTGCATTCGAAAGTGATGGTGGGCTGCCTGTGCCCTGGTCATTGATGGTGCAGGGAGAGGAAGTGCTGAAAGAGGTTTTCCCCATGTTTGGAGGGGCCACCCATCCCTTCCAAACCCTGGAGCTTTCACACACTAGCCTTTTTCCCCTGTCCTTCCCGTCAGAGCTTGGGCCTTTGCTGGCGGCCATGTCATATGATGAGTGGGCTGGCCCCCTGAGTTGTGGGGGTTCACTTTGTCTTTTCAAGTTCAGGGTCCTCTTGTCAGGAACCAATCTGTACATTTACATTTGAATGTCACACTGGAATAAGTTTAGATAGTGCTGAAGGGCACATGTGAGCATGTAAATCCTGGGTTCTGCTTTATGAATTTATAGGAGTGGAGGATAATCCATAATAATCCATTATTCAAGACAGCTTGTGACTTGAAGCCCTGTTTCTGTGTTGTCTTTGCTCCTTTACTCTGTTGAGCACAATGTGTTGCTTCTCCAGGAGTCATTAGTAATGTTGAATAAATGGAGAAAGAAACATAAAGGTGGGGGCAGATGTAGGGGCAAAGAGGGGTTCTGTCAATTCTGAATCAACGAAAGTTTTCGTTTGTCACTGTCTACCGGCAGCCCGAGAAGTTTTCTTGTCAGTAACTGATGAGAGAGGAGCACATTGACTTAATCAACCTGTTTGTAGCCCTCCTTTCACTGACTTTTACTCTGTGCTTTTGTGGGTTCTCTTGAAAGGGGTGCCCCCAGGGGTATACTAGAAGAGAAATTCTCAGGCCTGTGGATCTTTGAAATCTGTTTGTAGACTCAAGACTCCTTAGCTTGCTTTCTGGTTCACGTTCGTGAGAAGACTGTGTTGCTGCCTGGGCTCCCAGCCATGTAGTCAGCCATCAACAGATAGGCTGACCTTCTGCCTTTCATTCTGGGTGCCGCAGAGGTGTTCCGTGGGAGGCAGAAACCGTGTGACGGTGCCTTCACATCGTAGACTCAGAAGATGCAACATGGTGCCCCCGAGAGGCTTGTCTTGGCTCCCACGTAACAGATGAGGTGAGGTCAAGGTATCCATCCCACTGATCCTTGTCTTTTGGTCTGAGGGCTCCTGTCTGGTTCCCAAGTCCTCTTCCGTCTACATTCAGGACTCTCGTATTTGAGGATGGGATCCTGTTTTGTCAGATGTTTTTGTTCCCATCTCGTGAGATGTGAAGGCAGTGAGAATAATATATGTGAACCTGGTACCTGGTACTCAGTAGCCATCTAATAAACCTACGATCTCCCTGGTCTTTCAGACCTGCCCTCTGCCCTTTTTGCACCAGAGGCTTGTCCTGTCCCATAGCCTAGTTCCTGGTCCTGGGGTTCCTCAGTCAGGGTGGAGGGTTTAATGGACAACGGTGACCATTTTGAAAAGACAGTTTATCTTCCCCACCCCAGGTAATTCAAACCTCTGGGTGTAGAGTCATGTGGATTGTGTTGGAGTTCACTTGTGTAATGTCCTCAATCACTGATAAGGTTTTCTCGTTTATCCTTAAATGGGCCTGGCAGTCTTGATCTTCAGAAATCTGGGCACCTAACACGTCTTGCTGGAAGTTTGTCTTTCACTTGCTTTTCTTGGCTGTGTCATATTAAGTGGATCTTTGCAGAATAGAATGACAGCTGCTGGGGCCTTGTGACAGACTAGGCAGATGAGTAATGACAGTGGGTAGGAGAGCTGCTGAGGATGGTGGTCCGTCCCTTTGATCAAGGTGCAGTGGGACCTCAGTGTCAAAGCCCCTGACATTGAGCACTGAGCTGTCTTCCTGTGGATTACTCTATCTGGTCGTGAACTGCTTAAAAGGAAATGATTTATTATAAAAACGAGACTTTTAAGATGTTTTTCCTTTATTGCCCTTTCTATTCTGGTGATAGCTAGGTTGGCGTGCATAAACTGGGATCTGGTTGATTGGGACCCTCTCTATGATGCCACTTGGGAAGATGACCCTGGAGGCAAAATGCTAGTATGTGTCGTCTCCCTCCTAGGTCAGCCTTACATCTGGAGACTGTTGAAGGAAGTCCCAAGGCCATGAGTCCGTGACCCTTGGGATGACTTGGGATCTGGGTTTGCTGATATTTCTCCCAAGGTGAGTTAATGCTAAGGGCTGAAACCTACAGCCAGAGGGTAAACTGGTTTGCGTTTGTGCAGATGGGAACTCCAAACCATTGGTCTCACCTGTCCTTTTTTTCAGGCTCTCTTGGTGGTGTTCATGGACACCAGAGGGGCAGAGAGTGGAGATTGAGGTCACCACATGAAGTGTCGTCAGAGCTCCTCCTCATTGTCTGCTCAGAGCATCATGGAACAACCGTTCACTCTGCGTGAGAGATCAGAGGGAAAGCACTGGAACTGGGGACTTGGGGTCCACTTCAGCTGGCTCTGAGTCTTGACCACAGTACCCTTTAGAGGGCCATGGACAGGAAAGGCCAGCCCCGTGTCCCTGTGACACGCCTGGGATGACTTTATTTTTTATTTTTTTGTGAGGAAGATCAGCCCTGAGCTAACATCCATGCCAATCCTCCTCTTTTTGCTGAGGAAGACTGGCCCTGGGCTAACATCTGTGCCCATCTTCCTCCACTTTATATGGGACGCCGCCACAGCATGGCTTGACAAGCGGTGCGATGGGGCGCGCCCAGGATCCGAACCCAGGCCACCAGCAGCAGAGCACGCACACTTAACCGCCATGCCACCAGGCCGGCGCCTAGGATGACTTTAATAACCAAGAATTTTTCTCTTGAATTTGTAGCTGCTCATCGCTTTCCTCTTTGCCCACTCATTCAATAAACCTTGCAAACTTGCCTCACCTGCCTTTTAAATCAGTAACAGCCACATGCCAGCAAGGCTGGGCATGGAGAAAGTGGGTCACAGGCCAGATCTTGTCTTCACTCCTTGAGCCTTTCCTCTCGCGCTCCTGAGGCTTGGCATGTAGGCTGTTGTTTGAGGTGTTCACTTAGGACCAGGAGGTGAGCAAGTGCTGGTAGTTGGCTCAGATTTAGGACCCATGCGAGTTGAAGGCGTGGAGAGAGAGTCAGGCCAGAGCTTTGAAAAGGTGGCTGGTAACAGGGTGGCCTGGAGTGAGACAAGTGCTGATGGCATTGAGGATGCTGGGAGCCCTGGAGTTCTGGGGCCTGGCTCAAGAGTAAATGCCTGCTTGTGTGACTGGCTGTCCTAGTTTGCCTGGGATTGTGGGGTTTCCCAGGGCGTGGGACTTTTCACTGCTAAAACCAGGAAAGTCCCAGGCAAACTGGGATAAGTTGGTCAACTTATCTGGGGTGTAAAATACATGGTGTCAACTTGAGAGGACAGGTTACCGAGTTAGGCGGGAGCAGGATAAATGCGGAGCAGCTGCCATTGGTGGACCTTGGGAGTGTCCTCAAGGTCAGGTTCTTGGAGATGATTGGGGTAAAATTAATAATTGCAACAAATGTGATGATGTGCAAAGGATGTATGTGCATGAACTTTTTAATCCCCATTTTATAGATGGAGGGGGAGGGGTCTATATGGGGAAATATGTCCCAAAGGCTGTGATGAAAGGCTAGACTTAATTGTCCTGTTTCTCCATTTGAAATTGAAACCACCTTGGCTGAGCGGAGGCAGGATTCCAGCTGCCAAGCCTACCTTGATGAGTTTGAAACCTTGATGGGCTTCTCTGCTGGGGCAGGCATTCTTCATAGGTGGAATGTTTCACTCTGCCAGCCAGTTCCTGGCAGAAGCGTCCAGAAGTTGGAAGTCCTTTTCCTGCCTTGCCCCCAGGAGTATCCTCTGACTTCTGTTTACCACCTTTAGTCAGCTGGTTGTAGCTGACTGGAAAGTTGCCAGGAGAAGGAATCTCGGTCCACTTGAGAAAGCCTTGACTGGTTGATTGCTGCTGCTGTGGAGGGGTAGCAGCAGACACAGGCCAGTACTTAACAAGTGTGCGTGGAGACATCAGGCACTAGGTCATGTCTGCCCTGGGCGATGCTCCGGCGTGTGAAGCAGGAGCCATCCCAGGTCTTCAGGGCCTGAGGAAATCTGAGAAGAGTATAACAGGGTGACCCAGGAATCAGGCTTAAGGTCATGGAGGCATGATCCTTGCCGGGAAATGTGCAAGTTACTAGAGGGCTTGGCAGAGCAGCTGGTGGGAGATTGCGTAGCAGGATCGAGAGCCAGGGGTGTGGAGCGCTGGATTGAGTGAAGGTTCATTCGTTAAAAAAATTAAGCATTTATTTTTGAGCCAGACACCATTCTAGAAATGGGGGTACAATGGTGAATAAGACAGTTTGTGCCTTCCAGGGGATCACCGATAAGTATATAGGTAATGTGTTGTTCATACACCAAATGCATATGGGACGTGCACTACTGCTGGGCCCTGCTGCAGGTGTTGGGGATACAGCCCTGAACCAAACAAGGTGCCTCCTGGACCTTATTTAGAACTGCTGTCCATTATGGTCAGCCACCAGCCACGTGTGGCCGTTTAAATTGATTTTCCACCAGCCAGATTTCAAGTGCTCCATAGCCACAAGTGGCTGCCGTGTTGGACAGCGCAGGTGCGTGGAATATTTCCATCATTGCAAGAAGGTGAGACAGCAGTGATCTAGAAGATAAGGAGCTGAAGGCTAATTGCATTAAAGAGTTGCTGGGACGCGTTTACAGAAAGGCTGTCATCTGAGGAGTCCAAGGAGGGCTGGTGTGCCTGGTGCCGCATCCCTGCTGATTGGGGTAGTTATGAGCGTGTGGGGTGGACAAAGCTGGGACAGTAGCTTGGAGGGGTGTGAGGTCACTGGCTTTGGAGTTGCACAGACATGGGATCTAACCCAGCTGGCTGACATGAGGCAAGTTTCCACCACCCGACCTCACTTTCCTCTTGTAAAATGAGAGCCACACCTCTGTAGGAACATGGTGAGGTGAAAATTAAACAGGCTGATGGATATAGAAGTCTGTGTGGTGTGTGCCTTCAGAAAGTGTTGAATAATTGATAGCTATTACTATTATTTATTAAAGGTTCCTCTGCACCATACCAGGATCAATCCTTTTTTTGTTGTTTTTTTTGGTCTTGGAGGCTTTCAGGGTATAGCCCCTAATGCTGAAGTTTCCAGGAAAGCAAAAATAGTTCCTCTCCTTTTACAATATAAGATTTGTATAATGCCATGATTAGTAGATATTTAGAAACATTTACCCCCAAATTAGGATATATACTTTCTCAAGCATATAAAGAGCATTTATACTTTCTATGCTCCGGGTTATAAATACCGAAGAATCAGAGTTATACAGACTGTATTTGTGCTGCAATATAATTAAGGACATAACAACAAAAACAACAAAAACGTTTGAAAAAATGCTTATATTTGGGAAATTTAAAACATGTCTTAACTCATTAAAGATACCATAAGGGGAATTAGAGAATATCTATAACTGAATGATAATGATAATTTCTATGTACCAAAACTTGGGGGATGTACCTAAAGAAATTCTTAAGGAGAGGTCCATGCCTCACGTGCTTAGAATAGAAGAAAGGCTGAACTTTAATAAGTAATAAAAAAGAGAAAATAGAAGTAATGAGAATAAAAATTAGAGCAGAAACCAAAGCAGAAGCCAAAAATACAATAATGAAGATCAACATGGCTAAAAGTTGGTTTGTTTGAAAAGATATGAAACTGGTGAAAAATAATTTTAGGAAGGGAAATGGACATAGGACAGAGCTGAGATTAAAAAGTTAGAGAATAATATCGATTACTTTTTGCCTATAAAAATTTAAACTTTGACAACATGAACATGTTTCTAGGAAACATCAAACAAAATTGCCTCAAGGAGAAATGGAAAACTTGAATAGTCTGATAAAACCCGCAAGGGACGTTGTTCAACAGTCAGATTTATTTGCCTGTTGTAACATGAACTTTTTTTGTCATTGTTAAAGCTGTGACTTTTTTTTTTTTTTGCTGAGAAAGATTCGCCCTGAGCTAACTTCTGTGCCAGTCTTCCTCTATTTTGTATGTGGGTTGCTGCCACAGTATGGCCGCAACTGAGTGGTGTAGGTCTGCACCTGGGAACCGAACCTGGGCAGCCGAAGCAGAGCGTGCTGAACTTAACTGCTAGGCTGTGGTGCTGGCCCCCGAAAAGCTGTGACTTTCTGACCAGAGAAATCTTTGATCCGTTGTTGAATAGACATACAACCAAAATGTACATTCCTGTTGTTAGGGAAAATGGAATACACTCCATTTGGAGGAGTGTAAAGGGGCCCTGAGGCTTTGGCTTCAGACTGTCTCTATAGTTTTGTCAGAATTCAGTTGTAGACAGGACGTGCATGAGAAACATCATCAGTCAGGCCTTTAAAATTTTCCCTTGGATGTTGGTTTAAGATTGCAGCCATTCACCCCTACTAATAAGGTGGTAAGACTGAACAGCTCCCACTAATGTAGTAATCAGTGGAAGAGGGAAGAACAACTTCTGAGCATGTAGTGAGGGATTACTTAGGGGTAAGAACTGAAGACATTGGCAAACTAGTAGCTCTGGGTTCATATAATACTGTGTACTATTATTGTCACTGATAGCATATTGAAACCTTGAAACAAAATCACCATGTAGACAGTGCACCAGTCTTTTTGCTTGGACATGAATGTTTTTTTTAATTTGAAAAGTACAAAATTGTTGAAATGTTTTTATATTAACATAGTTTATATATACATAATTAACTCAGGGAGATGGAACTTCTCTTTTGTCTGTTTTGTGGTTTTTATCCTAAATTTGGTAAACAAGAGCTGTCACAATTTTGAGTTGGTTAAAACTTGGAGAATGCTAAAATCTAATTTTATCTTTCATTCTTGTTAAGATAAAGAAGCAAATCTTTGTTAACTGGTGGCCACTCAAGGAAACCCAAAGATAGCTCAGGCATGAAAGACATTTTAACCATTTTATTATTCTGAATTTGGGAGAGGAAAAGTCAGGAAGAACTGTCAGAGGAGACAAAATATGAACATGGCACGATTTTTAAATGTTATAAGAAGTTATTACAGACAATTTTTTAAAAATCACAGCAAAAAGTGAATGTGGCTATTTAGAAACTTAACATTTTTAAAAAATAAGAAACTTTTTGTTAAAATGAATCAAGAGTATACCGGATATATAGT
This sequence comes from Diceros bicornis minor, assembly GCF_020826845.1. NCBI lineage: Eukaryota > Metazoa > Chordata > Mammalia > Perissodactyla > Rhinocerotidae > Diceros > Diceros bicornis. The sequence goes on from NC_080758.1 coordinate 21,766,093, forward strand.
TAGCAGAATAATTTGTTGATAAAAAGAAGTCTCTGGTCACAGAATAAAAATCATTTTACAAAAAGAAAAACACAAATTCTAATTTTTTTTTGTGTACCAACCATGTGACAATGTGCAGTCAGTAAAGGATTTATAAACATTTTTCTCTGAATAAATTCATTGAGCCAACTTTGTCAAAAAATTGCAACATAGTTCTTTGTTTTTAAAAAACATTGTAGGTATTATAACCCAAGTCAAAAAATTTTTACTAAAAATTTTACATTTACAGTATAACTTTAATTTTTTAATTATCATTTTTATTTAGAGACTTTTAAAAATGAATCTTAATGTACATTTATATGTATGTTTAGACATGTACAAATACATAACTATGAAATAGATGATAAAATTAAAGCTCTTCACTTTAACTTCAAAATATAATTAACCTTATATTAAATAAAATAATGTACATATCATAGTGAATTTACCATCATCGTAAACTGTCCTAATTCCCTTAAACAAACTACATGTATTATCTTGTATACATACTTGCATTTCCCTATAATTATACCTAATATATCTTAATCATTTTTGTTAATTACCATCATTAGCAAAATAAACACCTTTTGTTTTCTCTACATGCAGAGAAAACTAAAAGACAGGAAAACGAGAACCATCTAGCTATTCTCTTAGCATACACTTAATATTATTATATATTTTAAACACATCACCCAAAGCGATTTGTATGTCCAGTTAATTTATTGCCATTTTAAACGTATAAGAATAAAGATAAATTAAAACTAGATAGGGTGGGGCCAGCCCCGTGGCATAGTGGTTAAGCGCGCGAGTTCCGCTACTGGCGGCGTGGGTTCGGATCCTGGGCGCGCACCGACGCACCACTTGTCAGGCCATGCTGTGGCGGCGTCCCACAAAAGGGGAGAAAGATCGGCATGGATGTTACCTCAGGGCTGATACTCCTCACACACAAAAAGAACTGGATATAGTGACCAAAATTTAGACATTTTTTAACTTAGAAATTGTCCAGTATCCAAAAATTATTCATTGACTCAAATAAACATTTGCCTAAGGTTTTTTTAAAAAGTGAGGATCTGAAAATTACAATTTTAGCTAAAAATTATATCATTATGATTGGTAGTGCTATAAAGATGTTACGAGATTGAAACCCCTGGAGGGCTTCAGCTTGAGTTGTGGCAGAAGGGCATCTCTCTCCTAATTGGAAAGTCTGTGCCCTGTAGTCCTTAAAGGACTTTAAAGACCTTAAAGGGTGACAATATGACTGTCCCTTCTTTTAAATACGCTGAGTCCTGTACTGGGGGAGAAACAGGAATCAGGCAGATAGAGATCAAAATGTCGGCTTTATTATAAGGACTAGATGGAGGAGGCAGCTTAGCTCTGCACCCACCATTGGGAGGGCTCCCTAACACCCAATACCCCCTGACTGCAGGCTGTGCCCACTGCCAGCCAGGGACAGGTCTTACGTGAGACCCAACAGGCTTCTTGAGGAAGACTTGCCTTTCTGTGACTGGCCCAGCAGACTGAGGCACCCAGCGATCAGGGAGATGTGCTGAGCTCTTAAAATAAGACTGTCAGTTTTAGATCACAGATTTCAGCTAAAAATTATCCAAGAATTCTGATGACCAGCCAGTGAGGGAAATCCTGAAGGGGCTGAGCCATGCAGACTCAAGGCTTTCCAAACCCATCAATGAGAGAAGTCAGAAGAGGGAGCTCCAGAGACGGGCCAAGCCCTTTTTTTTTGTTTTTTTTTTGGGGGGGGGGGGTGAGGAAGATTGGCCCTGAGCCAACATCCGTTCCCAATCTTCTTTTTGCTCGAGGAAGATTGTCCTCTATTTTGTATATGGGATGCCACCACAGCATGGCTTGACTAGCGATGTGCACGTCTGTGCCCAGGATCCAAACCTGTGAACCCTGGGCCACTGCAGCAGAGTGTGCGCACTTAACCGCTATGTCACTGGGCTGGCCCCACCAAGCCCTTTTTCCAGAGCTTCAGAAAGGTCCCTGCAGGAATGGAGGAGGGGAGAGAAGATGGGTGGCTGCACAGGTTCTTTGAGAGGACTCTTGCTGAACTGTCCCCGAAGGATTAGGGTTTGAAGTAAGTGCTAAGGGAGGCAGAAATGGTCAAAGCAGAAAATTCACCCATTGTCTTCGAAGGGGATGGGGGATGTTGCAGTTCTCCACACAGTAATGACAAGATCCCTCACAAATCTCCCTTCTCCCTGAGGTGACAGATGGTGACAGATCTCTGATGAGGTGAGGTGTCAGAGGAAATGATCTTGGGCAAGAAACTCTCATGCCCAAGCCTGGCTTGGAAAGGCAGGAATTCCCGCCTTCAGGGGACAGTGTGGACTCACTGGACAGGGAGTTTATCAGCACAGAACAGAGTAGGCTGGAGACCAGTGGGGCTCCGCAATGTTCAGGACTAGGGAACACCCCTAGGACCTTTACATGTCCCTGAGGGAATAAGGAAACCCAGGAACAATGGAGGAAGAATTTCCCAATAGCTCAATGAATGGGGCACAGAAGAGATTGTTTGATTTAGCCAAGTAAAGGAAGGAGACATTTCCCACCCTAGTTTTGTGGAATAAGATGCATTGCTGATACTCGTAGGAGGTGTTGAAGGAAACAAGGCTTTACATCTAGATGCTGTCTTCTTTGGCCAATATCCCGACAGCTGTTGGGGAGTCTCTGTAATAGAAAATGTTCTCCTCCCCAAATCAAGGCAGATAACTTTTTAAAAAAAATTTACAATGAAAAAGTTTACTTTTATAAATATAGCTTTGACAATTAAAAAATCTCCAAGTATCTTTGAGGCTTGTGTGCTTCAGTGGCACAAATGTTGTAGTCAAGGGGTTTGCTTCCTGGAGAGCCCCCACACTTCTTGTGAAACCTTCTAGATTTCTATTAGGCCTACACGGGTTTGGCTCTAAGCAAGTCTGGCTATCTTCTCCTTATTGAGGGTAAATCTAGGGAATGGAAAACTCCACAGGGGCTTTGCTCTTAAGATCTTCTCCAGTGGTTTTATTAGTGAGACCAGCCACTTAAGGGTTAGGGTGGGATTTTCTGTCTTCCTCCAAGGTGGGCTAACAGGGCCATCCTTCACCAGAGGGGGATATACTGGGAGAACATCTTCTTTCCTTTGTCAGTGGTTCTCAACAGAGTGCTATTTTACCCATGGCAGGGGGACTTTTGGCAATGTCTGGAGACATTTTTGGTTGCCACAATTGTGGGTTTGTGTGTGCGCTACTGGCATCTAGTGGGTGGAGGCCTAGGAGCTGCTAAACATCCTACAACAAAAAAGGACAGCCCCCTACCACAAAGAATTATCTGGCCCCAAATGTCCATAGTGCTGAGGTTGAGAAACCGTGGTTTAGATCAAGCATTTTCTATGGCATCTCCCAGCATCATTGCATCTCAACCGTAGACCATGACGTGAATGGCGCTCCCAAGAGCTGTGCAAGGCACAGCCTGCACCGCCATATGTGGCAGTCCTGCACAGCCACAGGAGAAGATGGGTGGAGGTGTGCCTTGAGGGTAAGCCTGGCACTGTGCTCCATAGGAGGAAGAGGGAGTGGGTGTAAGAGAAGGGCGCACACACACACACACAGGCAGAGCTGCAGTCCTAGTAAAATTCCAATCCCTGGTCCTTACTGTCTTGAAGGCCCAGGTCTTCCCTTGCCCTTCCACTAGTTTGCCCACATGAACTTTCTGATCAAGTCTTCTATTATCTGCATAAGCCCAGTCAAGCTGGGTGTCTGTCACCTACAACTCAAAGCATCATAGCTGAAAGGCTGAATCTTTTTTGAAGCTTGTCAGACATCACCACTTAGTATTAGCGTATTCTGTTACGGGCCCGGCCCTTGCATGAGGCCCAACAGATGTTGCACTTTTTTGTTTGTTTGTTTATTAAAGTTGTACTTCTTTAGGAGACTTGCCTGCTTGTGACACGGGCCTAGCTAACCCAGGAGTCCAGCAATCAAAGTGACACCCGGAACTCTTTAAATAAGTGTGTGTCAGCATTTGCTTACAGTTTTCAGACAACAGTCCATTCTCAGAGGCTCTGCCGTATTTGTCAATCTACATGTCTGCTGACATTAAAAATAGAACAGCAGGCACACTTCCTGCCAGTGGGAAAAGAGGTGTGTGTGTGTGTGTGTGTACACTTCCTGCCAGTGGGAAAAGAGGTGTGTGTGTGTGTGTGTGGTGGGCCTGTGTGTGTGTGTGTGTGTGTGTGTGTAGTGGGCCTTTCTGATTGGAGGAGGCATGCTTCTACCTGGAAGACCCAGGAAAGCAGCCAGGGTTGTCTAATGACCTTGCCCAGGAAAACCCATGAGGAATGGAGGAGCCTGTTGCTGCCAGAAGATGCAGAAACAGAGAAGGAGGGGGCAGAGGAAGAGGGTGGACAGTTTTTATACTAAGTTTCTCTGAAACAGCCCATGAATAGGGCAATAGAGTAGATACAATAATCTGCAGGAAAAATCGTAACTTTCCCTGCTAGTTAACTGAGCATACCAGGATAATGTTTGGCTCTGGGTCACTGTCTTTCACTGTCCTTGCCGCCCATCTCACTTCTTCACTCTTAGGCACCTTAGATTTTCCTGGCCAAGGTCATCAGACTTCCCTGGCTAATTTCCTAGGCCTTTCAAGATAAAAACAGAATATATATATGATTTCACCATAAATATGATGTTGGTTGATGGTTTAAGATGGATTTTTTTAAATTTGAAAATTTGTCATTCTACTTGTAGTGTATTAAGAGATTTTTAATAATGAGGAATGACTGACGATGGTGATGGTGATGATAACTATAATTTATTGATCTGGCTTAGTATGAACCAAGAATTTCCCAGAGCACTTTACATACTTTCTTTCAATCTCTTATTTTCCCTATGTCATGACATCAAATGACATGCACAACTAAGTTATTCTACGTGTTGAATGTGGAGCAGGATGCTTTGGGTGCCATGGTGACTGGCCACTGCTTGTGCTATTTTAAAGCTGAGGAATCTGGGGTTTGGAGAAGTTTAGTAAATTGCAGAGAGAGCAAAGAGGTGATGGAGCCACCATTCTAAAGCAGCTCAGACTTGCCCCAAGTCTGCTCTTTATTACTCTTGTGACCAGGTATGATATGTTAGTAAATCTCCTAATTGTAAACCAGACTTGCATTCACAGTATAAATCCTATTTGTTCTTGGTGGATTATTCTTTTAGACCAGGGGTTGGTAAACTATGGCCCACTGCTCAAATCTAGCCTGCTGCCTGTTTTTGCAAAGTTTTATTGGAACACAGCCACACTCACTCATTTACTGTCTGTGGCTGTTCTCTGCTACAATGGTAGCGTTGAGTAGTTGTGACAGAGACAGTGTGTGTGGCAAAGCCTACAAGATTTACTATCTGGCTCTCTACAGAAAAAGTTTGCTGGCCCGTTTTTGGGTGTAAGCTTATGAAGGCAGAGACCGTGCAATTTTCTCACTTACTCTTTGATCCCTCCTGCCACAGCACCAACGCTGGAGGCAGGAGCCGAGGCACGCAAATCATCAGGAAATTGGAATCAAGGTTTGTTGAATAAATGTGTAACCACTATAGAGGTTGGATGGTCTGTGGTCTCATCTCAGTAAGTATTACAGACCAGGGAAGTGGCAAAACAAGGCTTTGAGCCCACTTCTGTCTGACTCTTGCTCCCGTAACCAAGACATCAAGTGACACGTACAACTAAGTTGTTCTACATGTTTAATGCTGAGCAGGATGCTTTGGGCTACATGGTGGCTGGACACTGCTGCTGCTGTTTTCCTTTACCGAAGTTTATTCTAACGACAGACAGGTAAGGAGTCGAGATTGAGCTCCCCAGATTAAGGCTGAGGACAGCTGCAAAGAGAATATATAGGGACAGAGAGGAGGAGGGGGAGGAGAAAGGTGGGGAAGGTGTCCGGTGGTCTGGCGTGTCTTTAGGTGCCATAGGCTCACTGGTGACTAGTGTCCCTGGGGACAGGGTGCTCACGGGAGAGGAGGCAGAATGGCTGCAGCCTCTGGACCTCCACAAGGGCACGGGCAGGTCCAGCTGTGGTGTCGTCTACTCCCCAGCCACAGTTGCTCCTCCTCCTCAATCTTCAGCCTCATCAATGTTGGCCCCTAAGAGCAAGAAGTTCTGGAGAGAAGGCAAGAGGGACAGAGGAGAAGGATCACTTTCTGAGCTGAACAGGATAGGAGCTTCCTGAAAGGGAAGCCTGTACTGAGAGAGACAAGCTCCCACTGGAACCAAAAACCAGGTCAGGGCGATCACCAACCCTGAGGCCTTGGAGGCCTTTATAAAGCACTGTCCTATCAGCTGCCTGCCCCCAGGGATTTATCCGCATTTCCCGATCTTCTGATTTCTGAAAGACATCCATGAATGTCACTTTCCTCCTCCAAAACTTTTTTCTCCCAGGAGAACAATGCACACGTGGATGCTGCCTAGTTTACCCTCCTCACATAATTATTTTATGAGGATGTGGTTCTGGATTACCTTGGAGTAAGAACATATTATGAACAGTGAACATATTATGAACATATTATGAACACTGGCAAACTAGTACCTCTGGATTTACATCATAACATGATTGTCCTTGTCGCCCCTGAAAGGTTTGTTCCACTAGAAGGCATGTGGCATCAACTTTTCTCCAGGACCATCCCTTGCTACTGTGGGTGAGAAGGCTGGCCAGTGGGCCAGTGGGGACTCATCCACCCCTGAGGAGATTCTGGGCTTGTTCAGGTGGCCCCTATCAACCCAGAAGTGCTGCATCTAATCTGATGGCTTTGCACGCTCTCCTCCTGTCATACATGGCCAAAGGGCCTCGCACATCGCAGATGCTCAGTTAATGTGTTTGAACTGAATTATTGGGAACTGAGCTATTGTACATGAAGCCAAGATCCCACATAATTAAAACCTGCCATTTATACTCCAAAATTTAAAACCAAAATTTTTTTTTTCTATAAAAATTAGGTCCAGGATGTAAGTGGGAGTCAGGGGCTCCCCCTAGTCTCCACCAGCCCTGAAGCAGCCCTCCCAGGAGTCTTAGAACTCCCCACCCAGCCCCCACTTGTCACTGACCTTGTGGATTTGGAGCTCCAAGCTGGTGAGGGAGGTGTCCTGTGACAGAGGGAGCGGGAAGCCCTCCTCAAGCTTTGCTGGAAGATAAATAGCAGAGAGAGGTGGGCTGAACAGAGAAGACAGGGGAGGTGCGAAGACACAGAACATTACACTTGCAGCTGGCCAATGAGAGAGTGGGCTGCTTTGAAACATCGTAGGCTATTGGATTCAGGGGTGTTTTTTGGGGGGTGTAGGGGAGTAGGGGGCCCGTAGAGTCAAATGCTTGGGAAATGCAGCCTCTTCAGGAGTGGCAGCCTCTTGGGCTTCTATGCCCCTTCGAGAGCCCTCCATCATCCACCACCCAAAGTGGCCAGGACTGGGCCATGCAGTGTTTATATCCAGGGACTCATCCCCGAGGACCACCATCTCCTCCACTTTCTCTTTTCCAGGCCAATTTCGTGGCTCTTATCTCTTGGTCATAAAAGGCAGATCAAGTGAGGCCAATGGGAGAGGGCCCTGGCATGGGAGGAGGCCGGCTGGGTTCTCAGGCAGCCAAGCACTACTTCCATCAAGGTCACCCGGCAAGACAGTGACCGAACCTGGCCCAGAACCCAGGTGTGCTAACTCCAGGTATTCTCCATGGTGCTACCTGGAATGCTCCTCCTCCTTTGGCCTAACTCCTTGTGCTTTGGGACTCCACTCAGCCCTCACCTCCTGGAATTCTAGACTGACCTCTAGGTCATGTTCAGTGTCTCCTCCTAGCTCCTGCAGCCCCTATGCTTCCTTCTATTATGGCATCTATCAAACGGTATTGTCATTGCCTGTTACATGTCTGCCTTCCCAACAAAGTGTGAACTCCGTGAGGGCCAGGATCATGGACTGCCAGTAAGTACCCCAGCCAGCACAGAAAGAGGCTCAACTTGTTGAATGAATGAACCATCAATCCTACAGCAAGAGTAGAATTCAGCTTTTGCATGGGGGCCGTCAGCAGCAGCTCTTCTTACCACTGAGAGAGGGATAGGTGACGTGGAACGCATAGTAATTGAGGATGGTTTCCATCAAATCCACCTGGAGCAGAGAAGCGGCCAGAGCAAAGGGGTCAGATAAGATATGAATAAAAATAAAAGTCCAAGGGCAGAACATCTGGCCCCCACCTCTGGAAACATCAACATGTCATCCCATTTACGAAATAGAGGTTGACTGTGACTATCACCATTCCAGATCAACAGCCTCTTATGCACAATGCCCCAAAACCCAGACCTCTGAACTTCATTCTTCACTAGTGCATACAAGCTCATTTTATGGCAAAGCATGACCTGAACCGTCATGGGGCTATTTAGTGTTTCTTTGTTCCTCTTTGTGTGCACTTTTTTAAATTTCATTGCAGAAATATTAAGGTGTTTGATTATAGAGTGCTGTCCCAGAGCCTGCTGGAAGTGTTATATAACATATGGTGTGTGCCTCATATTACCTCTCAAAAATTCTCAGTTCTGAAACCCATCAGTCCTAAGGGCTTTGGATAAGGGATTATGCACCTGGGCCACTATTATTACCATAGAGAACATATATTGAGACATTAGTATGTGTGAGACATTTCATCAAAGGGTCTTATGAATTCATTGCCCCATTTCATATTATAGCCCCCATTTGAGGTAGATGCTATTATTATTTCTATTTTACAGTCAAGGAAACTGAGGCTCAGAAAGGTTAAGTGATTTGCCCAAAGTCACACAGCTAGCACGTGGCAGAGCTGGTATAAGAGCCCAGATCTGTCTTCCTCCAAAGCTCATGCTCTTTAATGTCCATGTTCTGTCACCTGTTAGACCTCAGGCAGTGCCCTTCTTGGGGTCAACTTTCAGATGTGGTGTCCCATTTTCTGCAAGACTGCAGTGCATCTCAATCTGGGCCCTCATCGCTTCTCCTGGAGCCCCATGAAGGCCTGCTTGGAAAAGACATTCAAGAAACGCTAAGAGAAAACAACTCACATTGATGAAACCGATGTTGGAGTGTTTCAGTTCCAGTTTCAGCTTACTGTGTGGAGAGAGAAGCATGGGTCACCCCAGGCCACGGCTGGTACTTTTTTGCAGTCACCCCAGTGGGGTGTGTAGTGCTCATGGGCAAGGGCATTTCTGGTTCTGGGCACCCAAGGGTTCCTCTGCAATGTGGTGCTTGTGGGCTTACAGCTTTAAGCATGCACTGAGATTTAAGAAGAAGTGGCTTTGTTCACAATAGGTTTGCTGAGCATCTTTGATAACTTGAAGAAATGATGATACTATAAATATTAACTGGAAAAAGTGGAATATAAGAAGTAATGCACTGTATCTCCAGTTATATAAAAATGTATCCAAAAAGACTGGAAGGAAACATGAAACTATTAATAGCCATAGTCTATGTGGCAAGGTTATGGGTGATTTTGTTTGTTTTTTAATACCTTTATAATTCTCAATGTTTTCTTGCCATGAGCATGCATTATTTTTATAATATGGGCATAGACAATAAAAATGGAAACGAAGGGGCCGGCCCCGTGGCATAGCGCTTGTGTGCGCGCGCTCTGCTGCTCGCAGCCCGGGTTCGGATCCCGGGAGCGCACCGACGCACTGCTTGTCAGGCCATGCTGTGGCGGCGTCCCACATAAAGTGGAGGAAGATTGGCAGGGATGTTAGCTCAGGGCCAGTCTTCCTCAGCAAAAAGGGGGGGATTAGCATGGATGTTAGCTCAGGGCTGATCTTCCTCACACACACAAAAAAAGGAAATGAGAGGCACCACAAATGATGCTGGCGTGCAGCTGGCACCCAATGGCATGAGGGAAGGTAGAGGGACTCAGGGTCCCTCAATTGCTGTCACTACACAAGCTGAACCCCCATTTCCCCCATAGATCCCCCTCCTAATAGGCTTTCCTCTTGACTGCTGACCTGGTTCTCTTGTTCAGGGATTCTAATTAGCCTGGACAGATATCTTTGCTTTCTGCTCATGTGCAGAGTGGTTTTGATAATTCCTTGATGAAATCATCATGTGAGAGCCTCTCAAATCCTCCTCACTTTGCTGTATCCTCCTAGTCTGAGCCCTTTGCTGTGCTCCCCGACACTGCAGAGACCTCCAAGCCAAGTCTATGCATCAACTCAAGTTCCAGGACCTCCAAAAGCCCCAAATGCTCACCATTAGCTTCTCTTTTTAAAGACCTCTTGAGATGTTCACTTTAATGGAGTCAGAGCATCTATGAGCCATCAGGCATCTAACCCTAAGGCCAGGAATTAGTTCCTCTGATGAACTCATTGCACCTGTACCTCAGCAGGGAGCAGTACCTGGAGTGGGTGAGACGTGACACATAGGCAAGGGCTCTGGAAAGAGGACACTACCAGGGCAAGGGCCAGCCCCAACAGGTGGTATAGTCCCTCCTGCCTAAAGCTCGAACTCCTCATTGATTCACTGGTGAAATAAATACTTGCCTATTGATTGGGTATCTGGGCAGTGGAGCAGTAAGCAGTGGCTTGGGGGCACCTTCAATTCTCCATCCAAAATCTCCTCCACTTTTTATTTATTTATTTTTTTTGGTGAGGAAGATTGGCCCTGAGCTAACATCCATTGCCGATCCTCCTCTTTTTACTGAGGAAGATTGGCCCTGGGCTAACATTTGTGCCTATCTTTCTCTACTTTATATGTGAGACGCCTGCCACAACATGGCTTGATAAGCAGTGCATAGGTCCATGCCCGGGATCCGAACCCGAGAACCCGGGGCCGCTGAAGCAGAGTATGCAAACTTAACCATTATGCCACCAGGCTGGCCCCACCTCCGCTTTTTGATGTGTAATATTGACAGTTTTTCTCAATCTTATATGTAAAGTCCTTGAAACACAGCTTCAAGCCCCACCTTCTCCAATTAGACTATCGTTCCTAAGTACCCACTTTGCACAAGTTCCAGCTCCTCCACTGATGCCTGAAACGGGGAAGTGAGGAGCCCAAAGCGATAGGGGACCTGAAAGTAAACTCTGCTACTTGGCAACTTTTCTTGGCTTCTGGCTTTTCCCCTGAGGCATTGTCAATATGCCTTCTCCAGAGGGGCACCCAGATTAAAGAATGAGCCAGCCCCATGGAGATCTCTGTTTCCAAGGGTCAACCCCAGCCCTTTCAGTGAACCAGGACAGATGCTCGGATCACCCATCCCACCCTGTTTCTTCCCCCCACCCATGGCCTCTTACCTTCTCAAGGTCAGTGAAGCAATAATCCTGCTGGAGGTCACACTGATGGTGGCAGAGACGCTGGTTCCCTAGAAAAACAAAAGGGGATGACCCAGACTCTCAGCCCATGTAAGCATCCTGTTGGTTCCCAGTCCAGAAGACAGATCTCCAGAAAGAGAAACCACAGCCAGACGTGGGACTATGGATGAAAAGCAGCAACCCAAGGCTTACAGACTGAGGCTGCAGGATGTTGGCGGCTCCACAGGCGACTTTGAGAAAGGTGAGCTGAGGTTTCAGAGGTCTCCCTCTTAATGGAAGCATCAAGAAGGGGGAATAAGCCCAAACTAAAGACACAGAGAATTCAAATAGGGAGACCATTTGCATATAAGCATGACTGAGCTTCGGACCAGGCTACCAAGAGAAATTCAGAGAGTCCGTGACCCCTAGGGACAGTTAAAGTGTCACTAACTGACACTTGTGTTTGAAGATGAAGCCTGGCCTGCCGAGGGGCGGGATTGAACCAGGTGACTGAATCTGGAGGCCCTGTAAAGCCTGTCCCATCTATGATGGTTAGCTATTTTACCTGAATCCACTTCCTCTTACCAGGAGGTGAGCTCTTACCTGCAACACCTGAGTGAGCGCTTGTGGTGGCATCACTGAACAGCTCCACTTTGAAACCTAATTGATGTCCCAGAGGCTTGTGGTAGGAAAAAGGGAACACTATTTGTGTCCCAGTCAAAGGACAGAAGGCTGGCTTCGCTTAGGCATGGAGAAGGTCAGCATCAGTTTGAACAGTGACCAAGAAGTACTGAAGATGGACAAGGAAGGTCCTGTGGCAGAGCCTGCTATGTGTTTACCAAGACTCACTTCTTTGTCACCCGGGCACCCAGCTGGACTACATTTCCCAGCCTCCTTTGCAGTTAGGTGTGGCCATGTGACTGAGTTCTGGCCAATAGAATGTGGGCATAAATGATGTGTGTTACTTTCAGACCTTGTCTTGGATTTCCCAGCCTCCAGAACTGTGAGAAATAAATTTCTGTTGTTTAAGCCACCCAGTCTATGATATTTTGTTATGGCAGCCGGAGCTGACTAAGACAGCACTTGAAAAATATTGTGCCACTTCTTTCTGGCCTCCATGGTTTCTGGTGAAAAACGTGCTGCCAGTGGAATAGTTTTTCCCCTATAGATAAGGTGTCATCTTTTCCTGGTTGCTTGCAAGATTTTTTTCTTTTTTTTTTTTTTTGTGAGGAAGATGAGCCCTGAGCTAACATCCATGCTAATCCTCCTCTTTTTGCTGAGGAAGACCGGCTCTGAGCTAACATCTACTGCCAATCCTCCTCCTTTTTTTTTTTCCCCCAAAGCCCCAGTAGATAGTTGTATGTCATAGTTGCACATCCTTCTAGTTGCTGTATGTGGGATGCGGCCTCAGCATGGCCGGAGAAGTGGTGCGTCGGTGTATGCCTGGGATCAGAACCCGGGCCACCAGCAGCAGAGCACGCACACTTAACTGCTAAGCCACGGGGCCGGCCCCCAAGATTTTTTCTTTATCTTTAGTTTTCAGAAATTTAATTCTTATGTGTCTTGGAATAGATTTCTTTGGATTTGTCCTGTTTGGAGTGTGCCCAGCTCCTTGAATCTGTATATTTATGTCTCTTGCTAAATTTGGGAAATTTTCAGCCATTATTTATTTGAATACTTTTTCAGCCCTCCCACTTTCTCTCTCCTGAGACTCTGATAACATGAATATTAGATCTTTTGTTATAGTCCCACAGGTCCCTGAGGCTCCTTTTTTTTTTTTCCAGTCTATTTTTGTCTCTGTTGTTCAGATTGGGTAATTCTATTGTTTTATCTTCTAGTTCACTTATTTTTTTCTCTGTTCCACTGATACACCCCAGCAGGGGTGTTGGGGCACTCTGTTACAACCTTATGAAAATGGAAGTCTAGGCTCCCCAATCAGCCTTCACTGACATGAGTGGGTTAAGGGCCAGTTTTTTTTCTCATGTTGGGCTGCAGTAGAGCTGTTATTATCTAAAAGTTTTCTATCTTACTAGGCTGCCTTTTTTCTGGTCTTTTGGCTAGAGAGAGGAGACGTTGGTTTTTTTTTTTTTTTTTTTTTTGTCTGTGCCTGTTGGTGTTTCTGGGCTGCTGACTTCATCAGCCCCAAACTGGAATATGTAGGGCAAAAAGAAAACCTAGGGTACTCATAACCATGTTGTTCCTTAGGTCCTGAAGTCCCTAGCTGATCTGCCTTCTTCTCTCTGCCGTTCAGAGTCTTCTTGTGTTTGTTTTATTTATAACATCCAGGGTTTTTAGTTGTACTTAGCAGGAGGAATAGGGAAATGTACATCTACTCCATCTTCTCAGAAGTGGAAGTGCTTTGCCCATTTTTAAATTAGGTTATTTGTCTTTTTTACGACTGAGTTGTAAGAGTTCTTTATATATTTTGGATACAAATCCCTTGTCAGATAGATGATCTGCAAATATTTTCTCTCATTCTTTGGATTGTCTTTTCACTTTCTTGAATGGTGTCCTTTGAAGCATAAAAGTTCTTAATTTTGATGAGGTCCAATTTATTTTTTATTTTGTTGCTTGTGCTTTTGATTCATATCTAAGAAGGCTTTGCTAACCCAAGGACATGAAAAATTACTACAATGTTTTTTCTAAGAGTTCTATAGTTTAAGCTCTCACATTTAGGTCTATGATATATTTGGAGTAATTTTTGTGTATGGTGTAAGGAAGGGGTCCAGTTTCATTCTTTTGCATGTGAATATCCAGTTGCCCGAGCACCATTTCTTGAAAGTCTATTCTTCCACATTTAATTTTCTTGGTCCCCTTGTTGAAAATCAATTGACTATAAACATGGAGATTTATTTTTGGATTTTCTTTTTTTTAAATTATTTATTTATTTATTTATATATATATTTATTTATTTATTTATATATTTCCCCCAAAGCCCCAGTAGATAGTTGTATGTCATAGTTTCACATCCTTCTAGTTGCTGTATGTGGGACTTGGCCTCAGCATGGCTGGAGAAGTGGTGTGTCGGTGCGCACCCGGGATCCGAACCCGGGCCGCCAGCAGCGGAGCGCGCGCACTTAACCGCTAAGCCATGGGGCCGGGCCCCTATTTCTGGATTTTCAATTCTATTCCATTGATCTATATATCTATCCTTGCACCAGTACCCCACTATCTTGATTATTATAGCCTTATAGTAAGTTTTGAAATAGAGAAGTATGAGTTTTCTACAACTTTACTTTTCTTTTTCAAGATCACTTTAGCTATTCTGAGTCTCTTGAATTTACATATGAATTTTAGGATCAGCTTGTCAGCTGGCAAAAATGCCAGCTGGGATTCTGATAGGGGTTGTGTTGAATCTGTAACTCATTTTGGAGAATACTGCCATCTTAAGAATTCTTTAAATTTTATACCTTCTTTAAAAAGGTAATTTGGGCCGGCCCCGTGGCTTAGCGGTTAAGTGCGTGCGCTCCGCTACTGGCGGCCCGGGTTCAGATCCTGGGTGCGCACCGACGCACCGCTTCTCCTGCCATGCTGAGGCCACGTCCCACATACAGCAACTAGAAGGATGTGCAACTGTGACATACAACTATCTACTGGGCTTTGGGGAAAAAAAGGAGGAGGATTGGCAATAGATGTTAGCTCAGAGCCGGTCTTCCTCAGCAAAAAGAGGAAGATTAGCACGGATGTTAGCTCAGGGCTGATCTTCCTCACAAAAAAAATAAAATAAAATAAAAAATAAAAAGGTAATTTGATGATTTTTATTTAAAACAATTTAAGTAGGGTTATGCTTTATATTAAACAAATTTTTATAGCAAACATAACAGTGAGAAAGCTAAAATCTTCCAACTCAGCTGGAGCAAATGACTTTTAAGGTTCCTGGCAACTCTGACAGTATATGATTTGATTAACTGTGCCCTTGGGAAGCCTGGCTGTTCAGACCAGGAATGCAAGGCCCACTCATACCGTGGAAATAAATAGCCTCCAGCATCTATCAGCTGTGTAGTCTCCCAGTTCTTCAGCTGAAGGTGAGCAGAGAGAGGGGCTTACACCCATGGCAAGCACGGCCCTTTGCTGCCCTGGCCAGGATCAGACTTACTGCCCTGAGCTGGAAGAGTGGCTTGCGGTCAGAGGAGTTGGGCGGGAGGGCGAAGGCCTGGATGTCCATCATGGGCGTGAGGGTCACATTCCCAGGGGTGAACATCAGGAATGGAGCTGATTCAGACGATATCTCAAGCTCTAGCTCCATATTGGGGTAGAACTTGGCCAGCTGGAGAAAGAGGGCAAAGACTCAAGGGAGGGCAGGAGACAGGCAGAGGGACCCTGAGCTATACTGGGGGTGCCAGATGGGCAGAGCTCCAAGGTGCAAATCTCCAAGGTCCCTAAACCAGCAGTGGAGCAATCACAGGATTTTAATAGACAGTTGTTGTGGTTGGAAAGGGCACTTTGATAAAGTGATAAAGGGGATGGGTGAGACACCCCAATGGGCATGCTCCAATAACAGTGGATGGTCACCACAATGCCTTCTATGCAGTCCAGCTTGTGTTGACTAGCGTGCAAGTTTGAGGCCGGAGCTGAATCTCCTGGTTCAAGAGAGCGGAGGCTGAGTGCTCTTCTCCACTCTGCTCCTACCACTTCTCAGATATGCTCTACATCGACATCAAACAAATATCGATTATTGGCCTAGCCCCGAATTATGAGCCTGCCCAACATGCCCCCGTTTGTGTCCTGGAAGGAACCTGTGTATTTGTGCTGGTTGAGTTTTGTTCTCCCATTTGATCCTCCCAGCAACCCATATGTACTACTATCCGTATGACAAATGAGGAAACTGAGGCCCAACAGGATTGAGTTCCCAAGAGAGAAAACAGAAGACCCCAGATTCAAACCCAGGCAATCTGATTCCAGATCCTGCGTCGTTATACCCCAAGGAGTCAGAAGTGATGGGAATTTTGTACAAAAAAGTTAATTTAGTAATTTTTATCTTTACCCACTGCTCTACAGGTAAGCTGTTTGTCTGGAGAAAGTTGATGCCCAGCTCATCAATGTCCAAATACCATCTCCACACGTGGCCGAGGCCAAGGGGCTTGTCTTGTCCTTTGTGGTAAGTGGGCAGAGGCTTACCTGGGGAATCACGGCCCAGAGTGAGTGGGTGTTCAGGGAGATCGCAGAGTCCAGGGGGATCTGCAGCAGAAGAAGTAGGAAGCCACTTGTGAAGCAGGACACTGCAGTAGTCAGGGATGTGGACTCTGAGGTCTGACAGCTTGAGTTCAAATACTCCTTCCGCCATCTTTTAGCTGACTGATGGTTGGCAAGCTTTGCTAGGCTCTTCATCTGTAAAATGGGGATGATAATAATAGCACTTATCGTCTAGGGCGTGAGAGGATTAAATGAGATACATGGGTCAAGCACCAAGTGCAGTGCCTGGAACATGGTAAGGACTTAAATGTCCATTATCGTTATTTATTATTTCTCAAGATGCTCCCGCAAAGGGCCAACAAGAGCCGAGAGCCACCACAGTCTGGATTTAATGTGCCTCCAGAGATGGCTCCCCAAAACTCCCTTTCTAGCAATCTCTCATGGTGCCATTCTCCACCCAGCCCTATGACTTGCTGATCTTTCAGATGGTGGACGCTGCGTACATCTGTCCAGAGCCCACCTTCCTTGATCTCTCCTCCTCAAGATCCCCACTCTACCTGGGCTGCTCCTATAGCACTTGGCATAGTGCTCAGCTGCGGAGGGGCGCTGCTCAGACCTCCCTTCAAGGGGATCAGCTTCGAGGAGGGCAGTTGGCTGACAGCCCCCTGCTGCCTCCCATTCGGGCCCCCCCCCCATTCACGATGACAGCCCCCAGCCCCCGACCGAGCGTGGCAGGGGCGGTAAACCTGGACAAGTTGGTCAGATCACTGCTGGGATTCCAGGTGGTCAGTTAAGACAGTGAGCCAAACTGCAGGTCACGATTGAGCCTTTATTCGCTTACTGCCACGGCGTAAGCAAGAAGCTCAACTGGAAAGGGCACCGCCCCCTCAGTGTCCCATTTTTCCCTGGGGCATGGCACCTGCGAGGGTCAGATGTATCAGCAGCAGATGGAGGATCATCTTATTGCCAAGGGCGCTCTAACAAAAGGCTCCTGCTGTCTTGTGGACCCAGGGGGAGGAGGGGGAGGAGAAGGGGAGGGGCCCGGAGTAGAAAAGCACTGAGTACCGCCTCAGCCTGGAGAAAACTGTCTTCAAGGTCCCCAGCGAGGGGTCTCAGCAGAGGCACCTGAACACGTCTCAGCTGAGGTTCTCCCTCTCCTCCCATCCACACGGAGGCCTCTGAATGGAGGGGTCTAGTCCAGGAATGCAGAAATGCAGAAGAGCACGGCCAGCCCGGGGTGAGGGCGGGGCTCAAGTCCTTCACTGCAGCTCCCTCCAGAGGCTGACAAGCGCCGGCCCTGCACCGGGTCTGGTCTGGCGAGACCGCCAGGGAAAGCCTGTGTAATTGCTTGTGGTCGGGTCTGAAAGATCACACACAGGCTTTTAGCCTGGAGCTGGACTCCTCAAATTTCTGCCTGATGTGGCCCTCCTCTAACAAGCCAGCTTTGCTCTGTGGCTCCCCCATCAGCTTGGCTGAGACTTTCTCAGAGCTATGCAGCAGCACTTCAATGCAATCTGCCTTCCCGCCTGCTCTCCCTTCACAGGTATCAGTACTGCACCGCAGTCTGAGGGCTCTCCCCACCTACTCCTCCCTCTCTCCTTCACCCTTCACGGGTGTCCTAGCAAATCTCTTACGAGTCTAATGCCGTCTTGGCATCCGCTTCTCAGAGGACCTGATATGACCAGACACCAGAGTCTGTCTTATTTTTTAAAGTACTGTTAATAATAGCTAATACGTATTATGTGTCAGACACCAAGCTCTTTATAATCTCTCATATAATCCCTGGGGAACAGGCATGATTGGGGTCTACATGCACAGACAGGGAAACTGAGGCACAGCCTGGATTTGAACCCATCTTTGGCAGGCTCCAAATTCCACATTCTTCCCCCGGCTCCTTAGAGCACCCACAGGGGGTCTACAGTCCCACTTGACGCTCTCTCCAGCGACTCCCAGCCTCCTCCCCACCCCGACTCACATACTCATTTTGGATGATGAACTTCATGCGCCCAGCCTGGTGGTAAACCCTACTGGCCATGTTGAAGACATATTCAGAGACTGCAAGGTAGATCATGCCGTCATGTTCCTGGGGCAGCCTAACGGGCGGAGCATCGAAGGGGACTGGGGAGTGCCAGCTTCGGCCAAAGAATTCACCCTGGAGCCAGAAGGACATATCAGCCACCTAAGGTTCCTACCAGAGACGGTGTCAGGCAGAGGCCTCCAAAGCCTGCCTGGGAGAGGTCTCCTATGCGCTGGGTGCTGGCTGGGTTGGCGGTTCTTCTTCAGAACCTGGGGCCAGGGATCCTGAAAGATTCCTTGTGGCCCCACAACATCTAGGCCCTGACAGCTGCCTGAAATCCCCCTATTACAGAATGGTCCCTTTGGATGGGGAGGTCTGTCCTGTGTTCTCCCAGGCTCAGGACGCAGGAGAGGAAGCCCAGCCTGGTGGTGAAAAGCATGGACTCTGGAGCTTAACTGTATGGATTTGAATCCTAGTCTGCCGCTTACTAGCTCTAGGACCTTGGGCAAATCACCAACTTCCTTGTGCCTCAATTTTCTCACATGTAAAATGGGGATGATGCTAATAGTTTCTACTTCATAGAGGAGGTATGAAATTTAAATAAGTTAATATCTGTACAAATACTCAGAACAGCGTCTGGCACATAGTAAGAGCGTATAAGTGTTAGTTAAATAAATAAAATTGGAGGAAAGTAGCGCTCCAGGGCCTGGCTTAACCCACAGGAGGGTTGTGGAAATCAAGACGAGGTGTATTGGTTTCCTATTGCTGCTGTAACGAATTACCATAATCTTAGTGGCTTAAAACAGCATAGATTTATGTGTGTCCTTTCCATTTCTGGAGGTCAGAAGCCTAAACTCAAGGTCGTTGGCCTGCGCTCCTTCTGGAGGCTTCAAGGGCGAATCTACTTCCCTCCCTTTTCCACCTTCTGGGGCCATCTGTGTTCCTTGTCTTGTGGTCCCTCCCTCACGTCACCCTCACCTCTCGCTTCGCTCCAGCCTCTTGCTTCCATGGTCACACTGCCTTCTGTCTCTTATCTCCTGCATCCCTCTTATAAGAATCCCTATGATTACAACACGCCCAGCTGGATAATCCTGCCATCTCAGGATCCTTAATTGAATCATACTTGCAAAGTCCCTTTTGCCTTATAAGGTAACATTTACAGATTCCTAGGATTAGGACATGGACATTTTAGGGAGCCATTCTTCAGTCAACTATAGGGGGTGAGACAGGTAGTAATAATAGTGCCGCCTTATATGTGTGCTGTGTGCCAGGCATTTGCTAAGCACTTTATACACATCTCAATTCCTTTAGAAACTTTATAGGGTAAGACTATTATCATTCCAATTCAATAGAGGCTCAGAGGGCTTACGTAATTCTCCCAAGGTTCCCCAGCACATAAGCGGTAGAGCCAGGATTTGAGCTCAGGGCTTCTGGGCTCCAGACAGATTTACCTTGTTGTCTCAGAGACCCTGTCTTAGGTGTCGCTCTGCAGTGCCAAGCACCACAACTTTCCCCTGTGGGCACTGGCCAGGGATGTGGACTGACAGGCAGATGGACTGGAGAAAGAGGGTAGAAGCCAACTATGGCAGGTAGAGCTGAATTTCTGCCAGCCTTCAGCTCTAAGGCCCTTTCTCCACAGCCCCTTACCTTGAAGGGAGTGTCCAGACATTGGGAGGTCACCTGGGGAGCTCCTACTAGACTGTAGTCAATGCCAGCAACCTGATCAATCATCCAGGTGACTACGGAACAGGAAAGAGACAGCATTATGAACAGGGTAGCCAAACACAGTTGTGTGAGTTGTGCACTGCACAACTCCAGGGAGCTCCTTTCACATGGAATGTAACCTTTGAAGTATGGAAATAGGGCTGGGGCTGATCCATGGTACCTTCAGTCACAAAAAGAGTTTATTCACTCATTCATTCATTTGTTCACTCATTCATTCATTCATTCAATATTTATTGAGCACCTGCTATATGCCAGGTGCAATGCAAGGGGCTAATAAAACAGCTGAGTAAGATAGTCAAAGTGCCTGTCCTCATGGAGCTGACAATCCAGAGGGGAAAAAGACAATCAAATACTTGAGCAGATAAATTGCAACTCTGTTAGGTAGCATAAGTCCATAGGATGATGCCAGCCATATAACAGGGGTAAAGTGGGGGGCGGCAACTTGATGAGGACAGGGAGCCAGAGGAGGTGTTGCCTGGGCTGAGATCTGAAGGAGGAGGAGGTGTTGACTGGGTGAAGGGGGTTGGATGTGGGGGAAGGACATTCCCGGCAGAGGGAACGACATGTGCAAAGATCTTGCAGCAGTGAGGAGCGCGGCGTATTAGAGGAACTAATAGGGACCAGAGTGGCTGGCCGAGTCGCCCTGAGCAAGATGAAGCTGGGGACAGTGGTGTGGTGTGGTGGTCAGGGCCAGGCCATGCAAGGCCTTGGCACCCGCAGCTGGGCTCAGTATTCTGAGAGTCCGAGGAGTCTTTGATGGACTTCAAGAGGGGGAGACCTGACCTGACGTGTGATTGTGAAAGGTTCCCGTGGCAGCCAGAGGGGCAGGGCTGGGAGGGCCCCAGCCTACACGGGAGCTCAGAGCACCCCTGTGTTGTTCAAGCAGCCAGTACAGAGCCAACACGTG
Source organism: Diceros bicornis minor (assembly GCF_020826845.1). NCBI lineage: Eukaryota > Metazoa > Chordata > Mammalia > Perissodactyla > Rhinocerotidae > Diceros > Diceros bicornis. The sequence continues at coordinate 21,787,148 of NC_080758.1, forward strand.
ATCCTCCCACGTATCTGTAACCCTCTGCCCGGCTCGTGCTCCCAGCAGGTTTCTGAGTCACCACCCTCAATGGCTTTACTCCCCCACCTCCAGAGAACAGACCCCAAGAGAGGTGGTCACCCCACATCCAGCTCTGTAGGATGGAGAGATACTCGATGGCGAAACTCTCCCAGGGCTCTTGGGAGATGATGGTGATAGTTCCAGGGGTCCTGGGTACCAGGGCATCTTTCTGCACCCAGAGGAGTGAGAGGGGCTCCAAACCTGGCAGAGTCCGGAGATAGGGCTCCAGGTGTGTGGTTGTTGACGTCCTAATGATTTCGCAGATCTGCTGAATGTGGGTGAGAAAGCCAGGTGAGTCCTCCACCTCTCTCCTTGGCAATGCCCCCACCCGCTTCCCCACCACCACTCCGGGAACCTGGGTTATATCCCCACCCCACAGGTAGGTGTGTGAGGGGAGGGAGAGTATGGGGAAAAGGGAGAAGAGACCACTACCCATCAACACACACACTTGGACACGGCCCCATTTGGGCTGGCCTCTCACACAGAGGGACCCAGCTTAAGTTCCTAGACTTTTGTGGAACCTACATTAAAAGTGGATGGTGGTCAAGTCAGCACGGCCCTGGGATCTGCTGTTGTCGTGGTCCTCAGTTCAATGTCTCAGTGGCTAAGTGGCAAGTAGTGCAGTACATAATGTATTTATTAGAGAGCAGAGGGGACAAGCAGAAGAGCATCAGGTGCAGGAGGCAGGGCTTGAATCAGAGGCTCCACCACCCATCCCCAGCCCCTTTGCCTCCTCTTCCTACTCGGGTTACTTGGCATCTGGGAATAAGGGATCTGTAAAGAGCATGGTGCCTGGCCTGCAGGCAGTACTGACTAGGGCCACCAGAGGGCCCCCAAGCAAAGCCAGAAGGAGGGTTCCCAGGAGAATTCCATTCCTCAGTCGGCCACCAGCCTAGTCCTCCGTAAATCAAGAATGTCAGCTGGGGAGATCCTAGAAGCCCCCAGTCTCATGATTTCCTAACTTCAGCTATTCCTGAACCATAGAGATGGTTCTCTATGACTTTGCCTTTCTCACCTATTAAGCTATTTAATTTTTTTTTTTTTACGCCAAGTGGCCTTTTAAAAATTACATATGTTTAACAAAAAATACAGAAACTTTATATCACTCTTTGGAAAACTGGTATCCCTCAGCATAAACAGAATATAACTGGGAAAAAGAATACAAGGAATTGGAAAAATGTTCTGGAAGTCTGGCTAGACACCGTTGCCTAGTTAGATAATGCCCCCTTTCTGTTAAAGAAAAGTGTTCAGGGCACGTTAGCCCCAAATTGTGCTTCCCCTTTGACATAAGAAGACAGAGGAAAAGGACAGCAAAGGGAATCACTTGTTCATTCGATCATCCTGCATAGTTTAATACTGAGGCTTCACATCACTTAAAATCAAGTCTCCTTTTGGGGGAAGTTTCCCACTTTGGGAACCATTGTTTTGTGCAAACTCCAAGGCAGCCTGGGTCAAGTGGGCCTGACCTGGCCTGTCCTGGAGCCCAGGGTAAGGGCAGCGCACTACCCAGGCAGCCAGCCCTTCTGGGGCCTGAATCCGTCCACCCCAAGTCCCTCGGTCAGAGGTCCTGTTTCTGCAGAGCCACCTGGGGCCTTGCACTCACAGCCCCGTGGAGGCTGAAGTCATTGACCACATCCTCTGAAACTGTCCTTTCCTTGGGCTCAGCCTCTCTGGCATCTCCCCCATTACCTCCTGGACACATGGTATCCAGATTTTTCTGGCCCATGCCTGCTATATTTGTAGGGCAGAGACCACAACTTGCCTCTGGCCTCAGCCTGCTGCACAGGGCTATTGGAGCATAAATGGGGATGAAAATAACCTCGTCCCATTTGCCCAGCTCTTCTTCTGTACCAGGCACTAGTATATGTATATGACATATATACATATGTATACGACTAATAGGTATACATGTATGTATACACATATGTATATATGACATATGGTCTATACACCATATGTCACATGCACCATGACATATATGTATATGTCATATAGTCCTCACAACAGCCCTGCAAGGCAGATACTATGATTATTCCTATTTTATAGACAAGAATCCTAAGCCCAGAGAGGTTAAGCCAGTTAACCAAGGCCTCACAGCCAGCAAAGTGTCAGAGCTGGGGTTTAAACCTAAAGTGTCTGACTGCAGAGCTTATGCACTCAACAGTGAAGATTCAAGGAGGTGAAACCCAGTTGGGAAATGACTCTGAAACAGTAATAATGGTGAGTGCTCTGAACACACCCTGTGGGCCAGGCACTCTGTGTAGTTATCTAATCAAATCCTCGCCAACCCCCTTCAAGGAAGGGGTCATTGTACCCATTCTACAAATGAGGAGACTGAGGCTCCAGGGGGGATCTATCAACTTGCCCAAAGATACACAGAGGATAAATGGAAAAGGCATCTTTTTGCTTCCAAGACCAAGGTTTGTCCAGAGGTGAGAGATACTGAGCGCCAACCCCACTGCTGCTCTCAATACGGTGCATTTTTTGAGGGGATGAGGGAGTCTGATTTAAGAAACATTTTCCTCTCCTCAAGGTGACAAAGATATCCTAGGTTTTCTCCTAAAAAGTTTTAGATTTGTTTTGGCATTTAAATTCTTAGACCACCTGGAGTAGATTTTTGTGTATGGTGTGAGGGAGGGATCCAAAGTCACTTCTCCATATCTCCCTAGTATTATCTACAACTAGATACTGAACACTTGGTCAGTTCCAAATGCCAATTTAGCACACATGGTCCTACAAACTGGGGAAAGCCTTGAAGTTTGCCCTTGCACCACGAATGAACTTGCTAAGCAAATTCAGTGACAATGTACTTAAGAGACCAGGCTGTTTCCAAATCTCAAATACGTACATGCCAATGATCCTTGTGTTAACTACAGATCTGCTTATCCTTTTGTTTACCTTTGTTCCAAGATATCTTTGAAATAGATTTCCATTGTTTCACGGAAGAAGTTCAGGATCCAGCTGGAGAAAAGAGGAAAGAGGGTCAGGATCCACTTCATGATTAACTGAGACTCCCAAGAGGAGTGCTACTCATGAATCTGACCTTTCCCCATGCTATCCCAAGAAGGCACCCAGCCGTTTAAATGTAATCCAAGGGAGGGTGACCCATAGTATTCTCCTGAGTCAGAAATGTAAGTGGGAGTAGGCTAGTTAGGGTTGGGGTGTTAACTATGTACATCTGTGGTTTTAACTTCTCCAGCATCCTCTCCTTCCTTAAAACCCACTTCTTCCCCATTTCCAGTCCTTGTGGTTCGGTGGGACTAACCCTACTCCTACTCCCAGGTTTAAGGGTGGGTCCTAGACCCTGGCTCAGCCAATAAGAACCCATAATGATTGGTCCAGGGATGGGCACGTGGCCCCACATCGACCAATGAGAGCTTTTCCTAGGACTTCCTCCCCCTCCTCCACACACTGTACAGGAAAGGCTGCTCCCGCTTGCTGAGATGGAGGCACTAATGGCCCAGGAAGCCTGGAGCTTCTGGGCACCATCTTTGCCACTCTGAGAGTGGGGGACCCTGCCTGAGAATGAAGCAGACCCAGGAGACAGAGAGGTTCCTGGTGACATTGGTCAAACACCTGGATCCAGACCCAGCTTTGGATTCACGCCATGGACTTTTCAGGTGTATGTGAACCAGTCAAGTCCATTCTTAACGGTGAAACACCTGAGTTGAATTTTTATAACTTGCGATTTCAAGGAGGCTGGTGCATTTAGAGGTCAGAAGTCTTGAGGACTGTTTGGGGAGGGGGAAAATGTGGACCGAGAAGGATAGAAACGGGTATGAATAGACTATTCAGAAAAAATGAAATACGTGGTTCTTAAACACATAGCAAGATGCTCAACATCACAAGATAAACACCAATTAAAACTGAGATTCCTTCAGCTTTCAGATTGGCAAAAAGCTAACCCTTTGATAATCTGCCGTGTTGGCAATAGTGTGAGGAAACAGAGGCTTTCACATCCTGCTAGTGGGAGTGGAAGCTGGCAAACCCCTTGGAGGGCAATTTGTTAGTATGTATTAAAATTACAAAATGCACATACCATTTTAAGAATTTATTCTATAATTTATTTGCTCAGGTACAAAATGCTGTTATGCACAAGGTTATCCTTCGTAGCATCGTTTGTAGCAGTGAAAGACTAGAAGAAAAGCCCGCAAACTAAAAGTCTACCAATAGCAGACTAATTATATATATTTTAGTGTCTTCATATAATGGAGTCCTTTGAAAAGGAAACTCTTGTGTTCTGATGTGGAAGGGCTTATAAATACATTGTTAAGTGAGAATAGCTAGGGAAATAATACTGTATATAGCACGCTACCACTTGTGTAAAAAATAAAAGAGAAAAATATCTAAGTGTGCGGGCATAGACTTTCTCAGGAATGATACGTAAGACACTTAACAATGGTTGCTTCTGGCAAGGAAAACTGGCTGGGGGGACCAGAGTGGAGAGAGATTTTTTTCACTCTGTTTCCTTTTGCATTTTTTGAATTTTGAACTATGCAGACGAATTACCCACTCAAAAACATTTAAATTTCTTTAAGGTATAAGAAGGGGAATAAAGGCCTATTCTTTATGCCCTCCAAAATCCACCAAATAACTTACCTGGCAGTTTAGCAATTAGTCATTCACTCACTCACTCACTCATTCGACAGACGTTTACTGAGCCCCTCCTACATGCCAAGCACTGAGTTAGGTGCTGAGGGGCCAGTGGTGAATCACCTCACAGAGCTCACGATGTGAGTCTAACCCACTTCGGGTGGAGCTGCCCGCTGAGAGCCTCTCCCAACCTCAGACCCCGCTCCATGAGAACGTGGCCCAGAACAGGGCGTTCCACATATGTGCTCCCCTGGGGGTGAGGGTGAGAGGTGGTGGGAAATAAGTGAACTAAGTTAGTGGGATTACATCTGGTAAAATTCTTTCTCCCATCAAATTTTCTTTGCCATTCGATGCTTGCTAATTGAATGATTAGTGATGCATATTGGAAATGTCTGTGTCTTATAAATTCGTGCAGGAACATCAGACACAAGTGCTTCCTGGGGTTCTGCAGAAAGCTTCCTGAACTTTCTGGGGCTCTGTCCCTTGAGCAAGCCTGGGACTCATGCCTCACTTAACCTTGGCCACTGGATGGGCCTGAGGGACCCTGGCCATAGAGACCATGGCCGGGGTCCCTGACAGCTGTGGTTGGGATGTCGCTTCCAGAAAAGTCTGCCCCCTCTGACATCTATGGGTACTCCTCCAACAACGAGTCAAAGTATAAAAGATGGAAGCAGTAGGTGACATTCCGTGGGTCGCAGACCACATAAAGTCATCCCGGAGCTATTGCCCAAATTCAATCCTGCTGCCTAAATATGCCTAAAAGCGCTCTTTCCCCTGCCTCCACTGCCATCCCCTGCCTGGGCATCATTGGCTCTCGCCTGGACATCTGCCTCTGCCTCCTCTCTGGTCTCCCTCTGTCCACTCTGCCCTGTCTAATCTCTTCTAAAGGAAGTGAGCTTTCAAAAAAGCAAATCTGATTGTATCACTGCCCTTCTCAAAATCCTCCGATGGCTTCTCACTGCCTAACTTTAGGATAGAGACTAGAGTTTGGCTCCTGCCTACTCCCTTCAGTTCTTCTAATTACTTACTTTCCCTCCAAGTGCACTGACCTTTTTTTACTTCCTGGAAAGCACAGGCTTTTTCATGCCTCAGGATCTTTGCACATGCTTCTCCTTTTGCCAGAAAAGCTCTACCCCCCTCCCCTTTGGTTAGAATTCAAGGCTCGTTTCAGATATCCTTCCTTTGAAGAAACTGTCCCTGCTCCAAGGGCTAGGTAAATCCGTAGAGACTGCCATCCACCCTGGAGACTGCCATCCACCCTGGAGACTGCCATCATGCATTTGAGACTCCCCAAGCATCCCCTCCAGGCAAGTCACTTTGGTAGGCTGGGTTGCCGTTAAAGACAATCTTGCCCAGGAGTCAGGAAACTTTTTCTTAAAGATCCAGATAGTAAATAATTTTGGCATTGCATGCCCTGTGTCTCTGTCGCAGCGACTCAACAACGCTGTTGTGGTACTAGAGCAGCCAGAGACAAAAGGTAAACAAATGAGCGTGGCTGTGTTCCAACAAGACTTTATTTATAGGAACAGGTGGGAGACTGGATTTGGCCCACAGGCCTTGGTTCACTGACCTCTGATCTTGATGGATCGTAAATCTTGCTCTCATGCCCCGTCAGGGACATCCCCTGGGTGATGTGGTTGCCCAGGCAGCTCTGACAATCTCCAGCGAGTGTCTGGGGTCACTTACCTTCGGGGTCCGGAAATGTTAATGCTGATGTGGCCAAATGAGTTGTCGCAGTGGGCCACAGAGGCAGTGGGTCGTCCAGACTGGTCCTTGCCCAAGTTCAGAGAAACCGAGATGGAAACACCATCCACACTCAGATCAAAAGTTCCATTTAGGATGCTGGTTGGGAGAAATGAGAAGCAAATGGTGTAGAACCAATTACCTCCAGGAAGAGGAGCGAGAAGAACACAGACCCAGATTTGTCTTCCGGTTCCCCACTGACCAGCTGGGTATCCTGTCTGAGCCTCAACTTACCATTAACTAAAATAGCCAGTGTGTATTGAGGATTTGCTATGTGCCAGGCACACTGCTAAATGCCTTACATCTGTTATTTTATTTAATCCACAACTACGTCTATGAGGTGGGTTGTTATTAACCCCCTTTTACAGATAATAAAACTGAGGCTTAGGGATAGTCGGATCTGGGTCCATTATAGACTGGATGTTTAAGAATCCAGAAATGGAAGTCCAGGGTGGGAGGACATGCGCTTGCCCAAAGCTGAGAGACATTCTAAGCTAAGTGCGACTCACGTGAAAGCTGTTGTCACCTTCCAGTTCCCGCTGATAGACATGTTGTTATTGGACAGGGAGGCTGGGACACCCTGCCCTGGGCGTAGACTCAGATCCGAGTTCCTGAGCTTCAACTGACGGACCACCAGGCTAGGGAAGGAAGGCAGACTATCAGACCCAGAAAAACTAGGAGCACATCAGTCCTCTGAATGAGTCCCCAGAGTCCCCAGAGTCCCCTCCCGCCTCTCACACTCTCTTGCAAATGTATAGACCTAAACCACAAAGGACAAGCAAATCATCTCATTCACATCCTTCAAGGTCTGCTCAGGCTCCTCCAGGAAGCCTTTCCCACCTTCCAAGACCGAAGACCTTCCTCTCTCCTTTGACACTCCCTCCACCCCCGGTAGCTGCTCCTGTCTAGCCTGCTCACTCGACCTTCACCGCCGTGGGGACCCTGTGAGCTGGCTTTGCACTGTATCCTGTCTCCACAGCTGGGGCCCGGGCTCTTCCAGGAAACAGTGTCCCCTCTGTCCTCCCCACACTTCAAATACAAACAAGGGCTCACAGTTTAGATCTGAGACCACCTGCTGGTGACCTGTGGGCCATATTTATGATAGACTGTAGACATGCTGTTCTTTTTTTGTGTGTGTGAGGAATATCAGCCCTGAGCTAACATCTGCCAATCCTCCTTTTTTTTTTTTTTGCTGAGGAAGACTGGCCCTGGGCTAACATCCGTGCCCATCTTCCTCCACTTTACATGGGACGCCACCGCAGCATGGCTTGACAAGCGGTGCATTGGTGCGCCCCCGGGATCCGAACCGGCGAACCCTGGGCCTCCACAGCAGAGTGCGTGCACTTAACTGCTTGTGCCACCGGGCTGGCTCCTGCTTTTCTTTTCTAATAGCCTTTCAAAAAATTTGAATCAGTTGCCAACATTTTAAAATTGAGAAATTTCACACTAAAAATGTGAAGGAAAAAAACCCTAGATTTCTGGTTTCTCTTGAAAAAAATCAAAAGACAATACTCATATTCCCTTGTAGCGTCAGTCAACTGCAGGTGGGCAGCAGCTGCCCCCTTTATATGGGGCAGGTGCCCTCCAGGTAAACATCGCACTGGTCATTTGCCTGTTTGCTCTCAGGTCCATTCCCCGTCCTTCCCTTGCTCTGACCTATATTGGATGGGACTGACCTGTGCAAACTACATTTCCCAGGATCCTTTGCAACTGGCTTCCAGTTAGGATTGGCAAATAGGAAGCAGTGGGGGGAGGTGAGTGAATGGGAAAAGGGGAGAAGCCAGGGTATTTCTTCTTCTCTCTCTGCCTTGAGTTGTGTCTTTGGCAGTGGTTCCATTTCCACATTGGGGCCAGCTCCTGCTAGACAACCCCTTCCTTCATGATCCTAGCTGCCACCTAGAGGCCATAGCTCCTGTGCTCTGTTGATATCTCCTCTTTTTACCTCTCCAGCTCTAGGGATGTTAGCAACTTTTTGTTGTTACTAATGTCTGGGTTGCTTCACTATTCCCTGTTTGGCTTTTCAGCTCTTCTAACATGTTTGAAGCAAATTCCCTATATTAAATTCCCTCCGTTGACATTCCTGGTGTGGGTTCTGCTTTCCTGGATGGTCCCTGGTGGATACAGTCACCCTGCCTGGTACACTCGTCTACATTACTCACTCCCCTGTGGCCATTTGAGTTTGTGGTGTCAGATCCACACTCATTACTTCACTCAACAAACATCCACTGAGATCCTGCTCTGTCAGACCTGGTTCCAGGCACGGAGGCCACAGAGATTCAAAACACTGTCCCTGCTCTTGAAGAATTCACAGTTGGTGGCAGATCTGGATGTGTTAACAGACCATAGTAACCTACTGTGAACACCAGGTGCAAGGGGTGCTCTAGGGCTGTGGGAAGGGGCATTGCCCTCTAAGTGGCATAGCCTGGATATTTTGTGTCTGTGTGTGTGCAAATTTAAAACAGCTCCTCTTTGCCCACTGCCTTCAAGAAATTGTCTGAGTATTAGGGAGGATTCCAAGAAGCAGCCTTTTCTATCAGTGGTAGATAAATGCACCCCAAGGACCTGTTCTGGACACTGAGGAGGCTGGAAGGAAAATCCATGCACCCAAGGAATGGATGAAAAAAGAGCACAGGGTGAGGACTTCAAGATTGAGTGTGTGCAAGCTGGAGGGACATTGAGATCAGTCAAGTCTCAAGGGGAGGGAGACGAGGAAGCAGGGCTTGTCACCAGGGACTAGGAGCTCCTTGCTTTATTCCTCACTGGGGATATGTGTGGATGCTATCCTCAAGAGGCAGTCTGAAAATGAAATGCGAATAGGTTCCAGAAAGATTTAAAGTCCTTGATTACAGACCCTTAACAGGCTCTGGAGGGATGGTTGGTATATCTCAAGCAGGTCCCTAATCTGGGCAATCAAGAGAGTAGCCAGGAGACCTTGGCAGAGCAAAAATCCAGGAATAGTCTCTGCAGGACTGACGTAGGGGCTGGTAAATGGTTTCTAAGTGTCTCTCTCCCATCCTGATGATTCAAGAAACACATAGAACCTTCCAGAAGCCCCACAAGAGCTGGTCATGATCCCTCTGCCATTAGTCCAAGTGAGGATCCCATGTTTATTGCCCTCCCCCATGACCCTAGGCCCCCCCCATTCTTCCTCCTCTGTGGTGTAGAACGGAGACCTCATCTGTTAGACTCAGCTCACTCTTCCAAACCAACTGACTTGGAAGCTTCCTGGGATATCAGGGAACTCGATGGTGGACAGCTCCTTCTGCAGGGTGGCTACTACACATTCTTGGGCTGCCGGCGAATAGAGGGAGTTAGCTCATTGAATGGAAGGTAGTTAAACATAACAGTTGAGTAGCTGGGCTTTGGAATAACATGAGCTGAGATTGAAGGCAGGATTTGCCACTTGTATTGATGTAATCTCAAGCTAGTCACTTAAATTCCCGAAGCCTCAGTTCCCTCATCTGTAAAATGGTAATAATAATAATGATACCAACCTGAGCCTGGAATTGAATTATATCATTAACTCAAAATGTCAGGTAAATGACAATCATTGTTATTTATTCATTCCACAAGATTGTGGAAACAGGGATGGAATACAGCGGGGCTTTTGAGGAATCATTTCCTGCAGTGTGGTCAAACCTTAGGGTTTCCACTGTCTTGAGCCGTTATGTTAACAATGCAGATTCCCAGGCCCAACTGCAGTCAATCTTGGGTGGATCTCTAGAATCTGTATTTGTTTGTCCCAGCCATTCGCATGTGCGTGGTCCACAGACCACCCTCAGAAAAATGCCGATCTAGTCCTCTCTTAAGCCTCTGATATTCAAGATGAGGAAACTGGAGCCCAGAGGGTGACATAGCCAAGGCTTCTAATCCAGGCAGTGGCAGAACCCCAGCCTGTGATTCCTTATGCTGGATACCACACCACTCTGGTGGGAAACAGGGGGCACCAGAGGAATGACCAAAACCCCTTACCGTATTTCAGGCCTTTTCTGGTGATCCTGGCCACGAAGCCAGGATTAGATGCCCCTTCTCCAAACCTGGAGACCTCTGCCAGCAGCAGTAGGACCACTACCACACGTTATGGTCTGACCATCATCCCATCCTCAGCTCCTTCCTGGGCAGAGGTTGGTCAGTCTCTTTGTAGGAGCCTCCCTTACTGAAGATGACAACAGAGGCTGAGATGCTTATAAATCCAGGGGCCAGATGAGGAGCTGAACCAGCTGGGAGGGAGGGCGGGGAAGATTCAAGGCTTTGGGGCAGCCCAATTTCCAGCAACTTGAGACAGGGAGAAGGTTGCTTGTGAAGTCGTTTGAGGTTTATTTCTGGCCTGAGAGAAGCAGAAGTGGTGCCACAACCTCCAACCTCTTCTTCCAAGCACTGCTGCCCAAGGAGCCTCCGTGCAACACCGTTCTCCAGCCGAACACCCTCCGTTCATCCCCTGTTATCTACAGACTGAAATCTCAGCACCCAGCCCAGCAGCGAAGGCTGTCACAAGTTGGCTGCCACGAACCTCTCCAACCAGACCTTCCACAGCCCCAGCCTGCCCGAGCCTGCGCTCTGGCTCCGCTGAAATCCGCTGTCCTCCACTTACATCGTGCAGGACCATCTCGGGTCAGGCCACAAACACCACGAGTGGATTCCGCAGCTCTAAGCTCCAGACACTTTCAGATTTTCTCTTGCTGACGTTCTCTTAATAAAGTTAATCAACTTTATTAATGTATAATTTATATGCAATAAAATTCACACATTTTAAGTGTACAGTTCAATGAATCTTTACACATGTATACACCCATGTAGCACATCGTAATCAAGATAAAAAACATTTCCATCACCCCAAGCAGTTCTCTCATGCCTCTTCCCAATCTCCTTCCCCATCTCCTATCCCAGAAAACCACTGATCTGCTTTTTCTTACCATGGATTCATTTTGCCTGTTCTAGAACTTCATGTAAATGGAATCATCCAGCGTGTTCTTTTCTGTCTGGCTTCTTTCATGCAGCATTACATTTTTGAGACTAACCCATGTTTTGTGTATCAACAATTCATTTCTTTTTATTGCTGGGTATTATTCCACACAATAGCTAGAACAATCTTTTTATTTTATTTGTATTGTATTTTTAATTTTCTTCAAATAGGAAATATGTTCACATAGTTCAAACATCGATCAATAATAAAAAGATGTACAGTTAAAAATCTCTCTCATCCCTCTTTTGCATCTTTCCAGTTCCTCTCTCCTCCCCGTCAAATCGACGTAAAATTCTCCTGGGATAAGTGCAAGGAGACATAGAAGATACTTTGAGAGCTTATGTTCTAGGGGCTATGGGAACACAGAAAGGGAGCAATTAAGACAATGGAGGTGCTAGATCTTGGTTTTGAAGTATGTGTAGGAGTTTGGCAAACAGACATAGGGAAGTTATGCTATGTAGAGAGAACAGCACAAACTAAGTCATGGAAGCCTGAGAGAGCACTGCACATTCCAGAAGGCACAAAGAATTGTGGGAGAGTACAGGGTGAGGGGTGAAGATGGAGGAGAGAGTGGCGGAAGAGGAGGCACCACACGGGCAGGAATCTCCTCTTGAAGGGCTTTGTTAACCCGTCCTTGTTGAAGTATGAACATGGGATAGTTTTAATTTTCCAGTAATGGATACTCTCTATGCTGTGTTAAATTCTTTTTCCCTGGAGAGGGACTCCCTTCATGACATCTCAGTCCCGATTCAAACATTTCAGTCCTGCTTGGTTTAATCTAAGACTTGGTCCTGTCCGTGTAGAACCTCAATCTCATCTTCTACTTAACGTTTTCCCTCTACCCCCATGGAGGCTTCCTTAGGCTCTCATGGCTTGGAGCAAGCAAGCCCGTGTATGTGTGTGCACGGGTGTGTGTGTGTACACGTGTGTGTGTGTGGGTACATGTGCACGTAGAGGTGGTCTTCTCTTTCACGTACCCCTCCCTCTTCCCTGCTCTGTTCCTGTGAGGGAGAGGGAGGGGAGGCCACCTGGGGGAGTTGGAAGTCCTCTTTGTTCATCTCAGTGGTGATGAAGTGACCCTTGTTGAGGGTCATCACCACTGACCGGGTTTGATGTCTGTCAGCTCAGAGTGGGTAAACAGAGGTCCCTGTAATCCCTGTCAATGAGGGACTCAATTCCAAGCAGCTACGCTAGGCAAGGATCGGCCCTTGGGAGAATCATCCTCTAGCCCCAATTTCATGTCCTTGACTCTAGGCCTGTGGCCATAACTGAGTCTAGTTTTCCTTCCCTCTAGAAGATGGGATGTCAGGGAGGTGGTCCTTGTCCCTTCTTCGACTGCCCAGAGCACAATTGCGTCCCTCATCAATGTTCTTTTCCAGCAAGCCCTGGACTCAGCTGATAGCCAACCAGGATATGGGATGTCAGTCTCTGCTTGTTGCAGAGTTCCTACATTTCTTTTTTTTGTGTGAGGAAGATCAGCCCTGAGCTAACATCCATGCCAATCCTCCTATTTTTTTTTGCTGAGGAAGACTGGCCCTGGGCTAACATCCGTGCCCATCTTCCTCCACTTTATGTGGGACGCGGCCTCAGCACGGCCTGATAAGCGGTGTGTCGGTGTGCGCCTGAGATCCGAACCTGGACCGCCAGCAGTAGATCCCACGCACTTAACCGCTACGCCATGAGGCTGGCCCCAGAGTTCCTACATTCTAGGAGTGGTTCTACTGGGGGCCCTTCTACCTTGGCTTTCTTTAGGGGAACCAGTTAAGACTCCTTTCCCCTCTCTCATAAGATGGTGTGGGGAAGGGATAGCTGAGTCTTTCCTTACAAGCCCCAGGAAATGGTTGAATCAGGAGAGTGACCAGGTTGGTTTGGGTTCTACCCAGAGGTCCAGCGGCAGTTGGAGGATGGAGGCCTGCATTAAAGATGCCCACAGTGTTGGACTCCACAATGATTTTGGGGACAGAACATAATGCCTGAATTAGTTTGCTAGGGCTGCCGTAAGAGGGTACCACAAGCTGGGTGGCTTAAATAACAAAAGTTTATTTTCTCACAGTTCCAGAGGCTCGACGTCTGAGACTGAGGTGTTGGCGGCATTGGCTCCTTCTCAGGGCTGTGAGGGAGAATCTGGTACAGTCCTCTCCCCTCCTTCTGGTGGTTTGCGGGCCATCTATGGCATTCTTTGGCTAGTAAACGCACCACCCCGAATTCTGCGTTTGTCTTCACATGGCGTTCTCCCTTTGTTCATGTCTGACTCCAAATTTCCCCTTTTTATAAGGAATTCAGTCATATTGGATTAGCGGCAACCCTAATGACCTAATTTAACTAATTATATCTGCATTGACCCTATTTCCAAATAAAGTCACATTCTGAGGTACGGGGGACTAGGACTTCAACATATGAATTTGAAGGGGACACAATTCAACCCACAACTGTGTCCCATCAGCTGTAAGGAGTGAGGATGGCAGTTGAAGTCATGGTGATGCTGAAATTTGAGTCAAGATCTTGTGTGACTTTTCTTCCATGAGCCTGTATCCCACACCCCAAATGGGCATACTACTACCGACCTTGCGGGGTTCCTGTGGGGATCAAATAAGATAACGTTTGGAAGTGCACTGAGTGCCTGGTACCTGCTGAACCAGGGCAGTAAGGTCGTCTTTGTCAGGGGCCATCCACTGAGCTGGCCTCCTGAGATACCACATTTGCTGGAAACGTGGAACTGTAGTAGAGAAAAACGCCCAGTTGTGACTCTCACTTCTCCCTTGGCAGACACTTGAGATCAGGGCCAGGAAATTGGAAGCTCTTGCTTCAGAACTCAAGGGTTAAAGCTCCTCAAAAGCTCTGGGCTGAAAACATGCCTTTGAGACATTTTTACAGGTGCTGTCCTCTCCATCAGGCCCCCAGGGCTCTAGAACACGTTTGATTTAGTGTTCCCTTTGCCATCTCATCCCCAGATTGGTCTCCCCACTGCCCTCGCCCCAATCCCTCTTCTCCCAAGGACAGGGAGCTCACTCCAGTCTGTGAACACCCATGGGTGGACTAGCCTTGGCATTTTTGCTTCTCCCCCTGGGTGGGACCACCTGACCTGTATCTTGGGTCCACCTTAGGCCTGCACAGATCTTGACTTGCAGCGGGGGTATTGTCTGTCATTGGTCCTTTATCCAGGCTCAATTCTATCGTGTGCTTCTTCCAGGACTGGGCTGAAGCTCTGGCTTGCCTGATTAAGAATATCTTCATATGGGCTGGCCTAGTGGCGAAGTGGTTAAGTGCGCGCACTCCGCTTCGGTGGCCCGGGGTTCGCGGGTTTGGATCCGGGGCGCGCACCGATGCACCGTTTGTCAAGCCATACTGTGGCGGCGTCCCATATAAAGTAGAGGAAGATGAGCACGGATGTTAGCCCAGGGCCAGTCTTCCTCAGAAAAAAGAGAATTGGCATCGAATGTTAGCTCAGGGCTAATCTTCCTCACACACACACAAAAATCTTCATAGGCAATATTGGTACATGGTAAAAAATGGTCTATATGGTACAAAAGGGTGAAAATAACTTTTTCTTCCACCCCTGTCCCCAGTCCTCCATCTCCGTTTCCCAGAGGCAGTATCTTTCTCATCCTTCCAGAGCAGTTTGTGATCACGGAAGCACGCATGGTAACACAAGTTCTCTACGTCTTACTTTTTGCACTTAATAGAGCTTGGAGATGGTTTCATATCAGCACATGCAGATCTGGCTCATCTATTTTAACGACTGTAGAGTATTCCATTATATGGGCATTCTCAATTTATTTAACCCATCTCCTTTTGATGGACATTTGGATTAGTTCCATTCTTGCCATGACCATTTATACTGCAAATAATATCATTGTGCAAATGTATTTGTGTGCAGGTGTGACTATGTCTGTGGGAATTATTCTTAGAGGCAAATATCCTGGCTGGCAGGCCATTTGCATTTACAAGTTTTGCTAGATTTTTGCTATATTTCCTTCTAACAAACAAGTTGAACTCATTCACATCTGTCTGGTTCCTTCTGGGAAGGGCTGGTAGCTTTCCCTCTGAAACTTGTGCCAGGAGCTAGAACCCACTTCTCATTTGTAGCCCATCAACATGTCTATTTCCTGCCCACATGGACCACTTTTTTTCCCCTTTAAAAAATATTTGGTGCTATTCTGTCAAAAACACATGCTGAAATACATTTACCATAAGACAGTCTTTCTTATCTTGTTTACAACTGTTTACATACCTCCCAACACAATATCTGACATGTAGTAGGCACTCAACAAATATTTGATAAATGAATGAGTGAATGAATTGGTGAAGGGAGATTGATAAAATTAAGACCTTGACTTTTCATCTCGCACACTCAAGTGTGCAAAATGAAGAAGCATTGTGTAGTAGAGCCAATTGGCTGCTTAACCCAAAGTCATTTTCCTGCAAGCAAAGCCTGGGTTTTGTTCGTGTCCACTCCTCCCCCATGTGAGTCTAGTAAATTCTGACTTGTCTAAGTTAGTCAATACCATTCCATTGCCAGTGATTAGCTTAGAAGAGGCATATGACCCAATTCTGGCCACTGATAGATGTAGACGTCCCCTGAGGAAGATTTCCTAACTGACAATAAATCAGCTGCATGGGGAGACATAGCCTCTCTTTTGCTGGAGGTTGTCATGTCAGTTTGTGATACCTGGAACTGTGGCAGCCATCTTGGGAGAGTGAGAGGAGCCAGCCAAGGACAGACTGACAGGTGGAGGATGGCAGAGCAGAAAGAGAAAGAAGCTATGTCTTTGGTTAAATATGAAGCCACCGAATAAGCCAGACCTGTAGCTGCTGACTGTGGTACTTGCTCTTATGTGAGATAATAATTTATTATCATTTTCTCTTACTTGCAGCCAAAAGCATCCTAAATGAAACCTATTACCTTGATAAGTTATAAAACTCACATACCTGAAGTGCATTTACAATGCAAACTAGGGACACTGGAAATGCCAGAAGCCTTGTATTGTGAATTTGTTTTGCCTAATCAACAGGGGGAAAAACAAAAACAAAAGTACTATATATGTATTGTTGAAAAATTGGCAATATGAGCAAGCACAAAAGGAATACAAGATTTCCATTTCTTTATCATCAAAGGTAAGCATTTTCAACATTTTGAAACATATCTTTCCTGTATTCTTTCTCTATCTCTGTTTCTTTACATATGAAGTAAATATAAATAATAGTAAAATATAGTGGCAATTATCTAGTTTTTTTTTTTTTTAATAAGCATAAACGTTTTTCTCTCTGCCGTCAGCCTTTGATAGTGTGATTTTGGATGGTTGGTGCATTTTGGGGACGTGCTCTGCTGGATTTCCTGTTGCAGCACCTTGCCCTCCAGTTAGGGATGTCTAGTTGCTTTGCCTTCCACGTCTCTGGTTGTGGATATTCTAAAGGATGGTGACCAAACGTGGTGAGCCTGTGTTTCTCAAAGTGTGGTCCTCTAGTCACTGCGATAAAAATCACCCAAAGAATACTTTAAAATGCAGATTTCAGGAGCCCACCACAGCCACACTAAAGCAAACCCTATAGGTGGGGCTCAGGAATCTGCAACTGTAACCAGCCCTCCAGGTGATTCTGATGCACACTGAAGTGTAAGACCCATACTTCTCACCTCTGATCACTTTCCAGGTGAAACTTGCCCACTCACAGCCTGAGTTGGGACACCTCTTCCCTGTCCATCTTGGGTGGGTTAGGTTTTAAGCCACTCTCTCCCTCTCCTGGCTTGTACCACTCTTTGTCACCCTTCTATAAAGAGTTGCTCCATACCCTAGGGAATCTCGAGCCATCATACTCTGTTCTATGATCAGAATTCTAATTGACAGCTCTTTCCTCTTTCCCTTCAACTGCTACTTGCTGGCGCCAGTTCTGACTCTAGAACTGTCAAGAAAAGCCTAATCCCTTTCCCATACAACTTTGCATTCATTCATTCTCTCCTTTGTTCATTCGATACAAATGCAGCATGTACCTACCCTGTGCCAGGTGTTGTGCTGGAGCTAAGACATAGTGGTGAGTGAGACTGTTCCCAAGGCTGACTGCTACTCATCTGTCAGGTTCCAACTTAAGCTGGAATGACTGTACCTAAATGGGCCCCCCACCTCCATGCCACCATCATCATTCTCTGCTTCAGCACCCTCTTCGTTCCTTAATTTGTTTTACCTTCGTTCTTGAAGGATACTTTTGCTGGATATAGAATCCGGTTTTTCCTTTCAATGCTTTAAAGGTGTTGTTACACTGTTTTATGGCCTCCATTATTTCTGACAACAAGTCATTTATCATCCAAGTCACTGTTCCCCTATATGTAACATTTTCCTCTGACTTCTACCAAAATTTTCTCTTAAACTTTGGTTTTCAGCAGTTGTATTATGATGGGCCTAATGATAGTTCTCTTTATATTGATCCTGCTTAGAATTAGTTGAACTTTTTGAACCTGCAATTTTATATCTTTCACCAAATTTGAGAAAATTTTGGCCATTATTTTTTCAAATATTTTTTTCTGCCTTGTTCACTCTCTTGCTCTTTCTGGGACTCTAGTTACATGTGAGTTGGATCTTTTGATGTTGTTCCATAGGTTCCTGGTGCTCAGTTCATTACTTTTCAGTCTTTTCTCTCTCTTTTCTTCAGATTCGATACTTTCTATTGAGTTTGCTCACTCTTTCTTTTCTTTTTTCTGCCACCTTCAATCTGCTGTTAAAGATATCCAGTGAATTTTAAAATTTCAGGTATTGTAAGTTTTTATTATTATTTATTTTTATTTATTTATTTTGTGAGGAAGATCAGCCCTGAGCTAACATCTATTGCCAATCCTCCTCTTTTTTTTTCCCCAAAGCCCCAGCAGCTAGTTGTATGTCATAGTTGCACATCCTTCTAGTTAGTGTATGTGGGACTCGGCCTCAGCATGGCCGGAGAAGCAGTGCGTCGGTGCGTGCCCGGGATCCGAACCCCGGGCTGCCAGTAGCGGAGCGTGCACACTTAACCTCTAAGCCATGGGGCCGGCCCTATTTTTATTTTTTTAAATTTTTTTTGTGAGGAAGACTAGCCCTGAGCTAACATCCAATGCCAGTCCTCTTTTTACTGAGAAAGACTGCCCTGGGCTAACATCCGTGCCCATCTTCCTCTACCTCATATGGGACTCCGCCACAGCATGGCCTGACAAGTGCTGTGTCAGTGCACGCCAGGGATCTGAACCCGCAAACCCCGGGCCGCCGAAGCAGAGTGTGCACACTTAACTGCGGCGCCACCAGGCTGGCCCTTGGATATTGTAAGTTTTTAGATGTTGGATTTCCATTTGGTTCTTTTTTGAGGTTTTTATATTTCTGCTGAGATGTTCTATTTGTTCATACATCATAAGCATATTACCCTTATGTCCTTGAGCATAGTTACAATAGTTACTTTAAAATCCTTGTCTGGGCTGGCCCCGTGGCTTAGTGGTTAAGTGTGCGTGCTCCGCTGCTGGCGGCCCGGGTTCGGATCCCGGGTGCGCACCAACGCACCGCTTCTCCTGCCATGCTGAGGCCACGTGCCACATACAGCAACTAGAAGGATGTGCAGCTATGACATACAACTATCTACTGGGGCTTTGGGGAGAAAAAGGAGGAGGATTGGCAATAGATGTTAGCTCAGAGCCGGTCTTCCTCAGCAAAAAGAGGAGGATTAGCATGGATGTTAGCTCAGGGCTCACCTTCCTCACACACACACACACAAAAAATCCTTGTCTGCTAATTCCAACAGTTGGGTGCTCTGGGTGTTGGTCTCTTTTGATCGTCTTTTATCTTGAGTGTAGGTCGTATTTTTCCATTTTTCGCATATTGAGTAATTTAGGATGTATCCTAGACACTGTGAATGATATGAAAACTAGAGATTTTGTTATATTCCTCTGAAGAGTATTGATTTTTTTTTTTTTAAAGTGTGCAGTTACTTTGGTTTTTCTTAAATGGAAACCTTGGTCTCCTCTGTGCTGGGAAGCAGCTGAAATCTCAGTTCAGTTATTTTAGCCATAATTGGGCTGTTTAGAGTCTGCATTGTGCATGCACATCTCAGGAGTTAGCCAGAGGTTTAGGCAGAGTTTATACACAGAATTTGAGACTTCTCCCTTTCCGAGAGTTTTCTTCCCTCACTTTCAGCCACTAAACTGCCACAAACTCTGACTCCAGGTTCTTCAAACCAGCAAGACTGTGGCCTTTCCTTAAATTAAAAGCCACAAAAAATGAGAAACTCGCTTAGTGCTGATTCCTTATTCAAGTTTTAACTCCCCTCTAGCATCTCCTTGCTTTGGATTGCTATGCAGTGCCTTCAGCTAGTTGCTTTTCCCACTCTGTCCAGTGTTTAGAGTCGTTATATAAGGGAGGGTGGTCTGGTAGTTGCTGCTTGGCCAACACTTGATGAAGAAGAATCACCATTTTCTTCCTTGCACTTTATATTTTTAAATTTATTTTTGATTATTTTAATTGTCTGCCCTCCCAACAGACTATAAGTTTCTTGGGGGCAGATGAGGAAGGTACTGTATCAAGTTTGTTCGTAAGTGTATCTCCAACTCATTGGTACAGAGCACATGCTAGGAGCTCAATATATGTTTGTTGAATGTATTAATGAAGGTAGTCACAGTCCTTACCTTCATGGAACATACAGTCCATCAGAAAGACAGATATTAAACAAATAATTACAAGGTTGGAAAAGGGAAACATGGAGTTAAATAAAATAAATAAGGATGACTAACAATACTGTGTGCCAGGCATTGTGCTCAGTGCTTGACAAGCATCATTTCATTTAATCCTCATTGTTATCTTATAAGGTAGTTGCCTTCGTTTCCTAGAGCTGCCATAAAAAAATTACTGAAACTAGGTGCCTTAAGACAACAGAAATTTATTCTTTCACAGTTATGGAGGCTAGAAATCCAAAATCAAGGTGTCAGCAGCAAGGTTCCTTCTGGGGGCTCTGAACGGGGATCGGTTCCAGGCCTCTCTCCTAGCTTTTGGTAGCTTTCGGCATTCTTTGGCTTGTAAATGGCATTCTTCTTGTGTCTTCAGATCATCTTCCCTCTATGCGTGTCTGTCTCCATGTCCGAATTTCCCCTTTTTTTAAGGACATAGTCATATTGGATTAGGGCCCACCCTAATGTCCTCATCTTAACTCGATCATCTGCAAAGACCCTATTTCCAAATAAGGTTATATTTGCAAGTACTGGAGATTAGGACTTCAACATCTGTTGGGGAGACATAATTCAACCCATAATAATATGTGGTGTAGGAAAATTTTCCTCCTGTTTAAAATGCAAAAAATAAAATTATATATAGATAGTATTTTATTTATATATAATATTTATATTATTTTATTTTGGTTTATTTTTATTTAACACCTCTATCTATCTGTCTATCTATCTATATGTTGAAGGACCTTTCCTTGGACTTTTTCTTGTTCCTTTCAGCCTTAAAACAAGATGGAACAGAACCCGCTGAAATGCTTCTCATCAACCCTCCTTTCTCCATCCTGGCCACAAGAGAGACTGCTATGTGGTTGGCTAAAACCTTCCTTGGATTTGTCAGCCCAAGAGGAAAATGAAGGTGATCTTAGCAAACCTGTGTTAGCTCAATCTAACCTACAAAGGCCTGGAGAAGGCCAGGCAAGGGGACATGTTTAGCAGTGAAGAGGGTCATGTGACGTGCAGAGGACACCAGTTCTGCCACATTCAATGTGGGACCTGGAGAAATCAAATCCCCTCTATAAACGTTTGCATTCGTCTATAAATTCCGGATGATAATAGCGAGCTCCCAGGGTTGTGGCAGAGGAGGGAGGTGGAAGTGTTGAGTCCCAAAGAAAGAGACATTGGAAATTGCAACGTTCTTACAAAGGCAAGGAAGAGTGGGGGCATGGGATCTTAACAACTGTCGGGTTATCTTTTCCTGGTTGGTTTTCCCCTGCCAACTATTGTGGTTGCCAGAGAGGAGTTGCTTGCGTGTGTTTATCTGCACAGCATGTTGCAGTTCCTCCTCGGTGGGGCGGATGGAGCTTTTTTCCCTCTCCCTGCCCTGCAGACCAAGCAGGGGGCTTTCGGGGGAGAGCGCTTCCTCTTCCTCCCAGCAACATTGGAAGTCACCTGGGGCAGATGTAGGAAACAGTGGACCCAAGGCAATTGCAGGACAAGAGAACTGGACTGGGAATTCATAGTTGTGGTTGGGCACCTGCTGCTCCAGGGAAGTTCTTATGAACATGTCTGGGTCCCGTCTTAGAGCAGATAGTTTAGTGGGGCTGGGGCTGGTCTTGGGCAGCAAAATTTTAAAAAGCTAAACAATGTGGATGCTACCCAGAGTTAGCGATGAGTGGCCAAATGCACACACTGTTACTGGAGTATAAATTTAACATTTCAGAGGGGCATAGTGGATTGAATAGTGTCCCCCCCAAATTCATGTTGGAACCTCAGACTATGACCTTATTTGGAAATAGGGTCTTTGCAGATGTAATTAAGGTAAGAATCCAGATGAGATTATGCTGGACTAGGTTGGGCCCAAAATCCAGTGAGAGTATCCTTGTAAGAAGAGGAGAGGACATACAGAGAGACACATTGGGAAGAGAGCCGTGTGAAGATGGAGGCAGACATTGGAGTGATGCTGTCACAAGCCAAGGAACACCAGGAGCCACCAGAAGCTGGAGGAGGCAAGGAAGTACCCTCCCCTAGAGTCTTTGGAAGGATTGTAGCCCTGCTGACACCTTGGTTTCAGACCTCTGGCTTCCAGAACTGTGAAAGAATAAATTTTTGTTGTTGTAAGTCATCAAGTTTGTGGTAATTTGTTACAGCAGCTCTAGGAAGCTAATACGGAGGGCAATTTGATAATATTTATTTAAGTTTAAGATACTTTGACTCATTAATTCCACTTTCAAGAGATTCTTTTAAGGATATTCTCTCATATCTGCACCAACATATATGTATGAGGAGGCACTGGTCTGGAAATGGGGATGAAAATTTGCATACTATAATTCAACTATACAAGAATGTAACTTTGGTAGCTAAACTAAATATAGTGAAATGTTAACAATCTGGCAATCTTGGTGAAAGATATATGGGAGATTTTTGTTCTATTTTTGCAACTTTTCTGTGAGTTTTAAGTTATTTCAAAATAAAAAGCTACCAAAACATAAAGTTACATATTAATTGACATTCTACTGTAATGAAGAGCATTTCCTTCTTATTTGCTCACTTATCTATTCACATCAATGTGAACTCATGGATCTTTATTTTATTCAATGGGTTATAATTCACTAATATCATTATTTATTTTGATGCTCAGATTATCCCAGATTCACCCAGTGGGAGTCCATTCAAGTTGGGTCACATATCCTTTTTATGTCTCTCCATCATTATTTGAGCACTTCCTTACTTTCTGGTGCAGGAAGATATTTCAGGCTCATCTTGTACTTTTCCTTCCTCAGCTTTGGTATCAGTCACTTCCCCAAGGAGCCTGGTTCCTTTTAGTGGAGAATGGTATTTAGAAATCAAGATCTAGATAGTAGGTGTGCTCATTGCACTCAAAAAGATATTATGCAACTCCTGATATGATGCTAGTAGAAGTAAGTACAGACACCTATGAGTATTTTTTGCCACAAACTCAAATCTAAATCTGACCAGCCTCTAAATGTTATCAAGACAGTTTAGTTTACAGAAAATACAAGGGAAAGGAAATATGTTCAATGACCCCACAGGGACATAGTTAGAAAAATAAAATATGTGAGAAATTCTGCAGGAGAAATGGTCTGGTTTCTTCAACCAAAAAATGGAAAAGAAAAAAAGTAGATATAGGGGACATTTCGAGACTTAAGAGACTTAAGAGAGCTTGTTTGGATTCTGGTACAAATAAACCGTGTAGGAAGAAATATTGATGAGACAATTGGGGAAATGTGAACAGTGACTGGATATTTTGATGATATTAGTGAATTAGTATTAGATTTTAAGGTATGATAACGGTATTGTGGTTATGTAAAAAATTCTTACTTTTTAGAGACTCATACTGAACTACTTATGGATGAATGTCCAGGAGTTCAAGGTCTTCTTTAAAATAATCCAGCGGCAGGAATGGGGAGTGGGCAGGGGCTAGATGAATTGAGAGTGGCCATAAGTTAGTTCCTGAAGCTGGGTAACGGGTCCATGGGACTTTATTATAATATTCTTTCTATGCTAATAGATCTTGAGGTTTTTCATATTAAAAAAAGGTTTTTTTTAAAAGTTTCCAGCTACCTGCTCAATTCTTGGCTTCTAGCTTGTGTAAGTCAGTGTCAGGAAGCAGGGGACACATTTAAGTTAGGACAATTCAAGGAGGGTTTATTTACAAAGGGACTGTTTTCAAAGGCATGGCGAGGTGTAGAGGAGCCCCAAGGGACAGCGCAGGACCCTGGAGTTAGTGACAGCTGACCTGTTATACCCCCAGGCACGAAAGGAGAAGGGAGGAAGCAGTTACCAGAACTGGAAGAAGAGAGTTGTATAGAGGCCTCCTGTAGAGGGTACTCCACTCATCTTCCTCCCCCCATCTCCTGCCAAATGCACTTGGAAGCCAGACGGTAGGGATCCCATTGATGTGGTCGGTACAGATCAGCCTTCCTGGGCACAGAGCAGGGTGGAGAAGAAGGGCAAATAGAAAATTAATGGCCGCAGCAAAACTCTTCCTCATACAGGGCTTTGGGGACCAAGATAAAGAGTTTGGACATTGTTCTGTTAATGAAGAATTTGAAGCAGACAAGCCTGATGAGCTGGTTAATAATTTTAAACAATCGGTCTGGCTGTTAAATGGAGAGTAGATTGGAGAAGGCTGAATGTGAGGTAGGAAGCCCTATGAAGAGAGTATTTGACCTGGGGAGGGGGTGACGGTGCGCCGGATTAGGGTGGCAGTGTAGATAGGGCCTCTGATGTGTTGGGTATGGGGGTGAGCCGAGAGGGGAATCAAGGATAACTCTTGCTTTTTTTTTGGCTTAGGCCATGCAAGATTGGGGTTCCATTCATTACTGAACCAAAGTGGGTTTGCTTCCTGGTGAGTTAAAATCAGACTCTCCACCAGAACTTGTTGTCACACAAAGTAAAGTTTATTTGCAGCAAATAGGAGACCATGCAGAATCATTGCCAAAGTCACGACCCTCCCAGAGCATGGGGCTTTATTTCGGATGTACGTATTTGTTCGGTTGTACGTATTTGGATTGGCTGGCATGTGGTTCAGTTGAGTGACGCTGTCAAGCAGACATTTAGATATATGAGGGCAGAGGAATGATCTGGGGTGAAGATATAAATCTGAGAGTCTTTTGTATTTGGATTCCATTTAAAGCCTGCTGGATTAAAGTGGCTGGATAGTCTCCACTGACTTCTCCAGATCTACCCTCCACCCTTCTCCACCTTGTCTATGCCCTCCGGGGCTTATGTAGATGCATTACTTGGACTTCATTGTCCTCGTGCTTCAGGTTGGATTCAGACAATGGGAGGAACTGGTGAAAGACCAGAGCATGAGGTAAAAATGAGGCCGGGCAATGGCTGTGTTCCTCTCCCCAAGGCCATGATTCCTGTTGGAGAGCCCCTGTCCCATGGTTAGGACTCTTTCCAGTAAAGCTCCTTCAAGTCTAGGGGTCAGAAAAGCTTTCAGCTATTGCTAGACCTTGGTGTTTCATCATTTCTTTTTGGTCCTCTTATCCTCACCCACACCTTTGTAAACTCCACACCTTATAAAAGCCCCTTTGGGTCAGCCATCTGCTTCCTGCCGGGTCCTTGATGGTAATAACAGGGGACGGATGAGGTCAAGACGCAACACTTTCAGTTATAAAATTGGGACAGTCTTGGGAAAACTTGGACAGTTGATTACCCCTGCCCAGGCCACCCAAGAAGGGAATGAAGAGATAGACAAGAGTCAGGACTAAGCCTTGAGGCACTGCCACATTTGGGAGCCCAGGAAAAGAGGCAGAGCCAATAAAGGAGATTGTGCAGGAATGACCTGTGATATAAGAAGAGACTTAGAGTATGAAGATGTAAGTGAGCATAAGTGAGGCCATCTTTTTTTTTTCTTTCCCCAAAGCCCCAGTAGATAGTTGTATGTCGTAGTTGCACATCCTTCTAGTTGCTGTATGTGGGACGTGGCCTCAGCATGGCCGGAGAAGCTGTGCGTTGGTGTGCGCCTGGGATCCGAACCCGGGCCGCCAGCAGCAGAGTGCGTGCACCTAATCGCCAAGCCAGGGGGCCGGCCCAGTGAAGCCATCTTGTTAGACTAAATGGCTCCAGCCCCTCCTCTGTGTGACTACTTGCTGTTCTGCACGTGCTCTAAAAATTCTCATGCTCTCCTGATTTATGGCCTCAGCTTACCTATGTGCTCCCCATTAGCTTGATAAATTAAAAACTTTGTTCTATGAGTTTCTCTCCAGGAACAGGCTGACCACAGGTGGGAAACACTCCTACAAGGTATCCATCACAGCTGACAGAAGAATGGAACAGTGTGATGCCTGGAGCCCATCATGCCTGGAGACCAACATCCCTGGACCCCCTCCTTACTTCCCATTTTCCCTATATAACTGCCTCAAGATTCTGTAATCTTGGAAGATGGGTTTTTGAGACATTAGTCACCTGTCTTCTGATTTGCCGGCTAGTCTAATTAAACTTCGTTTCTCGATCTCTAACTCTTTATGATTAATTGGCTCAGATCGCGGCAAGCAGAGGGAGCCCGTTGCTTGGTATCAAAGAGTCACAGAAGTTGAGAGAGGAGAGTACTTCAAAGAGGACCAATGGTCAACCATGTTGAATGCTACTGAGTAGCTTGGTAAGATGAAGTCAGGGAAATGACCACTGGGTTTGGCAACAAGGCTTTGGTGATCCTCACAAGTGCAAAATGGGATAAGCTGAAGAGGGAAATGGAGGTAAGAAAGTTGAGACGGTAGTGTGAGTAACAACTCTTTCAGAAGATTTTGATGAGATGAGAAGCAGGGAAATGGGATGGTAGCTGGAAGGGGAGGTTTTATTTATTTTTCATTGAGACTGGAAACACCATGTCTGTTTGCTGCTGGAGTGATCCTGCACAGAGGAAGAAATCAATGAATCAGGAGGGGGAAGGAAAAAAGTCCTGGAGAAAACGAGGAGGATCCGAAACTCAAGTGGAGAAGTTGAAAGAGAAGGTCTTTGAAAGAGAAATGTCTTAGTCCATTCTGCTGCTATAACAAAAATACCATAGACTGGGTGGATGAAACAACTGTTTATTTCTCACAGTTCTGTAGGCTGGGAAGTCCAAGATCAAGGTGCTAGCAGATTCGGGGTCTGGTGGGGACCTGCTTTCTGGTTCATGGCCATCTTCTTGCTGTGTCCTTGCATGGTGGAAGGGACAAGTGAGCTCTCTGGGGTCCCTTTTATAAGGGCACTAATCCCATTCATGAGGGCTCCACCTTCATGACCTAATCACCTCCCAAAGGCCTCACCTCCTAGTACCATTACTTTGGGGGTGAGGATTTCAACATATGAATTTTGGGGGGGACACAAACATTCAGTGCATTGCAAGCAGGGACACTCCTATTGTAAGTGACCAGATGGATGACAGAGAGCACTAGTACAGATGCAGGAAGCCTTGTAAATTTGATAGCAAGAATTTGAGGATGTTTCCTACAAGTTTCTTCTTCTTTCTAAAGAACTACGAGGTGAGATAATGAACTGTTGAGTCTTTATGCTGAATTGTTGTCCTTCACGTTGCCCATAATATCCAGGCTGTGAAGTGAGTCAACCTTTTGTCCACCCCCCCATATCCTTGAACACTGACATTCAAGTTCAACCTGACCCAGTCCCCATGAAATAACAGCACCTATAACCACATCTGCCTTCCAAGGAGGTGGCTTGCATTCAATAGAAAACACTGATTATGTAAGTTTGGCAGTAGACATTGGACATAACTGAACTTATTTATATTGTGAAGGGGGGAATTAGAATTTCAGAAGGGTAGGAGTTGAAATGTAGAGGAGGGAGGGGACCAGAGAGGAACCAAAATGAAGAGGGGGATGAGTGAGGTGAAAGGGTCAAAGAAAACTCAGGTTGCGGGTTGCCCAAAGGGACATTTCAGAATGGCAATGCTGAATGTGGGTTTGGACATTTTTTTCTGGGTGGCGCATTCTACGATCCCCTCTTGATGGCCCTTAACTCTTTGGTAAGTTCTGAGGTACTTGTTGTTGCTAGTGCTGTTGACTCCTAGTGAGCATGTGTCCAGCAGAGCGGAACCCTGCCTGGTCTTTTTATGCCATCCTCTATCTTCCAGCGCTATATCAGACAATGCTCTGCTATTCACAGGGCTTTCATGGCCATTTTTTTGGAAGTGGGTGGCCAAGTCCTTCTTCCTAGTCTGTCTAGTCTGGAAGCTCTGCTGAAACCTGTCCACCATGGGTGACCCTGCAGGTATTTGAAATACCTGTGGCGTAGCTTTCAGCATCACAGCCACATGCAGCCGCCACAGTGTGACAATTGACAGATGGGTGGTGTGGTTCCCTGACCAGGAAATGGACCCGGGCCATGGTCGTGAGAGCACCGAATCTTAACCAGTAAACCACCACGGCTGGCTTCTGAGGTATTTAGAAATCTTTATTTTAGGACTCCTTTGGTGAAAACTGGTGAAGGAGCTGCATTTTTTTAAATTTAATTTTTTATTATGGTAATATATATAACATAAAATTAACTATTTTAACCATTTTAAGTGTATAGTTCAGTGACATTAAGTACATTCACATTGTTGTGCAACCATCACCACCATCCATCTCCAGAACTTTTTCGCCATCCTACACTGAAACTCTGTATCCACTAAACAATAACTCCCCAATCCCCACTCCCCCCAACCCCTGTCCTGTCTCTATAACTTTGACTTCTAGGTACCTCATATAAGTGGAATCATGTGTCTGGCTTATTTCATTTAGCATAATGTCTTCAACGTTCATCCATGTTGTAGCATGTGTCAGAATTTCATTCCTTTTTAAGGCTGAATAATATTCCATAGTATGTATATACCCCTGCAATATTGTGATTTATTAGAAAAATATATATTTGGTCATTTAGATGACCAAAATATATTTCTCATAAATATTTTGTCTTTATCCATGGTTCCTGGTTCCTAGCTCCCAAAACCCTTGAAATTTCCTAAGTGTTGAGAGTGATAAATTTGTCTTTTGTTACGTTAACGAGGTGACTTTTGGAAAGTACCTAAGGATGGGGGCTGGTTGCCAGTGGAGCCAACCATGAGATTAGAGATTTGGAACTTTCTGTACCACCCACTGCCCTCTGGGGAGGGGAGAGGGACTGCAGATTGAGTTCAATCATCAATGGTCAATGATTTAATCAATCATGTCTCTGTAATGAAGCCTCCATAAAACCCCAAAAGGATGGGGTTCAGAGAGCTTCTGGGCTGGTGACCAAGGGGAGATTTGGAGAGAGTGGCACACTAGGAGAGAGCATGGTTCACACTAGGAGAAAGCACTACTTCCTTTCCCCATACCTTGCCCTACACATCTCTTCCATCTGGATGTTCTTCTGTATCTTTTATCATATCCCTTCATAATAAATGGATAATCCGGTAAGTAAAACATTTCTCTGAGTACTGTGAGTCATTGTAGCAAATTAATCGAACCAAAGGAGGGGGTCGTTGGAACCTCCGATTTGTAGCTGGTCAGTCAGAAGCACAGGTAACAATCTGGGCTTGTGATTGGCATACGAAGTGGAGGGCAGTCTTGGGGTACTGAGCCCTCAATCTGTGGAATCTGATGCTGTCTCTGGGTGGATAGTGTCAAAATTGAGTTGAGTTCTCGGACACCCTGCTGATATCAGAGAATTGCTTGTTGGTGTAGGAAAGCATCCATACACACACACACACACACACACACACACACTTTGGAATCAGGTTCTGGAACCCCAAAAGAACCACATTTTGTTTATTCATTCGTACATTGATGGACGTTTGGGTCGTTTCTGCCTTTTGGCTGTTGTGAATAATGCTGCTATGAATATTGATGTATAAATATCTGAGTCCCTGCTTTCAATTCTTCTGGACATACACCCATCAGTGAGATTGCTGGATCAAATGGTAATTCTATCTTTAATTTTTTGAGAAACCAAGGAGCTGCATTTTATGTTTATAATTGAGGCTATAAGTGTGGCGCCACTGGATACAGAGGAAGCCAGAATAGATGCTCACACAATACAAATTGTTTGAATAAGTGACAATCTCAGTCCACCAGGAATTTTCCAGAATCTTAGGGAGGAGATTCCACTTCAAAAGACATTGGAAGTTGGGGGCAGAAGTATTCGGCTAATTTTTCCAGGTGTCCCAGATGAATTCTGGACAATACACACCAGGCTCAAGGTGTTCATTTATATCTATAATCAATTCACTTAAACAGGCTTTAAAGCAACTTACAAAAGTAATAACACTACAATAAGCTGAAAATAGGTAAAGAAATCTGTCTAAAGAAAATAAGGTTAGAAGAGCGAGGTGAGATTGGAAGAAAAGTTAACATATAAAAGTTTACTAGAAATAGATGCTGAGCTTCCCTGCAGCCAAAGTGAAGTAATAAACAAGACTTACATACTGCATGGGAAAAAATATACAGTTGCTCATAAGAAGTAAAGCATTTCTTGGCTGCAGGCCTGAGAGACATTTTCTCCCTGGCACTCACAAGGAGGACACAATTGATGTAGGAGTGATGTCTTCCATTACATCACTACATAGACCAAAGAGTTTCCCATAAGCCTCTGTGGACTGGTTGTGGGCATATGCTCAAGGAAACTTTAGCAGGAAAGGGAACTGCAGGAGGGACCAATAATTCACTTTTAGTCAAGCAATCAGTATATCTTGCTTGCCTAGAAGTGAGGGGAGATGAAAAATGTAGAAAGTAATCTCTGACAACTTCCCAGTTATAGGCTGAAGTTTTCCCCAAGGCTGCTTGGGGGAAAGTGTAGATGTCCTTTCCCTTAAAGAAGGAGGAAACAGAAGAGAAATGAGAAGTGTGGAAACATCTGAACTATTTGGGCTTAGCTGAAGGGAGGAAGAATAAAGATATAACTAGGAGTCACAAAAGACAAGCCTGCTGCATTTTCGACCTTGGGGGATTGAGGAAGGAGAGGAGAACAGAGAAGCAGGAGGCAAAAGGCTAAGATGAGTGTCCTAATTTCTCTTCTCTGGACTTTGGCTTGGAGGGGAGAAGTGCATTAGAGGGAACACTGAGGACAAGGAGAGAAATCAGTGACTGCTTGCAATTTAACACCTCAAAGAGGCCACCTCTTGGACTGTCCTCTGCCCTAGCAGTCGTATAGTCACGACAGCTGGACAACTGGTGTGATCAGGCAGAGGGAGGTGTCTAAGTTAGCTAGAGCTGTCATAACAAATACCATAGACTGGGTGGCTTACACAACAGAATTTATTTTCTCATGGTTCTGGAGGCTGGGAAGTCCAAGATCAAGGTGCCAGCCAATCTGGTTTCTGGTGAGGGCTCTCTTCCTGGCTTGCAGATGGCTGTCTTCTTGCTGTGTCCTCACATGGTGGAGAGAGACACAGAGTGCGGCCTCTCTGATGTCTCTTCTGATAAGGACACTAATCTTACTGGGTTAGGGCTCCACTCTGACGACCTCATTTAACCTTAATTACTTCCTTACTCCAAATACAGTCACAGTGGGGGTTAGGTTTTAACATGAATTTGGGAAGGACACAATTCAGTCCACAGCGGGAGGTCTTGGAATTTAATTTCCCTGAGATGCCCTGGGGTCCTGAGTGGTCTAAGCAGCCCCAGAGGTAACTGAAGGGCTGGCTGAAGAGCTTGCTAGAAGGGATCATAGTACCAGAGTGAGGTACCAGATCTGCCCTCTGCTTAATCCAGCACGTGCCATGGTGAATTGCTGGCGCTTGGCAACTGTTCATTGAAAGAATCAACTGTGACTTCTTGTCAAGTGGATGAGTGTCCCCAGTTCTTCAGACTTTAGGAGTCACCCTTTCCCTGAACATCCGCCCCCAGCTCCTCAGGAAATCCGTTTGAGTCCCGAGAAAATGGTGATGTGTTCCAACAGATGCATCCTGCGGCTGTTCGTTGTGTTTTTCTGTGAATGGCTCCATTGCCCCAGGCCTCTTTGTGATCACCTATGGCCACTTTCTAACCTCCTCTCCCAACTGCTGTTCTTTTCCTAAGCCCTTTTGCTCAAACAGCCTTGTGATTAGCTACGGCTGGCTCCAGGACAGCACAGACTCCAAACTCTGGCCTGGTCCTGTTTCTGCCTCAGAAGCGTGTGTTGCCATGGCCTCAGATGGCCATCAATGTGTCTACCAGGCCACCCAGGCAGGCCTGCTCTCAGATGTTTAGCTGGGAGAATGTGACAATTTTCTGGAGCTTGATAATCTATCTTTCTTGGTGATCCACCAAGGGGGCTCACAACCTCGCTGGGGGACTTAGATGGAATCCCAGGGGTTCCTGAGAAGGT
Source organism: Diceros bicornis minor (assembly GCF_020826845.1). NCBI lineage: Eukaryota > Metazoa > Chordata > Mammalia > Perissodactyla > Rhinocerotidae > Diceros > Diceros bicornis. Next base: position 21,818,965 of record NC_080758.1, read on the forward strand.
GTTGGTTTATAAGGGAGAAAGGGTGGGAGAAGACAGGGAAGAAGAAAAGATGGTGGGAAGCGAGAGGAGATGGAGAGAGGAAAAGTTATGACAACTTAACCTAACTGAACTCAAACTCGAATACGCATCCAAATCACCTAGATGGCTAGTTAAAGTACAGCTTGTTGGGCCCCACCCCAGAGTTTCTGATTCAGCAGGTTTGGGAACCAAGACTTCTCAGGTCTACCAAATTCCCAGGTCGTGCTGCTGCTGCTGCTCAGGAGACCACACTTGAGGACCCCTGACCTCATCCCAAACCAGCTTGGATACAGTGTTTTGCTCCTCACGATGGGTAGGCATATCTGCTCCTTCCAAAATATCCTTGCAGCCAACAGCCAAGGCTGTCTGTTTGTTCATAAAATAGCAAGATGTCCAACAAACCTCTAAAGAAGCTAATGAGCAACTTGGATCCAGCTCTTTATTGTCTGTCAGAGGAAAGGCATCCATGCCTGGTGACGAGCCTTTGGTTGCTCTGCCGGGCCCTGCGGCCGCAATAAAGCACCTCGTCACCTAGCTGGTAAAGGCCTTACTTGACGCTATTGGACCACAAAGCCTAACCAAGTCACATTCTCCTGAATAGCATCTATCTACACCCCACTAAATTGGGGGAGCACTGGATGGTTTCTGCTCTCAGAAACCCATTTATTTCCCTCTTGGTGGTGTGGAGGACAGGAGAGGGTGTGTGTCCCGCATAGTGCAAAGGCCTGGACGTGATCGCCACTCCTCCCATTCACCCATTCCATCAGCATATAGTAGCCCCTGCACAGTCTGTCCCTAAACTGTGGGAGCACGGGGGAAATGAGGAAACACTTCCAGGATCTGCTTCAAGGCTAGGCCTGTGACAGCTCCAAGCTGGGCACAGAGTGAGGCCTCAATAAGTGTCAGCCTTGATTACCATGGGTGTGATTAAGAAAAGAGAGTCCCAATCCTGGTCTGGTATAGAAGGCTCTTGCTTGATACTCCTTGTGGGAGGAAATTAGCATTCCTGATAAATGCTTCAGCAATTTTCTGATAAACTTTAACAAGATTAAAACCTCTTTGGGGAAATCAGCTACCCAAACACTCAGCTGATTATCAGACTTTCTTTGTCTTGTATTCAGTTTAATAGTGATTATTCAACCCTTCTATATTTCTGTGAAACGTCCCTAATAAAAGGGAACTGTGACTTGGTTTTGTGGCAAGATTGAAATTAAACTTTGACACATGCTCATAACTAATTTATCTGACAAAATTTAAAACGGTCATTATGGAGATAGGACATGGGCATGGTAGCTAACATTTAAGTACTTGCTGCTTGCCAGATGTTATATGAAAGCTTCTGTATAGCTCAGCTCATCGACTCTTCATAATGAGTGCAGTTATAGCAGCTCAACTTTACTTATAAGATGCTCAGAGAGGTGGGGTGACTTGCCCAAGATCACACAGCCAGTAAATATCAGAGTTGGGTTTTGAATCCAGGCCTGTCTGAGTTCAGAGCCGGAGCCAGCAATAGCTACACTCTTCTGCCTCTGCCAAAGGAATTATAGCAGGAGATGGAGAGTAGGATAGTCTCTGAGAGAGGGACAGGTGCTAAAGGAAACAACAGGCCCAAGATGGAGTCACTTATGCCAAGCCCCACCAAGATTTAACACTTAATCTAATTGCAGTTTCCGCCTCTCCTGGAAGAGGAATTTTAAACCAATCATCTGGAATTTCCCCAGCAACATTAGTGAGGTGATCTGCCTGATAAGATCCCTGCCTTTCCCTGAGGGAAGGTGACCTGCCTGAAATAATCCACTCTTTCAAATTCTTTGTCCCGCCCTCTTTCTTCCTGTAAAAACCTTCTATTTTGTACAACTCCTGGGAGCTCTTTTCTACTTGTTAGGTGGGATGCTGCCCAATTCATGAATAAAGCCAATTAGATCTTTAAATTTACTGGTTGACTTTTTGTTCTTTAACACAGGTATAGGGTTGTGGGACTGCAGAGGAGGGAGAGGCCCCCCCCCCCCGCCAGGTAGAGGGCTTGGGAGAGAACCACGGGGAAGAGGTGGCCCAGCCCCGAAGAGGAGATGGGGAGGGACATGGAGACAGTGAGAAGGGCAGCCAGTAGCAAGCACATGGGCAGAGGCAGAGCCCAGGCCCAGGCATGTGTGGAGGAGATTGTGGAGTTCACTTGGGCGGCCGCAGGAGTGGTCCCCAGTCCTTTCAATAACGAGAACCCCGCCATCTAGTGCTGTGGACTCTCCGTGCTGCTAGTTGGATTTTTATGACTCTGAATTCGGAGAGTTCATCCCACCTCCATCGCTTACGAGCTGTGTGACCTTGGGCAGGTCACTTCACCTCTCTGAGGTGAAGGTTTCCTCGTCTGAAAATTGGGGGTAATAATAGCATCTCTCGCATAAGATTGCTGTGAGGATTAAATGAGGTAAACCATGAAAATTATTAGCATAAGCCTGGCATCTACTAAAGGCTCCATAAAAAGGTGAAGTGTGACTGTTTTAATGTGTAACTGAACTCATGGTGGCATTGTGTCACTATTTTCTCAGGAGGGCTGTGAAAAAAAAATTTTATCTTCTTATTTTAGTATAATTTCAGACTGTTAGAAAAGTTGCAAACACAGTACAAAGAATTCCCAAACACCCTTCACTAAGATTATTTCCCTCCTGAACTAGTTGCCAGTCAGATGCAGACCTGATGGCCCTTTACCCCTGAATACGTCAGCATGTATTCCCTAAAAGCAAGGATATTTTCTTATATAGTCACAGTACAATGATCAAAATCATGAAATTGACATTGATACAACACTATTATCAGCAGACTATATTCAGATGTTGTCAATTGTTGCATAATGTCCTACATAGCAAAAGAAAATCTTGGATTATATACTGCATTTAGTTGCTCTGTCTCTCTAGTCTCCTTGAGTTGGTAACAGTTCCCCAGTTTCTTTATCTCTCATGATCTTGACATTTTTGAAGAGTACAGGCCAGTCGCTCGCTTTGGGTTTGTCTGATGTTTCCTCATGATTAGATTCAGGTTGGGTGTTTGGGGCAGGAGAACATCTCAGCGCATCACGTCATTGTGAACATTTTTGTTCACAACCTTAAAACAGGGTCCCCTCGTGGGAAGGGGGTGGGGAGCACTGGACCGCCTGCACTAGAATCCCCTGAGGGACTTGATAAACATGCAGACACTGCCAGTACCCCTGAGAGTCGGCTAGGAATCTGCGTGGTTAACTGGCATCGCAGGTGACCAATAATTCACATTCACGTAGCATTCCAAGATACAGCCAGTAGATGGCGCTGCAGCCTGCACTTTCAATGCAGCATCTGCGTTTCTGAAAAGATCGCACTGTGATGCTTTCCGTGAATTCAAGCTAACATCCAAGAGATCTTGGCTGCTTAAATTGCCTGCCTCCTGCTCTCCCTTTCTGTCCCTTCAGAATGACTTCTCTTGATGCCACAGGACTTCAAAGGGGTCAGAACTCACTTGGATGTTCCTAAGCCAGAGACGACCTACTCTTCTGGGTGAGAGACGCCTCCCCACGTTTATGAAGAGCTAGTCGGGAACTGTTGAAATAATAATAGTAATAATACCCCCAACCGGCCTTTACTGAGAGTTTACTGTGTGCCAGACACTAGGACAAGCACAACCCACTCACTTTCTCATGTGACGCTCACAACAAACCTCTGAGGAGGGGATTGTTACAGACAAAGCAACCTGCTCAAAGTCACACAGCAAGTCACTGTCACCACCTCCTGGTTCTGTCTTGGCTGGAACTTGTGCTCGATTTAGAGGAGGGAAGGGGAGCAAAGATGGCTGCATCGCAGGCACATGCTCGAGAGTTCTGGGGGCGTCCTGAGAAAGGAGGGGATGCTCTTCCCTGCCTGTGGGGGCCGGGGTGACTGGGTGGGGAGCTGCAAGGGACAGACACTGGGTCAGTCCCCCTGTAAAGGGGGGCTCAGATGGTCAGGGAGGCAGAAACGACATGGGTCACAGCACGTGAGGGCCAGCAGGACTGCTGTCCGGCAGACTTGAGAGGCTGGAGGGACTGGGGTGCTTTCAAAGACTGGGGGATACTGTGTAATGCCCACTACTGAGCAAATCATACTTGTTGAATTTGTTTTCACATATTTAACCCTTTTCTAATAAATTACATTGAGGGGGGATTTTCAAGGGAAGGGATCCATGGTGTCTGGGAGGGTGGTGTGAAATGAGCCTAGAGACATGGGCAGTGGGGATTTTCACCGATGAGTGTGGCTAAGAGAAGTGTCCTAGGAAACAGAGCAGTTTGGCGCTCTGGAAGGCATCCTTATCAGTATATGTTGCTGTTGAGGCAGACATTGCCAGTTGCTTATGCAACACCATCTCCCCTTCTCCCTTATTAGCAGAACCCTGGGTTAGTTGAGGGGGCCACAAGAGCTACCTTTCCCAGCACTGGCAGCCAGTCCTGGCCAGTGAGCTGTGAGCCAACGATGCTGGGTGGATGCATTAGTCTGGATCCAATCAGGAGTGAAAAACTGCATGGTAATTTGAATAGGGAGAGTTTAATATAAAGAATTATTAACTATAACAGGGGCTTGCAGTAATGAGGGATTGGCTGGTGTGAAGTAAAGAGAACTCTGAAGAGTACAGGACTGGCAGATATGAGGAGCGCCACTACTCTTAGGGTTGAGATAGGGCTCCCCGCTCCCCATTTTCTTCCCCCAGGGCTGAGACCCAGACTTCGTTGGAGAGAGCACAGCTGTGGTTCACTGGATGGCAGAGAAGTCACTGTGGTCTGAGCTGGTGGAACTTGCTGGAAATCTGTCCTCTGGAACTTTTCAGAAAACTGCCCTCTACAGTGTCAGGGAAAGCTATTCACAGGGAGGTGTCTCAGTGGAGGCATTCCGCTACAAAATCGCCAAAGGTGGGGATGCTGGGGGAAGCTACTAGCCTCTTGGTACTGCTGGCTTCCATGCACTGCTGGAACTGGGTGCTGGAGTAGCTGCCTGCCCTGTAGGAGGCTGCTGAGTGAGCACGCCTGAGCCAGGAAGGGGTGGGCTCCTGGGAAAACCCTTTAAAAGGGATTAGATTTGGCTAGATTGTCCCTTTTGCACTTTGGTCTTCTCTTTCTTCCTGCCCGAAACAAGGTCCTGATGGCTGCTGCCACAACATTCCTCTTGTGAGCATGAGGAAGGAAGAGGGCCTCATTTTCAGGATGTGGAGAGAAAAGCTAGAAGGAGCCTGGATACCTGACGTCCTGGTCGTGCTGCCCTGTATATATAATTGATATATAAATTGTGTGAGTTTAAGGTATACAATGTGATAATTTGATATACATATATATTGTGAAATGATTACCACAATAAGGTTGGTTAACACATCCATCGCCTCACATAATTACCATTTTTGTGTGTGTGTGGTGAGAACATTTAAGATCTACTCTTAACAACTTTTTTTGTGTGTGTGTGAGGAAGATCAGCCCTGAGCTAACATCCATGATAATCCTCCTCTTCTTGCTGAGGAAGACCGGCTCTGAGCTAACATCTATTGCCAATCCTCCTTCTTTTTCTCCCCAAAGCCCCAGTAGATAGTTGTATGTCATAGCTGCACATCCTTCTAGTTGCTGTATGTGGGACGCGGCCTCAGCATGGCCGGACAAGCAGTGGGTCGGTGCGCGCCTGGGATCTGAACCTGGGCCGCCAGTAGCGGAGCACGTGCACTTAACTGCTAAGCCACGGGGCCGGCCCAGCAACTTTTGAATATACAGTATAGTATTGGGTTAACTATAGTCACCATGCTGTACATTAGATCCGCAGAACTTATACATCTTATATTTGAAAGTTTGTACGCTTTGACCAACATCTCTCCACTTCCCCTACTCCTCAGCCCCGGCAACCAACATTCTACTCTGTTTCAATGAGTTTGACTTTTTAAAATTCCACATATAAGTGAGATCATACAGTATTTGTCTTTCTCTGTCTGACTTATTTTCCTTAGCATAATGCCCTCAAGCTTCATCCATGTTGTTGCAAATGGCAGGATTCCTTCTTTTTTATGGCCAAGTAATATTCCACTATATATATATATATATATATATATAAAATTTTCTTTATCCATTCATCCATCAATGGACACAAGTTGTTTCCACATCTTAGCTATTGTGAATAATGTTGCAATGAACATGGGGGTGCAGATATCTCTTCATGAGACTGATTTCATTTCCTTCAGATATATACCCAGAAGGGGGATAGCTGTATCATATGGTAGTTCTATTTATAATTTTGGGGGACACTCCATACTGTTTTCCATAGTGGCTGCACTAATTTACATTCCTATCAAGATGCACAAGGGTTCCCTTTTCTCCATATCCTTGCTAACACTTATCTCTTGTCTCTCTTGTAATCCTGGCCTGCCTTTCTTCATACTCCTCCTTATGAGAGAGAAAAACAAATCCCCACCTTGACTGAGACCCTTCTATTTGGGTTTTAGGTTCCCTGCAGTTGAATTTATTCCTAGCTGAGAGAACTATGTTTAATCTAAGACTCCACTGGGCATGACTATCATGAGATTACTTCAGCCAATGAACAGAAATCATGTGAAATCACTTTTCATAATTTAAACACGTTGACTTTCTTAGGTGACAGGTAGGTAGTCATTATAAGAACAGTAAGTGTTTCTGAGCATTTATTTACCTAATATTTTAAAAACTTTTTATTGAAGTCTAACACACATAGAAAAATGCACAAATCATATGTTGCACGGCTCAAAGAATTTCCACAAGGTGAACACAAATATGTAACCACCCAGATCAAGAAACAAAACATTACTTGCTCTCTAGAAGCCTCCCGCTCCACCCCATTCTCCTTTCCAGTCACCACTTCTGCAAGGGAAACAACTATCCTGACTTCTAATAACATGGATTAGTGCTGCCTGTTTTGAAACTTTACATAAATGGCATCATTTAGTATATAATCTCTTGTGCCTGGCTTCTTTGTCTCAACATGACGTTTGTGACACTTATCTATGTTGTTGCCAAGCTTAGATCCTGAGGAGCAGCTGGAGGGAAGTGGTGTGAGGTGGACAGGCATTGCTTGCCACTAGTGTGTGCAGGGAGGAAGCCCAGCTGGAAGATGCTCTGGGTGCAGATGTCCATGGCCAGGCTGAGCAGCTGATAGCCTATCACATTCATCAGGAAGTCTGTCTGCAACTTAACACACAGAACCAATGTCCTGGGGGCCGGAAGAACATTCTTTAGGCAACAGCTATCATTTGGACTCATAAATCTCTTGAATTCTCAAGAGATCATTGTAACAATCCTTCTCCCATACACTCGCCCCCCCCGCCCCCCCATCTTTAGGCCTTTACATGATCATAAACAGGTAGGACCTCTTCTTTTCAAAGATCTCCATGAATCAATAGTCTACAAATTAAACTATACATTTTAGAAAGTTTGGATGAAATCTTGTCTACATCCCTCTTGCTGTGATATATTTATTTTGTAACTCTCTCATCCAAACCTATCACTCTACAATTTACCTCCTAAATAGAAGAATGTGAGGCTGGACCTGCTGCCGCTATCTTATCATCACAGTGAAGGAGGCTGCGTGATACTGAAGCCATCCCAGGGGAGGCAGGAGCAGAGGAAAAAGAAACTAAGCCCTGAAGACTTCATCTGAGCCCCTGAATCCAACGGGACCTGAAGTCCGACTACTCCTGGACTTTCCAGTTACACGAGCCATAAAATTCTCTTTTTTGCTACAGCCAGTTTGGCTGGTTTTCTGTGACTTGCACTTGGAGAACTAGCCCTGCCTGGCACATGAGGTGAAGAGGCGAAGAGAGCAGCAGAAATAGCAAACACTTGGATTTCAAGGAGCCCTGGATCTGGTCCCGACTATCTGACTGTCGGACCTTTTGCAATTGAGTCATCATCTCTAGGTCTCATTTGCAAAATGGAGCGGTCACCCGGGACACCCACTCCATGGCTAAAATTCTATGAATTTTATCATCATGGTCAATTTTTCATAAGAGTTTCCTTGATTGAAAGCAGCTGGAAGGAGGGACTTGTAGATGTGTTGGATATTATAGTGAGTGTCTGCCCAGTACCTTTTCCTGGAATGGCAAATTGTTTTACTTTGGGAGCCTGCGTCTGCTCCGTTCCGTGTGATCCCCAGGAGACTGCCAGTCAAGGGCCTTCTCCCTGGCCCTCCCCTAACGGGGATGGCTGTGTGACCTAAGCCAGGCCAGTCAGGCTGTGTCTCTTGTGAACGGGAGACTTGATGGAAGACACACGAAGATAGAAAATGGAGCTCAGATGTTCCCAGTGGGGGCCCTGTGGGGACTGTCCACGATTGTTGATAAACTCCTGCTGTTGAGGTTCTTGGAGCCGCCATGGTCTTTGTTTTCTCCAGGCTTGGCTGTGCAGCTCTTCCTTCCACAAGTTTCTCTGTTTTGGCTCAAGATAGGCAGACTTAGCCTTCATAGTTTATGCCCATTGAACCCTACAGATGCATTCCAAAGTGTCTAAGATGGGCACCCTCCCTTTATACGAGTGTTACGTCTCACATAATTAAAAACATAGATAATTTTAGGCTAATCCTGACAAAGAATGGTCAGAATTTCTGTTTACCAACTGAAATGGCACCAACATGTGTTAAGTGCACAAACACAATTCATCTCTGCTCACTAGTTTACCGATTTGTGATCCTTGAGGACCTTTTGATTTGGGGGGAATTTACGTGACTTTATATTTTGGGTGTATAATTTGACTTAGTTATTACATATAATAATATTCCAAATGTGCACAATTCACATAAATTCACATAAAATGCCCCACATTTTATAGGGCACATATACTATAAGGCATAAATCCAACCTTTGTAAATAAAGTTTTATTGGAACACAGCTACACCTATTTGTTTGCACACTGTCTACACCTGCTTTCGTGCTGCAACAGCGGAGTTGAGTAAGAGCAACAGAGACCATGTGGGATACACATCTAAATACTTACTATCTGGCACTTTGCGGAAAATATTTGCCAGATCTCGATCCAGGAAACTGAGCCCGCTTGGCAAATTAATGTTCTTTTCCAGGTAGATCAGACATCCTAAGTTCTGTCCTCAGTACGTAAAAAGAGTCCAACTCGCTATCGACCAGCCCTTCGAGACATATTCACTATACTGCATAGTGATGTTTTCTGCATTTTTCTGTGTGTCTGTGATATTCACAGTAAAAAACACACATGTGAGAGACATTTAAGAGGCTAAATGAGAGATGAACAAGGTGAAACTGGATAAACCTTGTTGTGATAGACTGCATTACTTGTTCAAAACATCTGCAGCCACCCCATACTAGCCTTTCCTACTAGTCCTTCCCTCTCAGGCCATCCTTGCAGGAGGATCCTATTTCCCATGAAGTTGACATCAGGTTCAGCCATGAGACTTTCTTTGGCCAATGAAATGTGAGTGGAAGTGGCTTGTGCCACTCCTGAACGGAAGCTTTCAGAGCAATGGGATGGTTTCATCGGTTCTTTTCCCTCTTCTAGGATATATCTCTGGCAATGTCCCACATAACAGCTGCTCCTGCAGCCCAGATCTCAGAATGAAAAGGACCTGGAGCAGAGCTGCAGCTGACATGTAATGTGAGTGAGAAATAAGGCATTGTGATGGCAAGCCACTAAAATCTTGGAGTTGTTTGTTCTGCAGCATAAACTGGTGAAACCTGACGAATACACGTGAAGAATGTTTTCTTTCATAATTGCCAGTTAAAGTAAATAGAAGATTCCTCTGGGACAATACCAACTGCTATAGATAAGGAGAGGAAGCAAAGGAGACAAATAATACATAGCCTTCAGCTTCTACTTTGTAAATTAACTTTGGAATCAACTAGCAAAATTGGGGTAGGGTGCACTCTGGCCAGTATTCATGGCGAAATAGACTTTCTGAATGGTCAAGTGTCAGATAATTTTAAGCGTCTAGGCTTTTTTATGAGAACAAATAATGTAACAAATAAATGTTTTGTAAAAGACAGACTATGAGGAAGTAAAAATTATAGTTAAAGAAAGAATGAATAATTTCCTTATTCAAAGGAAAAGGGAAAGAGTCATAAAAATATTTCCTGGACATCAGAAGTACTGTGCTTACAAATTTGTTACAGGATCAGGAGAAGGAATAAAAAGAATAAAATGAAAAGAGAAAGAGAAAACGCTAAAGGAAAAGCAAAGAAAATTTGAGAATACTGTTTATATACAACAACCCTGGTGTTGCTCAGAAAAGTAACAGGAATATTATTAAACCAATAAGGCCTGGTTGCTGCTCACCCAGAGGCCACACAGAGTTGCCTGTGTGAGAAGCAGTTGGGAGCATCTCTCTGCCCCTGTGACTTATGATTTGAAGCCAGTGTCCTCTCTCAGCGCATCCTAACACGCCTTGTCTGTGCTCATCAGCAGGCACACGGGCTTCCCACTGAATTCCAGCTTCAGAATGACCTTTGAGATGTCCCCAGGGATCCACAAAGTTAATAGCTTTTATTTTGAGTCAGACACTTCAACACATAGTCTCTCAATTTAGTGAGGATCCAGCTATCGGCTTTTATGCAATGTGGCAACAGAGAGGAGCGGTTGGCTTGGACGGGCATGAGGAGGGTGAGAGCCCTTGACGACCCTCTCCCACACCTCTCAGCTGAACAGCAGCAGTGACAGAATGTCGGAGCTAATAACAGAAGAACATGCCATCTATAATGAATTTGGCAGGTCTGAGCAAATCCGCAAGAGTGTCTTGCAGACGCACAGAGATATCTGCACACATTTAAGGAAGTCACTGCCTATCCCCCAGATGTTAAGTAGGTGCAGGCTTCTTAACAGTAAGTGAGAGGATCCAGAAGGGTCTGGCCAACATCTTTACTTGGAAAGATGAAGACTCAGGGCAGAGGTGGACTCAAGAGAGTTGGGGAAGGTCACACCTCAGGCCTGTCTACAAGCCCTGGGATGGTGGGACCTGGGTTGTGGGGAGGACCCAGTAACCTTAACACCCTTATTTTCTCTGAGCTGGCTCCCAACCCAAACCAACAACCTGAGGGCTAGGTGAGGAGAGAGAGGTGGGAACAACACTCTGACAGCACCCTTGCACAATGCTAGCTGAGCAGAGAGAAATAAATGGAACCACACTGGACAAAGGGCTTTACCATGAGCCACAGGTCACAAAGAGATTCAGAGGATCTGAATCAAATGGCTAATCAGGTTGACATAAGAGAGAATATTGCATTGTGTATCCTGCAAACAGACAACATACCTTCCACTGAAATACCCATGACAGCGTTTACAAAACTGACCATGGCTGTAAAGAAGATATCAACACCTTTCCCTAAAATAGAAATAGTTGAGACCTCTTTGACCACCAAATAATAAACCCAGAAATTAAAACAAAAGTAGAAATGAGACAAAACTCCAACCACATGGAAAATTTAAAACCCCTTCCTCAAAATTTAAAACTCCATTTGGGAACAAAAAGAAGTCAAAATTGCAAGTTCAAACCAGACTGGGGGAAAAAAAAAAGACACTGTGTCAAAAGCAATGAGATACAGCTAAAACCATATTGAAAGGAAAATTTAGTCTTAAACACTTAACATTTCTGAAAAAGAAAAACAAAGATAAATGAATCAAGCATTCAACCCAGGAAGATACAAAATGAGCAACAAAATGAACCTAAGAGAAGAAGGACAGAGTGAAAACAAAGCAGAAATTAATGAATCAGAAAAGAAAACAAAGGTGGAAATGATGAATTGAAAAGCTGATTCATTATGGAAAAAAAAACCCCACATAGCAAAATAGCTAAGCCGCTAGCTAGACTAATCAAGGGGAAAAGCACATACAGAGGAGATGCAATTAGCAAGGAGAAATGAAAGATAAGCACGCTAAGAGAACATTTTAATATGTACTTTTTAATTACATAAATCATGCACAGAAACATATGCATTAGAAACAAAAGTCAAATAAGAGATAAAAATAGAGCGAAAAGTTAAAGCCCACTGTATCAGTCTGCTAGGGCTGCCATACAAAATACCACAGACTGGGTGGTTTAGACAACAGAAATTTATATTCTCTCAGTTCTGGAGGCTGGAAGTCTAAGACCAAGGCGTTGGCAGGGTTGGTTTCTTCTGAGGCCTCTCTCCTTGGCTTGCAGATGGCTGCCCTCTCGCTGCCTCTTCACATGGCCATCCCTCTGTACACGTGCCCCTGGTGTCTCTTTGTGTGTCCAAATTTCCTCTTCTTGTAAGGACATCAGCTGATTTGATTAGGGCCCACCCTAACAGCCTCATTGTAACTTAATCACCTGTTAAATGTCCTATATCTCCAAATCCAGTCACATTCTGAGGTATCTGGGGTTAGGGCTTCACCATATGAATTTTGAGGGGTCATAATTCAGCTCATAATGCCCTCTTTCATCTTTTCCCCCTCAAGTCCCACCTCTCTCCCCAGAAGTAACACGATTAACCAGGCCCTCTCACGACATTTGTGGGGCCCAGGGCAAGAGTCAAACCGAGGCCCACGTGCTGTAAGTCTACATATTTTTTGTAAATCCAGCTAACAAACAGTTAAATAAAAATGTTTTATCTGCCTATCTGGACAAAAATACCTTCATACTGACCTGAAAACCAGGTCCAGATTTAGAATTCCTGGACTCTGCAGAGTTCCTTGCCAGAATGTGGCAGGGGGGCCTCCCTTCTCTTCCCATGCTGGGCTCTGTCTACACCATGAGGGCCTCACGCACACGTGTATGGAGATGGCAACCTGCACGCCCGAGTTCCTACACACCCTCTTCAGACAGCGCCCCCTGGTTACTGGCTAGGCCTGGCAGTGGTCCGAGCAGTGGCGAGCCCCATCCTCAGGAGAGTGTACCTGGGGCGAGGTCCCACAGACCCCGGAAGCCTGGTCTAGAAGGAAGGCTCAGCCTCCAGACGGGCTCATTCCCTGCTGGGGGGGTGCGTCTGGAGGGAGCTTGAGCAGGCCCCTCTGGAGTGCGAGTCCAAGGCAGAGGCCCCTCTCGCTCAGGTCTAAGGGTAATATTGCTAAAACCAATTATTAGTGGGTATCTTTTCAGACCATTTTATATATAAAAAAATGAGATTCTAATTCCAAAATAAAAGTTTACTTTAAAAAGTAGATTCTGTATTTTCTGAGACTTGCCTTTTTTCTCCCATTGTATCTTGTAGATATTTCCATGTCAGCATACATAGATTTACTTTATTCTCTTTGTTACATGATATTATACAGTAGAAAGGTAAGGGGGAAAACAGGAATTATAAAAGCCTATTTAACACAATGCAACGTTAATCCGCTTGAAAATTAGGATGATCTGAAACCAAAATAAACTTAAAAAAATACAAAATTGACTTAAGAAGAAATAGAAAACCTAAACAGACTAATAACCATGGAAGTAGATGAGGAAGTTGTCTGAGAGAACTCCACAGTTTCTTTCAAATCTATGACAGGTAATTCCAGAGCTCTTCAAACTCTTCCAGAGTGTAAAGAAATAAGGAAAACTGCCCAGCTATTTTTATGAAGGGCACCAATATTGCTGTGGATTGAATTGTGTCCTCCTCCCAAATTCATATGTTAAAGCCCTAACACCCACTGTGATGGTATTGGGAGAGGGGCCCTTGGGAGGTGGTTAGATTTAGATGAGGTCATGGGGGTGGAGCCCTCATGATGGGATTAGTGCCCTCATAAGAAGAGACACAGAGAGATCTCCCTTTCCCTCCTCCATGTTAAAACACAGCAAGACAATGGCCATCTGCAAGCCAGGAATTGGACCTTAGGGAGGAACTGAATTGTCTAGCACCTTGATCTTGGACTTCTCAGCCTCCGAAATTATGAAACATAAATTTCCGTTGTTTAAGCCACCCAGTCTATGGTATTTTGTTATATGGCCCGAGCTGACTAAGACAAATATCAAAACCTTACAAAGCAGCAGAAAGAAATTCATAGACTAATTTCATCTGTGAATATTGAAGCAGAACTTCTCTATGAAAGATTAAGTATAATCCAGTAATATAGTTCAAGAATAACAAACTATAGCCAAATCGTGGGAGGTTGTCACACAGAAATCAGTCATGTCAGTCATATTTCTATATATTACCAATGAACAACTGGAACGGAAATTAAAAAGACAATGCCATTTATAATAGCTTTGTAAAATGTAATGCTTAGGTATAAATCTAAGCAAACATGTCCAGGATCTATATGATAAAACCTATGAAATGTTAAGAAATCAAAGAGTTAAATAAATGGAGAGACTGGCTGTGTTCATGGATTGGATGATTCAACATAACAAAGATGACATTTCTCCCCAGATTTATTTATAGATTTAACATAATTCCTATCAAAGTTCCAGCAAGATTTTGTGTGTGTGTGTGAGGAAGATCAGCCCTGAGCTAACGTCCATTGCCAATCCTCTTCTTTTTGCTGAGGAAGGTTGGCCCTGGGCTAACATCCGTGCCCATCTTCCTCTACTTTATATGGGACGCCGCCACAGCATGGCTTGACAAATGGTGCATTGGTGCGTGCCCGGGATCCGAACCTGTGAACCTCGGGCCGCCGAAGCAGAGCACACAAACTTAACTGCTATGCCACTGGGCCGGCCCCAGCAGGATTTTTTGTAGATACAAACAAGCCGATTTCAAAATGTATACATAAAGGCAAAGGAGCTAGAATAGTTAAAACACTTGAAAATGAAGATCAAGTTGGAAGAATCACAGTACAAGATTTTACTAGTTATTATATAGCTACAATAATCGAGACAGTGGAGTTGGTGTAGGGAGAGACACATAAATCAAGGGAAAAGAACAGAGTCCAGAAATAGACCCACATAAGTGACCAATTGATTCTTGACAAAGGTGCAAAAGCAACTCAACAGAGAAGGGATAGTCCTTTCGACAAATGATGAAGTATTGGCACAACTGGACTTACAAAGGCAAAAAAATGAACCTCGACCAAAACTGTACACTATATGCAAAAATTAACCGCAAATGAATCATAGATCTAAATACAAAATGCAAAACTACAAAACTTTTAGAAGAAAACATAGGAGAAAATCTTCATGACCTAGGGCTTTGCGAAGAGTTCTTAGACATTACACCAAAAGCACAAGCCATAAAGGAAAAATCATTGATAAATTGGACTTAATCAAAATTAAAAACTTTTGATCTGTGAAAGATCCTGCTAACAGAACAAAAAAACGAGCCACAATCTGGGAGACAACATTTGCAAATCACATATCTAACAAAACACTTGTATCCAGAATACATAAAGAACACTAAAATCAACATTCAGATGACAATCTAATTAGAAAATGTGTAAAAGACTTGAACAAACACTTCACCAAAGAAGATATAAAGACGGCAAATAAGCACATGAAAAGATGCTCAACATCATTAGCCATTAGGAATACGCGAATTAAAGCCACAATGAGATAGCATTACACACCTATTAGGAGGGCTAAAATGAAAAATATAGCAACATAAGTGCTGGTGAGTACACCTTTTTGTATAGCCCTGACTCTTAGAACCATGGTAACATTTCACATACCCAATAAATGAATAAATGACCCAAACCAACCAGGATATGTGGGAGAAACCCCAAATAACATACAAAGAGTAGCAAATGAACCTGTGTTACATGTAAATAAGATAACCCCACTGAAGGGTATGGAGAATAAAAGAACTAACCTAAGTAATTTTGGAAAACCGTATTTTGACTGGATACTGTAAGACTACAGACAAAAAGAAGTGCACAAAATATTGTACTCTATTTAGTAAATATGTGTATACTAGGAGTGAACAACAGGAAATTTGTTGTGGATAATGAGAGCCGGGTTTCTCACTGTCAGAAAAAGAAATTAGAAACAAGGAAAGAGCTAGAATGAACCCTGTGTGGTGTTGGATTGGAATCAGAAATATAAGTATGAACCCAGGGTTTCTGATATATTTACAGATGGATAAACATAGAAATAAGTATGGATGTGTGTATGCATGTGTTAGTCCACCCGTGTGTATCTCCGAATTCTCAGAAGGCAGTGACATCCCAGTAGCAAAGAGCACATCTAGACATCTAGTGCCCACATCTTGGTTTCTAAATACCACTTTCCTATTTTAAAAAAATGTAGAGTTCCTTGGAGAAATGGTTGATTTCCGAGCTCGGGCAGGGAATGTGCAACGTGAGCCTGGCACATATTTTGGTGCTAGACGGTAAGAAGGTGCTCAGAAAATGATGCGGCCATAGTGAAGGACACAAGAGCCAACCTGAAGTCATTCCTAGTCGCTCAAAGCTGTGACTATTTGAGCAACAAAATAAAGATTGGATTATAACCCTGTTCTACCTTCTCCCATAACCATTGTCATCTCTTAACCTACTGTATAATTGACTTATCACGTTTTTGTTTATTGCCTCTCTCTCTTCGCTAGAATATAAGCTTTACAGAAGTGGGGATTTAGGGTCTATCTTGTTTACTGATATATACCACGAGAGCACCTGGCATATAGTGCAGACTCAATAGATACTTGTGGAAGGAGTGCATTTTCTCATTTCCCTCTCTTGGCATATAGATTGGGGAAACTGAATGTTCTAATGGGAACAAAAAGAATTTTGCCAAATAATTGAACAGTGAACATCAGCAGCCACGCCCATCTGGTTCTCTGCCTCAGCACGTCTGAGACTCACACAGGTGCGCAGGGATGGCCTTGAGGGAGCTGGGCAGACTGGGACACGCCCCCAAGAAAAGAACGTGGCAACTTGGGAGCCCATCTACCCAGGGAACACTTTGGAAGATTTTCCCCTCAAAAGGATACTTGGAACAGCTGTGGTTATTTTGCAAACTAGTGAGAAGCTGACTTTTGTGTGGCTAATTTAAAGCCCATCGGCATCTTTATCCCAACTGAAATCTTCCCACTCTTCTGAGGTTGTCATTAGGTGCCAGTTTTATGGATAAAGAAAAGGAAGCACGGAGAAGGAAAGTGTATTAGTTTGCTAGGGCTGCCGTAATAAAGTACCACAAACTGCGTGGCTTAAAACAACAGAAATTTATTGTTTCATAGTTCTGGAGGCCAGAGGTCTGAAATCAAGGCATCCACAGGGCCATGCTCCCTCTGAGACTCTAGGTAGAATCCTTCCTTGCCTCTTCCTAGCTTTTAGTAGCCTTGAATGTTCCTTGGTTTGGAACTCCATCAGTCCAATCTCTGCCTCCATCATCATATGGGTGTCTTAAATCATCTTGCCTCTGTGTATGTCTGTCTCTGTGTCCAGATTTCTCCTTTCTATAATGACACCAGTCATATTGGATTAGGGCCCACTCTAGAACCTCCTTTTAACTTGATTACCTCTATCAAGACCCTATGTCCATATAAGGTCATATTTTGAGGTACCAGGGGTTAAGACTTCAGCATATTTTTTTGGGGAGACACAATTCAACTTATAACAGTAAGTAACTCGAAATCATGGAATGTTAGAGCTAAAAGGGACTTTTCTTGTTGGAGTTACCCCACTCTATACCCCCTCTCTGCATGACCTTACCCATGCCCAGGCTCTTCTGAAATGGGAAGTTGTCATGGAAATTCACCAAAATACTAACTATGAAAAAGGCCATTTCAGCTCACCAGGCCTCGCATCCGTGCAGCCCTGATCACCCTCCAAAATGTAGGCCCTTTGGGTCCTCTCTCTCCTGACTTAACATTTCATGGTTCAGCTACTTCCTGAGTACCCTCTGGAGCCCCACTAGACAGCTGAGAACCATCAGAAGGAGTGAGAACAGGGTGAGATATCCTTCAGGGAGCTCTGTGATCTGAACAGGAATGATATGAAAGTGAAACTCAGGGCAACTGAGCATGTACAGCACAGGCAGAGGCAAAGATAAGAGATAATTAACCACTGACTATAAATTGGAGGAGCTGTGTGATAAGGGCCTGGGGCAGCCCATAACTGGGGAAAAGATTGGAGTATTAGGTTAAGTGACGAGAGACTTCCAATCAAATCACCAGATGCATATTAAGTGTCTGCTTCAGTACAGCCATGAGCCATGGGTGATACAAAGATATATAATATCTGTTTCCTGCCCTCAAGGAAATTATAATCTACTTAGCGAGGTTAGACGTAAAACTCAGCAGAAATTGGATAACAAAATATTTAAATAGCAGTTCACAGTACCACATGGTCAGTTGTCAAATGAACTGTAGAGCTGGTAACAAGGGTTTAGAATTCTGAACCAGTAGAGATTTTTGGTTATTTACAGTCTAGATAGGCGCATATTTTGTTGCTGGGGGAGAGTAAGGGTTAACTGAGTAGGGCAAATCCATGAAACTAAGAGTTTGGTTTTTTACAGAGATCAACAAAATTGACAAACCTTTAGCTAGACTAAGAAAAAACGATAAGACTCAAAATCAGAAATGAAAGGGAGGCGTTACAACTGATGACACAGAAATTAAAAGGATTATAAGAGACTACTATGAACAGTTATATGCCAACAAATTGGATAAGCTAGAAGAAATGGATACATCCCTAGAAACATACAGCCTACCAAGATCAAATCATGAAGAAATAGAAAATTTGAGTAGATCTATAACTAGTAAGGAGATTGAATCAGTAATCAAAAATATCTCAACAAGGAAAAGCCCAGGACCACATGGCTTCACTGAGAATTCTACCAAACATTTAAAGAATTAACGCCACTCCTTTTAAAATTCTTCCAAAATATTGAAGAGGAGGAAACACTTCCAAGCTCATTTTATGAGGCCGGTGTTATCCTGATGCCGAAGCCAGACAAAGACAGTACAAGAAAGGAAACCTAGGGGCCAGCCCAGTGGCGTAATGGTTAAGTTCATGTGCTGCGCATCGGCCGCCCGGGCTTTGAGGGTTCAGATCCTGGGCATGGACCTACACACCGCTTATCAAGGCCATGCTGTGGCAGCCGTCCCATATAAAGTGGAGGAAGATGGGCACAGATGTTAGCCCAGGGCCAGTCTTCCTCAGCAAAAAAGAGGAGGATTGGCAACAGGTGCTAGCTCAGGGCTAATCTTTCTCACAAAAATAAAAAAATAAAAAAAAGAAAAGAAAACTGAAGGCCAATATCTCTGGTGACTATAGATGCAAAAATCCTCAACAAAATACTAGCAAATCGAATTCTACAGCATATTAAAATGATCATACACCACGACCAAGTGGTATTTACCCCATTTGATAAATGGGATAATGGTTCAACACATGCAAATCGGACACAACTTTAACAGAATGAAGGGTAAAAATCACATAATCTTCTCAACAGACGCAGAAAAAGCATTTGAAGAAACTCAACACCCTTTCATGATGAAAACACTCAACAAACTAGGAATAGAAGGACACTACCTTAACATAATAAAGTTCACATATGAAAAGCCCACAGCTTCCATCATACTCAATGGCGAAAGACTGGAAGCTTTTCCTCTAAGATCAGGGACAAAGCACGGCTGCCACTTCTATCACCGTTTTATTCAACAGAGACCTGGAAGTCCTAACTAGAGCAATTAGATGAGAAGAAGAAATAAAAGGCATCCAAACCGGAAAGGAAGAAGTAACATTACCTCTGTTCACAGAGGACATGATCTTATATACAGAAAACCCTAAAGAGTCCACAAAAAAACTGTTATAACTAATAAATGAATTCAGCAAAGTTGCAGAATACAAAATCAAAATACAAAAATCAGTCACACTTCTATATGCTAAAAATGAACAATGTGAAAAGGAAATTAAGAAAACAATTCCAGGGGCTGGCCCCGTGGCATAGTGGTTGAGTTCAGCATGCTCTGCTTTGGTGGCCCGGGTTCGAGGGTTTGGATGCTGGGCATGGACCGCACCACTCATCAGCCATGCTGTGGTGGTGACCCACGTATAAATAGAGGAAGATTTGCACAGATGTTAGCTCAGGGCTAATCTTCCTCAAGCAAAAAAAGAGGAGGACTGGCAACAGATATTAGCTCAGGGTGAATCTTCCTCAGAAAAAAAAAGAAAGAAAACAATCCCATTTACAATATTATCAAAAAGAATGAACTACTTAAGAATAAACTTAACCAAGGAGGTAGAAGACTGTGCTGAAAACCAGCAAACACTGCTGAAAGAAATTAAGGAAGACACAGATAAATGGAAAGATATCCCATGTTCATGGGTTGGAAGAGTTAATATTGTTAAAATGTCCATACTACCCAAAGCAATCTACAGACTCATTGCAATCCTCATCAAAATAACAATGGCATTTTTTGCAGAAAAAAAAATCCTATAATTCATATGGAACCACAAAGGATCCCAAATACCCAAAAACAAACTTAGGAAAGAAAATAAAGCTGGAGGCCTCATGCTTCCTGACTTCAAAACACATTACAAAGCTACAGTAATGAGAAAGTATGGTATAGTATAAAGACAGATATATAGAGCAATGGAAGATAATAGAGAGCTCAGAAATAAACATACATATATGTGGTCAAATGATCTTCAACAAGGGTGCCAAGGCTACACCCTTGTACAGTATAGTATAGTATACTATACAATGGGGAAAGTATAGCATCTTTAACAAATGGTGCTGGGAAAACTGGATATCCACATGCAAAAGAATGAAATTTGACTCTTTATCTTACACCATACACAAAAATAAATTCAAAATGGATTAAAGACTTAAAGGTAAGACCTGAAACTATAAAATTCCTAGAAGAAAACATAGAGGAAAACTTCATAACATTGGTCTTAGCAATGACTTCTTGGATGTGACACCAAAAGCATAGGCAACAAAAGCAAAAATAGACTACATCAGACTAAAAAGCTTCTGCACAACAAAGGAAACAATCAACAGAGTGAAAAGGCAACCTGTAGGATGGGAGAAAATTTTTGCAAACTATTTATTGGATAAGGAGTTAATATCCAAAATATATAAGGAAATCCTCCAACTCAATAGCAAAACCCCAAATAACCCAATTGAAAAATGGGCAAAGACTTGAATACACACTCCAAAGAGATATACAGATGGTCAACAGGTATATGAAAAGATGTTCAACATCATTAATCATCTGGGAAATGAAAATGAAGACCACAATGAGATATCACCTCACACTGGTTAGGGTGGCCATTATTAAAAAAAAAAACAAAAACAAAACAGAAAATAACAAGTGTTGGCAAGGATATAGAGAACTTGGACCCCTGGTGCACTGTTGCTGGGAATGTAAAATGGTGCAGCTGTTACAGAAAACAGTATGGAGTTTCCTCAAAAAATTAAAAATAGAATTACCATAGGATCCAGCAATCTCCTCTCTGGGTACTTATCCAAAAGAATGGAAAACAGGATCTCGAAGGGATATTTATTTATTTATTTATTTTTAAAAGATTTTATTTATTTATTTTCCCCCAAAGCCCCAGTACATAGTTGTATGTCATAGCTGCACATCCTTTTAGTTGCTGTATGTGGGACGTGGCCTCAGCATGGCCAGAGAAGCGGTGTGTCGGTGCGCGCCCAGGATCCGAACCCGGGCTGCCAGCAGCGGAGCGCACGCACTTAACCGCTAAGCCACGGGGCCGGCCCTGGAAGGGATATTTAGATTCTCATGTTCACTGCAGCATTATTCACAATTGCCAAGAGTTGGAAACTACCTAAATGTCCACTGATGGCTGAATGGATAAAGAAAATGTAGTATAGATACAATGGAATATTATTCAACCTTAAAAAAGAAGGAAATCCTGCCATATGCTACAACAAGGATGAACCCTGAGGACGTTATGCTAGGTGAAATAAGTCAGTCACAGAAGGACAAATACTGCATGATTCCACTTATTTGAGGTATCTAAATAACTTGAGGTATGAGTCAAACTCATAGAAGCAGAAAGTAGAATGGTGATTGCTGGGGGCTGATGGGGAGGAGGAAATGGGGAGTTACAGTTCACAGGGCATAGAGTTTTAGTCATGTAAGATGAAAAAGTTCTAGAGATCTGCTGTACAACAATGTGCACGTAGTTAATACTGTACTGTGCACTTGAAAACTTGTTAAGAGGGTAGGTTTCAAGTTATATGTTTTTTTTGCCACAATAAAATTTTTTTTAGGAGGTTAGTTAAAATAAATATCATTATTTAAAAACAAACACACAGAAAAACGACTGAGCAGGGCCATTAATGAAGGCTCTGGGCAGGAACCGGGGAGAATCCTGTTGCCCCAGAAGTACGTTAGCAATAATAATAGCTCCCATTTATTGGGCACTTATTACAGACTCAGCAATTTACATACTTGTACTTATCTCATTTAAGTCTTTCAACAGTCTCATGGGTTGCTATTGTCACCTTCTGCATCAATTAAAACCAACTCTAGCTTCTGCAATAGATAAATGCCCAAATCTTGGTGTTAAACATGAAAGAGTTCTATTTCTGCTCTTGTAAAATCCAAATGATGGTTGGGGGTGGGAGGAGCTCTGCTCTGTACCATTGTTCGGGAGCCCAGGCTCCTGGAGACTCTGCCGTCTTCAACACCTTTATCTCATGTCACCTTAGGTGTCAATATCTAGCTGGCAGAGAGAGAAGAGGTGGGAGAGAGAGAGAGAGAGAGAGAGAGAGAGAGAGAGAGAGAGAGAGAATAAGTGAGAATCATGCAGGTGGTGTTTATGAGCTACATGCAGAGTAGCACACATCACTTCTGCCCACATTCCATTTGCCCAGACTCAGCCACATGGCCACACCTAACTGCAAGGGAGGCTGGGAAATGTGCTGTGTGCCCAGGAAGAAAGAAGAAAGGTTTTGTGGATAGCTATCTAGTCAGACTCTTCCACATCAGCCTCTTTTTCAGATGAGGAAACTTGGGCTCAGAGAGGTCCAGGGTCAAATAGTGAGTAAAGAGAAGAGACACCATCTATATATAGTTGACAGAGGGAAAACCGAATGTGCGAATATAGTACCTAAGATTATACACTTACCAGCAGAGACACAAAACACATTGAGTTATATAACTATTTTGAGTGAGAGAAGGTAAATGGAGTAGGTTAATGAGCTTAATCCTCAAGAACTCAGTAACTTTGTTCAAAACTGGTAAATTAAAAAAAAAGGAAATAGGAACATTACTTGATATTCGGAGGTATCTATCAAAAGAATTAAAAACAGAAACATTTAAGGACTTAAAAATTGCTCTCTCTGAGACCATTGCTTTTAAAGCATGTGGCGGCTAAATTACTTTGATTTACATCTTTAAATTTTTCTTTTTAAAAAGTAATGTTTGCTTCTGTAAAAAAATCCAAACAGTACAAAATGGCACAGGAAGGAAAATAAAAACTTCCCAACTTGACAAACCCTTCATTTCCACTCTCCAGAGGTAACTTCTGTTTCCAGTATCTTGTATAACCTTCTAGAAATTTCCTGTATACATATAAGCATGCATGTGTGCGTCTATATCATTTTAAATAAAAGGAGATAATACTGTACCTTCTGTTCTGTAGCTTACTCTTTCCACTTAATAATGCCTTGACATCTTTTCATGTCTGCACATATAGTCAGTCTTCTTAAGGACTGCATAGTATTCTTTTGCATGGCTGCACCATAATTTATTTATCAGTCCTTATCAAGGGCCACACGGGTTGCTTTCAGTTTTTGTTTTGTTATTGTTTTGCTATTACAAACAATGCCACAATAAACAGCCTATACAAGGTGCACATCCTGGTATATTAGATGAATAAACCTGGAAAAATGGAACTTTGTTTATTGGGACCCTGAATAATTGAAGACACTATAAGAAGCCTCTTAAATACAGATAGACTCATCCTATGTATACTTCTCTGAAGTAAAGCCCATATGCAGAAAAGTGTACAAGTGTACAGATGGATGGATGCTCACAAAATGAATGCACCCATGTAACCAGCACATGGATCAGGAAGCAAACGTTATCAAAACCACAGGAGACCCTCGTGCCCTTTCCCAGTTACTCCTCCTCCCTGGCAGCATGAGCACTCTCCTGACTTCTACTTCCATGAATTAGTTTTGCCTTTTTTTTTTTTTATGAGGAAGATTGTCTCTGAGCTAACATCTGTGCCAATCTTCCCCTATTTTGTATGTGGGATGCTGCCACATGTGGCTTGATGAGTGGTGCATCGGTCCACACCTGGGCTTCGAACCTGTGCACCCCGGGCTGCTGCAGCAGACCAAATGAACTTAACTGCTATGCCACTGGGCCGGCCCCAAGTTTTGCTTATTTTTGAACTCGGTATCAATCGAATTATACCTTTTGCATCAGGTTCCTTTAACTCAGCGTTCTGCTTGAGGGATTCATCTATGTTATTGCGTGCATTGAAGTTCATTTGTGCTCCTTGCTGTCCAATATTCCATTGTGTGGATATTCCACAATTTACCCTGATGGACTACCAATGAGCATCTGGGTTATCTTCAGTTGGGAGTTACCATGAAGAGTGCTTTATGAACACACCAGGATTTGTCTTGTGTTGAACCAGTGTAGGCATTTCAGGTGGGCGTATACTGAGGAGTGGAATTGCTGAGTCATGGGGCACACGCATGTTCAGTGTTAGTAAATCCTTCCAATGGTTGTATCAATTTACACTCCCACCAGCAGTGGACAAGTTTTCCAGTTACTCCACATTCTTGCTAACACATGGATTTTGTCTGTGTTTTCATTTTAGCCATTTTATATTGACTCTTAAAATTGATTCTGCATAGGGGCAGTTCTTAGGGGACCACTCTTGATTGAACCACAGGTCCCAGAAAGCTAGCTGGGGTGGAGGGGTCGGGCTGAGGGAAAGCTGGGCTTGATTGGGTCTGGGGGATGCAGGCGATGGCTCTGGGCCTACCCTTGCACCCCAGGATGAGACGGTAGTGGTGAGAGCATCCTTTTAAAATCAGCCTACCTGTCCCTGGGGTTCTGCTGAGGTGTCTTGAGATGGCTTGAGGCGGGAGGAAAGCCCTCTTTAAGGGAAGCAGGGAATCCACCTCTGGATTCTTTAGTGGCCCCAGGTGGGAAATCGTTTTCTTCTGGCCCATAAAGCAGCCGTCTGGTCTGCTGTGTTTTACTACCAGCCTTCCTCTGCGGGCTGGGAGAAGCAGGCCCAGGTGGCTGTGCTGTGGGGGAATTTATGCACCAGACTCGGGGAAAATCCTCAGGATGTCTTTACAGATTCCTTTGTCACATGAGCCAGGTGCAGCCCCCAAATCCAGTCAACCTGAGGGGAATGTCGAGCCTGTGGTTAGGGGACAGGTCAAATCTCAGAAGAGAGGGCTGGAACGAAGACATGGACACGGGGGTCGTTGCAACCACTGATGGTCTTCCAAGCTTGGGGGCTGAAACCCCCTTTCTGCTTATCCCAACCAGAGTGGATTCTGAAGTTTGCTGTTAGGAAGCCTGAACGATACAGGGCGTGTAGTGCCAGCAAGAGCAGAGCGGAGGATAAGTCAGCTGGGGCAGGAGGTAACTGGCCCTACAGGCCTGGCCAGACCACAGAGAACACACATCAAGTGTCATCGGCCTCATGCTCAGTGTCTGAGGCCAGCAGTATGTCTCGTGACTGAAGGAGCCGGAGAACAGAAGACCCCTTGTGAAGTTAGAGGTAGCACGGTCCACAAGACCACCCTCACTTCTGACACCAGTTGCAAGTGTGAGGGTCCCCAAGACTACCCATAAGTTCTATAACTTGCTAGAAGGACTCATGGAACTCACGGAAAGATGTTATACTCACAGTTAGTTTGTTAAAGGGAAAGGATACCAATTAAAATCAGCCAAGGGAAGAGGTGCACAGGGCAGAGGCCAGAAAAGTTCCAAACACAGAGCTTCCAGTTCACCTCTCCCTGTGGGTTTGTGGACGGCCTTACTTTCCGCACAACAATGTGTGACAATATGACGGAGTGTTCCAACTCGGGAAGCTCACTCAAGGCTTGATGCCCAGCGTCTTTACTGGGGCTCCATCTACAGGCACGGTTGACCACCCATGTGGGTGAACACTGACTCCAGCCCTTCGGAGGTCCAGATGACCCCATGTGACCCAAATGTGACCCACGGATCACACTGCTAGGCTGTCTGGCACGGTCCAATGCCCCCAGGGAGACAAAGACACTCTTATCAAGCAGGACTTCCCAAGGGCTCAGAGATTAGCTCTCAGGGGCTGAGGGCAAAGACCAGACCTCTCTGTGAGCAAGGTTGGATTCTTTCCTACACAATCCAACAAGGTTGGATTCTTTCCCCACTCCACTGCCTGATCCCATGTGAACCCTCTCCCCTATATACTCAGGCACCGCCTCAGGAGAAGGGGAGCGCGTGAAAGAGGAGAGACCGTGAGCTAGTACCCAATTGCTAAGATCACCAAATAGTCTCTGTAAATTATTGGATTCTATTTCTGGACATTTGTTCTACGGATGTACCTGCACGTATACGTGTATGGTTGTATGAATAAGAAATGATGTATGGATAAAGTTATTCACTGAAGCACTGTTGATTGTCAAGAGCTGAGCTGAGCTGGAGAGAGAGCTGAGCTGCCAGGTGTTGTAGTAGCTGATTAAAGCAAGAACAAGCAGGGGCCGGCCCGGTGGCGCAGCGGTTAAGTGCACACGCTCCGCTTCAGTGGCCCGGGGTTTGCAGGTTCTGATCCCGGGCGCGCACCGACGCACTGCTTCTCAGGCCATGCTGTGGCGGCGTCCCATATAAAGTGGAGGAAGATGGGCATGGATGTTAGCCCAGGGCTGGTCTTCCTCAGCAAAAAGAGGAGGATTGGCATCAGATGTTAGCTCAGGGCTGATCTTCCTCACAAAAAAATAAAAAGCGACAAGCTAAACTTAAAGTAACACTGAAGACTTTGTCACTCACTCCGTAGGATCAGCAAGGAAGAGGCTCCAACTCACACCCCGCCCGCGCCTGCCGTTCCGTTCCACTCTGTGGAACTGTGTGACACTGGTGGATCAAGTGGATGGGTGCAGACGTGGGGGTCGTCTCATTGTTGAGGGAGCCCCAAACAGAAGCCTCTGGCAGTTTTATGGACCCTGGGGCCGAGGAGAGGGAGAGGGGAAAGAGCTGGGAGTGAAAAAGTACTGAGTACTCAGTCATGGTGGGGAAAAATGTCTTCAAGCTTTCCCCTTCTCTCGCTGATAGAGTCCTTGGCAGAGGCACCTGAAGAAGACCTCTGCTGAAGGCCTCAGATAGAGACCTAGAAATGAAGGCGCCTGGGCTAGGACTGCAAATATGCAAAGAGCATGACCCCAGGGGGCTGGAGTCCTTGGCTGCAACTTCCTTCAGAGATTGCAAGGCACTGGCTGCACACCAAGACTGGTCAGGAGGGCAGCTTTCCTCCATGAGGCCTGTCAGAAAAGCCTTTGTAATTGCCTGTGGTCTGACCTCAGGAATCACACATAAGTTTTTGGTTAAAATGCTGGACTTTGGTTAAAATGAGGAGCCAGACTCCTCATTTATAAAAGCAAAGTATTGGAAATAACCTAAGGACCCATCCGTAGGGGATTGGTTAAATTGTGGTACATCCCCACCAGGAAATCCTATGCATCTTTAAGAAAGAGGAAGCTGTCTTGTACATACACAAGTGTGGAACTCTGTGTAGCCGTAAGGAGGGGTCATGGGGAAGTCAGTGAAGAGCAGAGGGGGAGAAACAGGCTGTGGTCAAGAGGAGGGTCTCCAGGGTGGTGTCTTAGTTTGGTGTGAGGATGAGGTCTATGGTGCAATGAGACTGTGGTCTCTTGATGGTTCTTTGACAGTCCAGAGTTCTGATTGTTAATGTCAGAATGTCCTATCCCGAGGCCAGTCCTTCTATACAGGTCTGAGCTCTCCAGGACACTCACATGTCTACAGTCAGATTTCAGGGTGTCAGAACTTGCTATGGGACCCCAGGGCCAGTGTGGTTGTCCTGGACCTATCCCACCAAGACATGATGACACTCTAACTTGAGGCTCTGTTACAAAGTGAATGTGTTTACTCTCCCTGGGTAAGAATGGCGTTTCCTTGCTTTGTGAATGACAAATATTTTGTTCTTTCACAAATAACTGTTTTTTTCATTGTGCCATAGCAAACCTGGTTGCCCCATACTCATCAAAGGCTTGCCTGGGGCTTCCCTGAGTCTTTTCTTGGAGCCATCCCCAGGGAATGTTCTGGAATGTCCTAGAATGTTCTGGAATGCTAGTTTCTTAAAAATATGCAGAGGTACAACCCACAACTTTTCCAGGCAACGTGGCAGACAGTTTTATAGCACGTCTAGAAATTTAAGCTGGTGAGCTCCTACTCCATTGTAGGGCCATGTGTAGGCCATGTCAGTGCCCCGCCCATCTTACCACGTCAGTGCACACCAACCTGATTTCTACTTGCTGGCACTTGTGTTTCTTTGCCCGAGAGATTTCTATGGTTGCTAGAGCCTGCTCTGCCCCCACCAGAAGAAACAGAGCGTTAATGTCCCCCAGGAGCTCCCCTCAACCAGTGACTGACGGGAGATGGTGTATAAATATCCAGCTCCCTTGGCCCTTGGATGGATATTCTGAAAAGTGGTCTACACTGGCTCCCAGAGTTTCCCCAGTGGGATTAGGTTCCAGTCGCCTATGGTGGTAACTGGTTTGGTCATGCACCCTTATAGGCTGCCTTCCGTTCCTCTTCTCACTTTCTCTCCTCTATGGGTAGTTCCTGGAATCTTCTTCCAGATAAACTACTTGTATTCACCTTCTTGTCTCAGGGTCTGCTTCTGGGGAGCCCAAAGTAAGGCAGGTGGTAATCGCATCAGCCCTTTACCAGAACCTGATTATGCTCTGGGCACCCCCAGAAACTTGACGTGAACCCATCAAGTCCCTGGTTACCCTGCAAGGAGGGATTCCCAGCCCCATTTGACAGGTGAGGACACTGAGGCTTAAAGAGGCCTTGCCCAGGGGCATAAAGCAAGTAAGTTGGAGTCAAGACTGTCTCTTTCCACCACACTCGAGGCAACGCTCCTAAATCAGAGACCAGAAGTGGGTCTGCGCTGCCTCTACTTCCCCGTGCTGAGCAGCCCAGGGCCTGCCCACAGGAGATCAGGGTCAGTAAGCAAGACCCGGCCAATAAATATCAAATCCCCACTACGGCTAAATGAATCCGTTTACGTGGATCACCTAATATCATCATCATTATTATTAATTAATATATCATTAATTCATTATTGTCATCTTTATTGTATAGAAGAGGACCCCAAGGGGGAAAGGGACCTGCCCAAGGCTACATGGCTAGTATTGGACGGAGCCTGAGCCCTTCACCACCCACCACAGGGATGGATGATGGACAAGAGGGAAGTGGAGGGAGGACATGAAGCCATGGCTTACCCTGCCACCAGCTGGGTGACAGCACATCGTCCCATCTTGGAACGCATCTCTGTCACACACAGGGTAAAAGGGTCTATTCCCTGTGAATTATCTGCTAGCCGGCAGCTCCATCTATCTGCTTATTAATGCAATAAAAAAAAATCAAACGAGCCTTCTGATTCCCAGTCCCCAGGGCCCAAATACATGACTTGGAAATGACTCTTTAGTAAGTCTGATCAAAGGCTGGTTGTTCAGTAATTAGAAATCACAGCCTCTTCCTCCAGGCTGGGGGGTCATAAACAACCATTAGACGGGCTTTTTATTTGGGACGGACCAGAAACCTAGACGGGTCCATTTCCTCCTAATTTACACCCGGTGCAATGGGGAAAGCAGCAGGAGGCTGAGTTTTCCCTCTGGGAGATCCACTGGCTCCTGTGTCTGCAGCAGGCAAGAAGTGAGGGAGGGGGTGCATACTGAAGCGAGCCCACGAATTGAGATGGACAGGCACCTTAGAGAGCGGGCATCAGCACCAGATCCAGGGCTGAGCGAGGAGCGGAATCCCTTGTCCTCCCTTTGGGGAATGTGGTCAGAGTCGAGCCTTGGAGACCATAGATGGGACTGACCATCGAAAGACCCCTCAGGCAAAAGAGGGTGGGCAGTAGGGAGGTTCAGCTGGAGTACCACTCAGTAAATATTTATCGAGGACCTACTAAGTGCCGGCACTCTGCTAGGCACAGGGATCAGATGGTGAATAAAAAAGACGGTGCCTGCCCTTAAAGATATAACAGGCCTGAGGGGGAGAATGATCCATCCTGGCAGGAAGGTAAAGTCCGGAGTCGGAGAGGGCGTGGGTGCCCCTGCCGAGGAGGAGGAGTGTGGGAGCAGAGGCCACATGGACCTCGCCCCCAGAGCTGGGAACAGAAATGTCTTCACCCTCCCAGAATCTCTGGGAGTATGCTGCGCATCTGGAAGTGCAACTTGCCGATCCAGCTGTGGCCTCCAAGCCCCACCTTCCTCCCTGCCTTCAAACTTTCGTATACTGGACGTTGGCGCCCAAGAACAGGAAGTCCTAGGAGAGACAAGACAGGACAGGATGGTAAATGCACCCTCTACTCCAGAAAATGCCTCTCCCATTTGAAGGGAGGCCTGTGTCTGGAGAAACACAAGCTCTGGCAGAAACCAGGTCAACGCGTAAATTGTGAGTGTGTCTCCGTCCCCAAGGTCTCCATAAAGCATAGCCTTTGCCAGCTACCTTCTCTAAGGCAGCAATTTATCTGTCATTTCCCCAGCTGCTGCTTCCTGGCAGTCCTCATAAATGTCCTTTGTGTCACCTAAATTTTCTCTCCTTGGCAAATAACACAAAATTGTGAGCCGCTGGGATTTACTCTCCTACCTCCTCGTAAGTTTCCATCACCCAAAGGGGTGGGAATTCGGAACTCAAGGCAAGGTCCAATTCTTTCTCATAAGGACCTATCCCCTGCCTTTGGTGCTCAAACAAATGGACGGAGCTGACCTCAAAATTCTAATGAATATGATAATATATAATAAATCCTCTAATCACTTCCCATGTGCCAAACTGAGCTAGAAAGCTTTCAGACTTGGCCTCTAATCTTCACAAGAGCCCAGTGAACTCTGGGCTGCACCCCATTTACAGAGGGGGAAACTGAGGCCAACTGCGTGAACTGTCACTCCATCTTTGCTTTGAATAAAGATCTGTCTGACTCCTTGTAACTACTCTATAGTACTTGGGTGTTGATATCGCTGGGCCCAAAGGGGCTTTGGACATTTGTTTTTCAAATACGACAGTTGGTCAACATTTCATTGCTCCTGGCCACTCTGCTGCCCTTCACTCTCCTTAGTTGTTATTTGCTGGATGTTGACAATGTACCAGGCACAATGCAGCATCTCCTGTAACGCTCACAGCCCATGAGTCATCCCACCTTAGAGATGCTATTCTAGAAAGATAACCTTAACTGTGGGGCACGGGTGGACCATAAAATGCTTGGTCAGAATAGTGGAGATGGGCCGGCCTGGTGGCACAGTGGTTAAGTGCACACGCTCTGCTTCAGTGGCCCCGGGTTCGCCGGTTCTGATTCCAGGTGCACACGGACGCACCGCTTGTCAGGCCATGCTGTGGCGGCGTCCCATATAAAGTGGAGGAAGATGGGCACGGATGTTAGCCCAGGGCCAGTCTTCCTCAGCAGAAAGAGGAGGATCGGCATGGATGTTAGCTCAGGGCTAATCTTCCTCACCAAAAAAAAAAAAAAAGAACAAGAGATTTGAGAGGTTTCCCTAGAAAAGACAGACTTAATCATTCTCTGAAAACTTACTATATGCCAGGTAGTTTGAAAACATTTAACTAGGGGCCAGCCCATGACGTAGCCGTTAAGTGTGCGCGCTCCACTGCGGCGGCCCAGGGTTCGGATCCCGGGCGCACACCGACGCACCGCTTGTCAGGCCATGCTGTGGCGGCGTCCCATATAAAGTAGAGGAAGATGGGCACGGATGTTAGCCCAGGGCCAGTCTTCCTCAGCAAAAAGAGGAGGATTGGCATTGGATGTTAGCTCAGGGCTAATCTTCCTCACACACAAAAAAAAGAAAAAAAAGAATAGTGGAGAATCCAATATATTCCTTGGTGTTAAAATATCTAAGTGAATTATGGTCCATCTGATGGATGGGACAGTATTTAATATGGGAGGGAGGGGACTAGACTGCCAAAAGGGAACAAGCCCAAGGGGGTGATGTTAAGTTTAAAAAGAAAAAAAACAAAAGTAAAAAAGACAGGTATGAGCACCAGCAATGCAACTATCCAAAATAAACAAGCACAAACTTTGTAACTGCTTAGAGAGAACTCGAGAGGCTGGAAGGAGGTACCCCGCAATCCGATCTGTTGATGTGGTGGGGCAATGTGATTATAAATAATTTTCAAAACTGTGTATAATGTGGTTATGTTACTTGTTTAAAACGGGGAGGAGGAGCACACCAAACATATATTTATAATAAAGCTGTTCCACTTAAGAATTTAGAAGTTTTAAAAATTTAACAAATGGCTTTCCAAACTTGACCTGTTGGCAAGTCTAGGATTGCAGGATTTTCAAAAACGAGCTGGTCTTGAGGCTCCTCCAGGTCACCCCTGGTGGCAGGAGCTGTGTCAAATGCCTCCTGCTGCAACAGAGGGGCACTTCTGAACGACACGTGGATGGCTTTGTGGCGTCTAGTCGTGCCCAGGGCATCCCTCCCCAGTCCAGGCTTCCCAGCTGCAGGCTGGGCTGCGTCCCACCCACTGAGTCATGGCCTCTGAACCTCGCAAGCTAACCAGCCCCCCAAATCCTCAGAGCCCCCCCCCAGAACCCACTGACCTTGTGGATCTGGAGAACAAGGTCGTAGAGCCGAATATGCTTTAGCAGAGGGAGGGGGAGGCCTTTTGCCAACTTATCTGGAGGTTGAGGCACAACATTGAGAGAGATTTGTTAAGAAATAACAATCATAGACAAAGTTTTACAAGAAAAAAAGGTCCTCTCTGCAAATGCTATACCCATTTAATTATCACCAAAGACTATGAGGTAGGTGTAATTACTATGCCCATTTTACAGATAAGGAAACTGAGGCGCAGGGTGGTCAAGTAACTTGTCCTAGGTCACACAGCTAGAAAGTGGCAGAACTGGGATTTGAACCCAGGCAGGCTGACACAGGAGCCTGAGCCCTCAGCCACAGTGCTATACGGAGGAAGTGGCAGGTACGGGCAGCACACACTCGTGATAAGAAGCTGGTGGACGCCCCCTCTCCGCCCTCCACCTGCTTCTGTAGCAGCCGAATGAAGCAGGGCCTCATGGAAAGAGGGTTAGGGCTTTATGCTTTAATTTTTGACTAGGGCGTTGGCAACTGACTGGGAAATGTGAATTCAGAGGTGGGCTACCTTGGGCCTTCTAGATTAACTTGGTCCTCAATCCTTCACCTGCCACTTCCGGGTGTGGGGGCACGTCCGTGAGTCCCTCCTTCCCTCTTATGAGGAGGTTCCCCCGCGCTCCATAGAGCGCAGTCCCCAACCCTCGTTAGAGCCCTGGAGGAAGATGAGGCTGACTTCAACACTCCCATCTCACAGACAGGCCACTGAAGCTCAGAGGAAAGTGACTCGCCCAAGATCACACGGCCTGTAGGAGAGCCCTGTGATCCAAGTCCAAGGCCAGCTCTCTTTCACCCAAAGGGCAATGTCCACTCGACATGGAAAAATCCACAGTGATTCTTACCGTTGACCTTGGGGTAGAGGCTGTTGAGAATGTGGACGTTTAGCAGCGCCTCCAACACCTCCACCTGGTGGAGAGCAGGAGAGGTACAGTCACCACCTGTGCCATCTTGCCCTCCAATAACCCTCCACGCAGCCCCCCTGGGGGCAGGGTGGCTCTGTATGTACTGACCTGGCAAGAGTCTTGAAAAAAGTAAATTGCAGATAGATACCTACATTATGTCACTATTTTATAAGGTAAATCTATTTTGAGACGCACATTTATATGTGTGCAAAGGGATAGAAAAATTTTGGAAGACTGCACACCCAACTGTCTTTCCTCTAGGAAGAACATCAAGGTCTGGCTTAGCCTTATCTTTAGTATTCAATTTTTTTACATTGAGAATGTTTTCCTGAAGAACTTGTGTAATAAAAAAAATTTTAAGTCAAAACAACAATTATGAAACACCACTTTTAACACTCACTATGTGCCAGGTATAGCGCTCAGAGCATTACATTTGTATCTGATTCAACCTTTACAAAAACCTCTCTAAGTTGACATTAATGTCCCCATTTCGCAGATAAGGAAACTGAGGCCCCTAGAAGGAAAGTGGCTTGCTGGAAAGTGGCTTGCTAGAAACTGGGCAGAGGGGTCAGAATTTGAATCCAGATTTATCTGATTCTACAGTTCTTGCTTTTTACATTCTATGTTCAGAAAACATGACAGGGATGAGTTTTTGTGAACTTCTACATATGATCGTTTTACTTTATAGAATATTTTTATATGCCATGCACAGATACAATATTAGTATGTCATTATTCACTTCGTCCTTTATTCTCTGACAGGGGTCATCCTTCGGGGTCCCTGTGGGCCCTGTCTCTCCCCACACTTTATGTGTTCATTTCCTCTTCATAAGAGAAAGTCTGGGAAGAGGAGGGCAGAGTGACGGTGGTCAGAGGGGCCAGCATCCGTGGGAGAGTAGAGAGGAAGACGACTACTGCACGTTACAGTCTATCCATCTCCCCCTCCGCCTGTGGAGAGCAGCTGCCATCGT
Organism: Diceros bicornis minor; assembly: GCF_020826845.1. Classification (NCBI taxonomy): domain Eukaryota; kingdom Metazoa; phylum Chordata; class Mammalia; order Perissodactyla; family Rhinocerotidae; genus Diceros; species Diceros bicornis. The sequence goes on from NC_080758.1 coordinate 21,853,530, forward strand.
CCACTTTCCCTCTTTTCAGAAATCTCTCCTCAATCCCTTCAGCCCACACCGACTTCCCATTCTCTTTCCTCCTGTAATAGGCGGCCATCTATTTCACCACTTTGTCCTCCTTGTGAAATCATCACTTAGTTTTGCCTGCCCGGCAAGCAGTGCCTCTTGTTTTAGTCACAGGGTCTCTAATTTCCCCTGGGAACCCACCTTTCCAGTCCTAGTCCATATGATTTGGGGCTGTAAATCCTGGCTCCAGGAATGAAATCCATGCTTGGCCGATTGGTCCAATTTCTGGCCACAGTGATTGGCTTAAGAACTGGCACATGACTAAGATTAATCCAATGAAAGGTAGCATATGGATTTTTCCTTTGTAAGTCTTTTTTTTTAAATGAAGCTACAGAAAATTTTCCACTAATGGGAAGAACCTACCTGAGAATGAAGCCAACACAGATGAAAGCAGAATGCAGGAGAGATGCAGGGAGATTCTTGATGCACTAATTTGAGCACCTGGATCCAGCTGTGCCTGAAATCTCTAGCCTTAGTTTTTTTTGTCGTTTGTTTTTTAGTTATATGACTCTCTACGTTCCTCCTGTTTGCTTAAGACAATTTGAATTGCCTTTCTGTTCCTCGCAGTTAAAAAATTCTGTCCAATAGATGATTTAATTAATATTTAATTATAGATTTAATTAATATTTAATTACATGTTGTCTTATATTGGGATGTAACTGTTCCTTGGCCCTGTTTTGTGTCATCGAGAGCGTCTCTACTTCTTTAGGGCAGATAGCTGCTCTTCTCTTTTTCTATTTCCTACTCTAGGTGCCATAGTATTGCTTAGTAAACGCTCTAAATTAATTACTGTCCTAATCATTTCATAAATAAAAATAACAATAACTTACATTGAATACTCCAACTTTGGATTCTTTTAGTTCCATGTGTACCCTATAATGAATCACAGAAGATTCAGAGATGTGGGCATTACGCCCATGGGAAACCTAAGCAATGTTGGGGGTCCCCAGAAAGTAGGAGGCACCTACTTGACAAGGCACAGGGTCAAGGATGGGGTAGAGGTGGGCGTGAAAAAGATGATTGAGTAACCAAAAACAATGGTACAATTATATTAAGAAGACTGGAAGAGGAGAGGTAGGTAGCATAAAAGGGCCCAATGTTTATCATTTCAGGAAGTCAATATAGCGAATGTCTAAAATTATAGATTAAGAAAAAGCAGAATTAGTAAATTCTTTGGAAACTTGGAAGTAATGGGGCTTAGGTGGAAAGGAAGTTTGTGGAGGCAGGACCAGTGGGGCAAAAGAATTGAGCCAACTGGGGAGAAACTCAAGTTTCCTTCCCAAATCGTGGGCCCCCAACATTGACAGGTGGGTCTCCTCGCATCCCCACCCCCAGCTTCAGAGGCTCAGCTATAGCGTCCAGACGGAGCTCAGTTGGGCGCCCCCATGTGGGCAGGAGGATGACTTACTTTCCCGGCTTCAGGAACCCAGTGATCTTGGTAATATTAAAGGTCAGCACGGCGGACACATTAGTGGCCTGGAAAAGCCAGGAGAAGGACACGGGTCTGAATGAGGGAGGTGGTCAGAGACGGGAAGGACGACCATGAGGACCAGCTTCTCCTCTGAACCAACAGCCCCAGGAGTTAGAGCAGGGACTCGCCCACTGACCTGCAGACTCCCGGGAGGCTCAGTGTCGGTGCTCAGACACACTTGACCCTGAACATTTGCACTTGAAATTGCTGACTATGATAGCAGTTCACCTTCGAACAGACCACTAGGAGAAGGTGCAGAGTGCCCATGCCTAGAGATCTCTAAAGGGGATTGATTCTAGCTGTCTCAAGATTCAGACCTAGCAATAATAATATTAATAATAATAGATTCTGCTTTAATGTAAAATATTTTGGTAACAATATCAAATTGCAGATGTAGCATCTAGGAACAGCTACCCTTCCAGAGATTTGTCTTGTGAGTTTCAAACCTGAAATAAGAGAGCAAAGTTCTCTATCCAGTGAGCAGGACCCCTAAAGGACTCAGAATCCCTTCTCTACTGGGGGGGGGGCCCATCGAGAAAGGAGAAACCACTCTCAATATTTAATGCAGAGGGAATTTAATATAGGGAATTGTTATACAAGTGATGGAATTGCTGAGAAGCCAAAAAAGAGATGGAGAGGCAACTCAGAGAGTAGTAGAGGAGGAAGCTGCTTCCCCCCAGGACTGGAAGGACAGAGGGAGGAGTTGGGGTTATGGGAGCAGCCACGGAGGAGACATAGTCTCTCTCCAAGACAGAGGAAAAAATACCCTGGCTTCTTCCTTCCTCTCGCCCTCCATTCTCCTGACAGTGCCTTCCATTGGCTGACCAGCTAGAGGTCAGAGTGCAAGGGAGCCTGGGAAATGTAGTCTTCAGGGGTCGGATGTAGCTACAGAGCAGAGCAAATGGGTCAAAGACCCCCATGCCTTCCTCCCCACCACAGCCCAGACTCACTTAGTGGGAGATGCATGCTTAAACAAATAAACCTGCAAACAGCTACGTAAGCATCTTTATAATAAATGCCATGAAGAAAAATACTAGTGTGCTACAAGAAAAAAATGACAAGGGGCCTAAGGTGGATCAGGGTCAGGGCAATCACGAAAGGCCTTTCTGAGCAAGTGATATTTAAGTTGAGATCTGAAGGAATTAGCCAGGACGTAAGTAGGGGGAAAAGCATGCAGGAGAAGGGAACGACATTTGCAAAGGCTTTGAACCTTACCAAACCAAGCCGGAAGACAGGCTCCCTGATGGAGCTGGGCAGGACCACAAAGGCCTCAATCTCCATCTGGGGGGCCAAAGACAGATTCCCGGGGCTGAAGTTCAGGAATGGGGCCGGGACCACTGCTCCCTGGAGCTCCAAGTTCATGTTGGGGTACAGCTTAGCTAACTGGAGGGTGGAATGAGAAGATTAGGTCAAGACAAGGAAATATGCATGCTTGCCAGGAGAGCCTTGAGGGAGTCAGATAAAGCTGAGAATGCTTTTTGGTTGGTTTTATTTCCACAAAATGATCTGTGCTTTTTCTCTTTAACCATAAAACTGCACATCTTCCCATGTCAGAGCCTGTGTCATCTGTTTCATGGCTGCATTGTATTCCCTTGTGCATGGGTACTGTAACTGATCTAACCCTGTTGGGCATCAAGTTGTCTCCAAGGTTTTGCCCTTAAAATGATCACCCCTCTGTGTGTTTTGGGGGGAAACATTCCTAGAAGCGGAATTGCAGAATCAAAGGGCAGCGATATTTTTAAAGTTTCTGACAGGTATTGCCAAACTGTCCTCCAGAAAGGTCGGGCCAATTTTTTCACCTCCTACCCCTCCGCGGGCAATGGGTGAGACCGATTGCTTCTCCACACCCTCATCGCACTCAGATAACTGTACATGCGGACACCAGATGCCAGTGTTTTTGAAATTTGACACAACTAGATCCCACCATCTCAAAAGTGCTGGCAATTTTCTGTTTAACTGGAATTTAACTTGGGGGCAAGATTGTTCCTTTTTGCGGGGAAGTTGGTAGAAGAACAACAGTCCCATGAGCCTTTTGGTTATGCAAATATGAAATCTTCATTTATTGTAAAAGGGAGAGGTCTAGAAGGCTGAGGAGGTCAACCACTTTACTAAGAAGGTGGGCTGGGTTGATTATGATGCAAGCAGGAAGGGGAAGGGAGAGTTCCTTCCCTTCCTGGGGCAGAAGGATGTTGGAGCCAGGATGCTGCCAAGGGCCCTCCCAAGCGAGCACAACAAGGAGGCCGATTGGGCTGTCGTGGGGCGCTGGGGAGAGACAGGGCCTGTAGGGGGCGCCTAATGGAGGGACATGACCCAGGCACTGCAGGACTTGAAGTTTAAAAATTTCCCACCATTTAATTCCTCTCAGCCATCATCAGGCCTCTGCAAGGCATGTTGAACACTACTGCCTGTCTGTGCTGCGTCTTGCGGGACTCGGAAGGTGGGGAGAGGACAGGTGGGTTTCTGTGGGATTAAATGAGACGCTGCATATGAAGAGTTGAGCCCAGTGATGACAGAGCTACAAGGTTATTCACTGCAACAGTGAGGTAGCCAAAGACTGGACACAATCTCACATCCTTCCATGGGACGCTGGCTAAACAGCTATGGTGAATCCATTCACTGGGGGACTGGACACCCGTGAAAACAAGATGAGGAAGCTCTTTATCTACCTATAAGGAATGATCTCCCGGTACAGTAAGGGGAAGAGTAAGGTGCAAAATGGTGTGTATAATATGCCTCCATTTGTGTAAAAAAAGGAGAGAAAAGACGCACAATGTTTGTTTGTATATACACAGAACATCCCCAGAAGGATGTATACAATCTGATGAGATTGGTGGACTCGGGATGGGAACTGGGTGGTTAGAGGACAGGATGGATGGGAGACTTTGCACTCTATGACCTTTTATGTCTTTGAAATGCTGAGCCGTGAGAATTTATTATCCAGGCCTATAATTTTTTAAGCACCATGGACAGTGCCCAGCCCCCAGCACGCCCTCTTGTAATTGTTTGATGTTATCAGCCAGGGTACATTTTGTGGGACGTGTTGGCTTCCTTGGGACTCTCAGACATCACCAGTGAAAGACTGGACAACATGGGGTCCCACGAGACACGGGGCTCAGGCTTCGATTGTGTGGGCTTTGAAGGGAAGGGAGCCTGAAGCCTGCAGCACCCCGGCCTTCACTGGGGGCCTCGCTGCCGCCTTCTGACTCTTGGCTAAGCTGAAGGAGCGTGGAAGTTTTGAAGAGAAAGAGCTGAAGGCTAGTGGGGCCTTCAAGTCCCCAACAAGGGCTGAGGGGACTCACCCGGGGGATGAAGGGGCGGAAGGACTTGGTTGTCAGTCGGATGGGCGACTCAGGTGGAATCTGCAGCAAAGAGACACAAAGAAGCTTTAGGGTGCTCCCCCCGGAGCTGAAGGTCTAAAGAGAGACGGGAGGGTGAGGGGCTGTTCCATAGTCAGCTTCTCGACTGCCCGGGGTTACCATGGCAGTGACGAGATGCCTGTCCTGCATCCACCACGAGCACGTGAGTCCCCAGGGTCTTGGCTGCTCTCCCTGAAGCTTAGGTGACATGTGGGACCCCCTCAGAGGGTCCGTGAGGGTTAGACTTACAGTCATAAATCTGTAAATATGACTTTGTTGCTGTGTGTTCTTGCGCCAGTCCCTTCACCCTTCTGAGCCTCAACGTCCTCACCTGTAAAATGGGGATAATAATGGTCCCCACCTATCAGGTCACTGTGAGGGCTAAATGAGATGGTGGGTCCAAAGCATTCAGCACAAGGCCTAGCACGTAGTGAGCACTCAATTAAACACAGCTGAATGGTCCCCTCCACTGAGAGACAGGACGTACCACAGGCGGATTGGGGATCAAACATGATAATAGAAGGAGAAAGCCTGGGCGTGAGAAACCATTTGAAGGACAAAAAGTCCCTCCACCCGTCTGGCAGACGGTCCCCGACTTATCACCAGGGGAAGCTGGATCATCCTGGCTGGACCACAGTGTGTTCGCCCACCATCCTGACATTGTACATGAGGCCTCAGCTTTTACAAAGAGCTGCAAGAAACAACCTTCTGAAATCCAGACATACTAGAGAAACTGGAGAAATACTAAAGATGTGAGCCACTATAAAATTTAGTGTCCCTTAGACAAAGCCACACTGGAGACAGTTGTTTCAGAGCTAAATGCTAGGAAGACTTTGTCTTTCCTTTCCACCACTAGTCACTAAATCATGTACCCTTTCCATTTTGGCTACAAAGAAGCTCCCAGACAGATTTGTGATTTAAAAAAAAAAAATCAATTTATGGGACCAGTGTCTTCATAATTGTGCTTTACTTTTAACTTGGTCTTTATTTCCTATTCTGTGTAACGTGGGGGATCAGAATCAGCTACCCCAAAATGTGTCTCCTTGGCTTAATTATTTTTAAGAACAAAAGACTCTGAAAGAAACTTTGACCTTCCCTCTAACCGCCTAAAAGAATTTAAGGTAGCAGGGCCTGTCCCCAGGATAGGCCATCACCATAGATAATTCTAGGTGTGGTGACAGCAAGGCATCTAGCAAGGGCCATTTTATCAAAAGATCTCTTTTGGGTCCCAATGTCTATAGATGGCCCAGCAAACACTTGTGTATCAAATGTTTGATTTTCCATCTCCATGTGAACTTCCTTCCTCTCCTTTGAAGTCTCAAACCACTACCCCCAACACCCTCCTTTGTCTCTAGCTGAAGATGGTATTTAAGGTGGTGGCTTGGCCATCTTGGCAAGTTACTCAGTTTCCTGGGTTTCTCCCATGTATACATGTTATTAAACTTCGTCTGATTTTCTCCTGTTATTCTGTCTCATGTTAATTTAATTCTTAGACCAGCCAGAAGGACCTAGAGGGTAGAGGAACTTCTCCTCCCTAGAGGAGAAGTTTCTCCCCTACAGTAACTTTATGCATGTATCGGTGTATCTGTTATCCTGCCTCATTCACTAAATCTTTTTTTAAAAAATTTCCACAAACCATCAGGATGAGAGAAAATATGAATTAGAATAACAGATCTAGACTGGGGGAAAGTAAAAGAGACAAGCAAGCCACGGTCTTCCACGGTTCTTAACTTTGACTTTGAGGTTCCTGGCAGCCAAAGTAAAAAGGAAATTGTGCTAACATATTTTTCCTGGTCTTGATTTTTTTTCTTAATTATAATTTACTATTTCACTGATGTAAACGGGGTGGAAAGGAAAGAAGGAAGGCCAGGTGACATTGTCATTCTGCCACCATCCTCACCATGTCATCCGTGATGGAGAAGTTCAAGTACCCGGCCTCTTGATAAACTAGGCTGGCTGTGTTGAAGACATAATCAGAGATGGCAAAGTAGACCATTCTGTTGCATTCCTCAGGAAGACTCATGACAGGAGCACCGAAGGGAACTGGGGAGCGGTGATTGTGGTTAAAAATTTCACCCTGGAGAGAGAAATAGGGTTCAATGGAACTTTTCAGAGTCTATCGCAGGGCTGGACATCTGGGCTAGGTAGTCACCTCTGCAGCCTGATGAGGAGGTACTGGCTAGAGACCCTGTCTGAAACTCCGCCATTAAAGATGTTTTCCTTTGGGTCAAAGTGTTGTGTATCCAGAATCTCCTAATGAAAAGTGCCCCAGAAGCCTTGGTGTACTAACCCACAGGACCTGACGGCCGGCTCCTCCACTCCACCTCGGGCCAGCCCTGATTGATCTCACCTGCGTGGTGGGACGGGGGGGGGGGGGGGGGGAAGGAGGGAAGAAGCGGAAGGGGAGGTTTCAAGGCCTAAGACACCCGTGGGAGGATCCTGGCTCTGGGAACACTCCCCACCACTCCACATTGCCCTGCCCTCGACACAGCTGGAACCACTGGGGAGATGAGGACAGATCTGAAGCCAGGGGGACAGCAGGCCCCAAGAAAGGGCTGACCCTAAGGGAATGCCACACTGGGGCTGGACCCACCCCTGCCCCTGCCCAGGACCCTCACCTTAAACATCACGTCCAGCACTTGGTCTGTTACCCGAGGGGCCTGCATTAAGCTGTAATCGATGCTGGCGAGACTGTCCATCTCCGTAGTGACTGTGAAGCGGGGGAGGGGCAGGATAAGGAGCCAGGCGACGGAGAAGGGTGGGGGCTCTGGCTGGCCCACACTCCCTGCGACTTTCTTCAGGGCCCCCCGCCCCTCTGCCTTAAGACCCTCCAGCCAGCCCAGCCCTGGGGCAAAGAGCTGCTTCTCCAAGAAAGAGACGACACGGGTTCTCTTGTCCCACTGGTGGATTGGCCACGGGGGTGTGGTATGCTCAGCGTGGAGGGTGAGCGGGTTCCAGAGTCACACACACACCCCAGCGTGCATGCACACACCCTGAGGGCAGGAGGAGCCCAGGCCTGGCAGCCCCTGCACCCCTGGAGCTTCATGCCAAGGAAGCCACGCAACGGGGAAAATTCTCCAGCCAAAGGTACTCCTCCTCAAGTCTACAACCGAGGCCTCAATCTTCAGGGAAACCAGCCTCGTACCAACACGAACCAGATAACCAGGAAGGTCAGACCACGTCCAGGGCCCAGCCACTCCCCTCCAAAGCCCCAGGGGAACAGGAGTCCTGTGTCCGTGCATTGGGCCATTTGTGCCTGCCTGTGCCCCCACTGAAGGGGGACATCAACAGGTGAGCGTGGGGGGTCCTGGGGGCCAAGGCCTCAGAGAACACCTCAGACAATTTGTCAGGCTGTCCCTCCACACTTCACGTGCTCATCCTAGATCTGGGGCCTCCCCACTTGTAGGGGATTGTTCTCTGGGTACACTTATACGTATGGGCAAAGAGCTTGTGCGAGGTGCTCCCTGCCCCACTGTTGGCAACAGCAAAGGATGGCAACAAACCTACATGACCAGCAGCCGGGGACTTATTAAATAAACAAAGCCACATCCATAAGACGGAATACTACGCAGCTGTTAAAATGAGACCTGTTACAACCACTTTGGAAGACTGTTTGGCAGGATCTGATCATACTGAACCTGTGCATATCACGTGAGCCTACAATTTCACTGCCAGGGATGGACCCAAAGACGTGCATCCATATGTACTAGAATATTCATAGCAGCAATCCCCATAATGGTCTAAAACTGCAACTACCCAAATGGCCTTCAGCAGTAGAATGGATAAATACTGGACGGTTCCATTCATGTACAAAGTATAAAACTAATCTTTGCTGGTGGAAGTTGGGATGGTGGTTACCCTGGAGAGGTGGGCCATGACAGAAGGAGACAGGAGGGGCTCTCAAGGCCCATCCTGTTCTGTTTCTTGATCTGGGAGCTGGTTACATGCCTGTGCTCAGTTTGTGAAAATTCTTTAAGCTGTTCCCTTATGATTTGAGCCCTTTTCCCTATGTATTAACTTCCACAGAAAAGTTTGAAAAAATGAAATCAATTTATGTGTGCTGATATAGAAAGATCTCCAAGATATAAAGTTACAAAGGAACAATGTCTATACAATGCATAGACTAATGCATATTCATAATTATGCATATACACATATCTTCATAATTATGCATATACATACATATTCATGAACAAAAGGAATACATATATAAATGTATATTCATATGCTTATGTATGTGTATATTTATATTTGTACATGCAAAGAAAATATCTGAAAGGATGCACCCAAAACAGAGGTTACCTCTTGGAAGAAAATTTGGGGAGAAAAAGGGACTTTTAATTTTTACTTTTTACATTTCTACCCCATTTAAGGTTTTATAAGGTATGTACATGCTTTTACAAAAATTAAGAGAAATCGACTGTCCCAGGAGTGGGTGAGGTGCCCTACCTGGCAGAGTTTGGAGATAAGGCTGTAGGTCAGAGGTCACCGAATTCTGGATCTTTTCACAAATCTGAAAAAAACGGAAGAGAAAGCCTGAGTGAGTTCCCTGGCTTTGGTCTGGCCCTGTGCTAACTGCTTTAGTCACGTCATTTTACAAATTTGCTCACTGATCATTGATTCTACAAAAATTTGTAAGTGCTTATCACATGCTGGGTACTGAGGGAACAGAAATGATGAACAACATGTGGGCCCCATGTGGACCTCAGTAGGGTCCAATTGAACCTTTCACAGTCAGTCTCGGGGCTGGACATCTGAGCCAGGTGGTCACCTGCACAGCCTGGTGAGGGGACATCGCTGGAGGTACTGCCTGAAGATCTACCGTTAAAGATGGTTTCTTGCGGGAGGCCGTGGCCTCGCAGAGTCTGGAGTCGAGTAGCAGAACGAGGCAGTAAGTAGAAACGGCCACACGAATGAACGTATAATTAATGTAGATACTTCTTAAATGTCATCACTTACCAGTTTGGCTGGATTGATCAATATTCCCTGTTGGCCCTGACGCCCAGGGAAGACCAAACACTCGCGTCTGGTGGGCTACTGCATCCTGCGTGCCACTTATACACAGACCTGGTTGCCACCACTTGAACTGCATGCTTCTCAAGAAAAGGAAATGTGTGTTCCCAAACCCATCTGCTATACTTGCTATTGTAATCACTTGAATGACTTATTATGTAAACCAATGAAATACGACAGAGAAAGAGTTATTTCTATGAAAATCGACTATAAGTGCTTTGGAAAGCTGAGTTGCTTAAAGAAAATGCTGTTAAATTTGGTGTGGACAAGGAAAGCTCAGGAGGAAAAAAGTCATAAAAATCTAGAAGGATTCTGCACTGGCGTTGTTTCTCAAATGTTTTTAAATTGTCATTGTGACTGAAAAAAATCTTAGCTGGAATTTGTGCAGATCAATATTTTATGCAACGAAGGCAATGCCAATCAGGAGACTATTTTCAAAGAACACTTGTGAGCCGATGTCAAATGAATTTACACTTACTGTATCTTAAAACGTCTGGATTTATATGTAAATATTTTCTTCCTTTATGTGTGAGTGAGAGAGTCCTCACTGTCAGCAGCTTTTTTGATAACCAGCTACCATCTGTTGTGCAAACACATGTGCAATGAAGGAGAGAGACATGGGGGGTTCCAAGGGCATGTGATGGGGCCCTGGCCTAGTGTGGGGATCAGAGATGGCTCCCTTGAAGTGGTGACATTTTAAGGGCAAGCTAAAGGGTGAGCAGGCATAGATCAGGCACAGGGGTGTGGAGAGGGCTATGCAGGAGGTTGGGCAGGCACGGGGGGAATCTTAACCCCCCTTTGCAGCTGGCTCAGTTTGGGGAGAGGAGGTTGGGAGTGGGGAGCTGCCATAAGGAAAGAAAAAGCATGGGGAGGAACATTCGTGGTTGATTTCAGGGGAACCAGGAAACTGTTGGCCTCTCCCAAGACTGTTTCTTCTTGCTTTTCCTTCAGACGACAGCACAACAGACCATCCCAAAGGCCTGAGCCTGGATGCCCCAGCCCCGAGGGGACCTGGATGATCAGGGAGGGGAAGCCCTCTGGTACCTCCGTCCCAGACACACAGTAGGGCCTCTTGGAGAGGCAGGTTGGGGTAGTGTTAAGGGTGTAGCAGGTGAGTTGAACAAACCTGGGTTCAAATCTGTCCAGCCCCCTCTGGCTGTGTGACCTTTGCAGAATCTCCCTCTGCTTTTCGTCCTCACCCACAGGATTCAGTGACAAGGCCAAGTGCTTCCCAGGGTGCTTTGGGGGGCATAGGGGCTGAGAGGGTGAGTACATATGACCCAGAGAGCAAGCAGGCAGCGAGTGCTCATTCTTCTTCTCAGCCCTGCTGGTCAGGCACCATGTCCTGCCGTGAGCAGGGTGATAGAAAGATCTTGTACCATGCAGTTAGTTTTCCTGGGAGAAGGAGATTTCTGAAGACCCACAAGGACCAGGAGTCAGGTGAGATCTCCATCTTTCCTGAGACACCCAGCCCCTCTAAGGCCTTTGGTACAAGCTCCACGGTCCCGACCTGGCCTATCACCAACAAGGTGACCATGGGGCAAGTGACTCCACCCCTCAGAGCCTCCTCGGCCAGATGTGGAAAACGGCAGCTCCTTCAGAGACTGTGGTTAAGACTCAATGGCACTGTCTGTGCAAAGTGCTTAGCACATTATTCCCGGCCAAACCCCAGGCTTGGTAAAGAGCTGCCAATATTATTATAAATAAGAATAGTTATAATGATATATTCTATATAACATTGATTATATTAATTTATCAAAACAATAATTATCATGGTACTTTATTACCTTGATAATTATTATGTTATAAATAGTTGTAATGTGTTACTATTTTATATAATATTGTTATTAATCATTATCACTACCATCAACAGGGGAGTATAAATCCACACCACTGAAGAATATTATGTCCCACTCAGAAAGGCATGGCAACATGGCAACGGGGGCTTGAGAAGGAGGTTGGCATATTTTCCAAGCTCACCTAGACCCCAGGACCCCAGAACAAGAAAAGGAGCGGGATGCAGCTTGCCACACACAATCTGTGGGGTCTTCCTGCTACTCCCGCTTCAACCACCAGAGGGCACTAAAAGCCAGACCAGAGGTTGGACCAAGGGGGTGTGTGTTGGGAGTGTGTGGTGGGGGTGTGTGTGGGGTGTGTGTAGGGGGGTGGGGGAGTGTGTGCGGGGTTGTATGTGTCTGTATCTGTGTGGGTGTGTTTTTCCCTTTCCTTCTGCATTACTTTCTCCCTTCCCTAGCACAGTCATTGCTACAGACAACAGCCCCAGTTATACAATACCTCGGAAATAGGATTTGGGGGGAACTGAAGGTCAACAGCCAACCTCTTTGTTTTCTCCAGAGATTACAAAATTTAGAGATTTCACATAATTTTTTTAATGGGAAAACCGGACACTCTGTTGCTGCCTCTCCACCGAAGGCAGGTGCTCATGAGCTCACCCAGGTAGAAAGCAGAGTTCCCACCTGGTTCACGAACTCCCTCCCCAAGTTTCCTGCCTGGTGTCTGCAGGCTCCTAAGTGCTGATTCCCTTTTGGCCTCTGTGGAATGCAGGGCAGTGGGGGGCAGGGAGCAAGGCCAAGCAGAGTGAGGGCAGGAGTCTCCGCTGGGCCCCTGCTCTTTTACCCCCGGCGGAGCACCTAACCATTCTCTGCCTAGCTGGACAGACCTGGAGTCCTATGAGACCTGTGTTTTGCCCCCAGTTCTGCCACACACCGGCTCCATGACCTGGGGCAGATGATTTGTCCTTTCTGGGCCTTGGGCCCAAGTATGTCTGGGCCAGCCCCCATGGCTGTCCAGGGCCAGGGGTCAGTGAGGACGTGCGCCCAGCTCTTGCGTGGCTCAGCGGATGCCAGCAGCTGGGGCGTTCTTACCTTGCTCTCTAATACTTCTTGGAACCTGGACTCAATCTGGCTGTGGAAGAGATTCAGCAGCCACCTGGGGATGGAGCACAGTGGACGGTCAGCTGTGTGCCCCTGAATGCAGGCACGGCAAGGGGGCTGAGAAGGCTAGGCCCCTGCCTCTGGCCAGGCCAGTCTCCAAGGGAGCCCTCTCCATCCCCTCCTGGTACCCTGCTGTGCCCCGGAGTCGGGGACAGAAGGAAAATGCAGGGCCCACCTCCAGCACACTGCCTGATTCCGCGCATCTGGCATCCCAGGCCCCTGCTGAGCCCCAATCAAATCCAGTAGATTGGGGGAGGGGCTTGAGAAGCCACATTTTTCTAATCAAGGAAATTGAGAATCAAAGAGATTTGCCCATTGTGTATATTTTTCACAAACTCTTCTTTGGCCAAAAGCCTTTGTGTTCCTCCAATAGCCAAATTTCATTTGCCTGATGGTGGTCCCCTGAAGTTCATTTTTTTGGTGGAAATAGCACACCAATATTCCGGCTTGAATCTGCATTTGTTAATCTCAGCAGGGCCCCCCAAGAATTGCCTCCAAGTGCCTGGGATGGGCTCCTGCATTAAGCCTGGACCCTTATGCTTATCAGAGGCCAGGCCGCGGGCTGAATGGGCCTCAGGCGGCAACCAGGAGTCAAACTGGTCACTGTCCCAGCGGTGACCTACCCCAAATCTCCTGATACGTCCACCTCCACGTCAGAGATGTGGCTGCTGCAGCTGGAGACAGTGACCGTGGGCCTCCCCGAGGGCTCGCTGCCCAAGAGGAGGTTGACGGAAGTGGTGATGTCCTTCACCCACACGTCAAAGGAGCCGTCCAGTTTCCTGGAGGAGATAAGAGAGGCCAGAACTGATTCCTAGACTAGGGTTGGCCACCATTTAGGGGGAGAATAAGAAGCTCAATTCTTACCCCAACATAAGTGGAGCTGGAGTAAAAATTTCATTCCAAAAAGTTATTACAAACATTTATTACAAAGCAAGGATTTATTATAAAGAAGACCATGGAAGATCTAGAAGAAAGCCTGGGTTCACTTGTTTATGGTCAGGGATGGGCACAGGCCTCTCTCAGCTGGAGCAAAGTCTCAGAAGCCACTTGCTAGCATAGAAATTAAAACTTTAGTCAATAAAAAACCACCATATGCAAAGTAAAAAAAAAAAAAAGTTGCATCATGAACCAGCCAAAGAGTTATTTCCTTATCTTGAGCTAATACACGAGCAAATTTCCTTAATACACAAAGAACAACCCTATACAAATTAATAAGGAAAGGATAAAACAGCCCAAAAGAAAAAAAAAGAGATTGAAGATATGAACAGGAGGTTCAATTGCAAATAAGCATATGAAAAGTTATTAAAAATGAAAACAATGATGCCAGCTCTCACCTATCAGATCGATAAAAGTTGTGAAGTTTTAATACCCAGTGCTGTGAGGGTGCGGGGGCCAGGAGCCCCAGACACTGTGTCCGGGACAGCACATCTGGGACACGAATTGGTGGGATCTCAATGAATTTTAACACGTGTATCTTTGGCCCAGTAATTTTGCTTCTAAGTCGTTACTTTGTGGCTCTTCCCGCCAAGATACATGTGGGACAGCTCACTGAAACATCATGGGTAACAGCAAAAAACGAGGAAACAATCTAAATGTCAACTGGCAGGGACGGGATCAGCAAGTCCTGGGCGCCTGTGCCGTGCAGCCTTTGAAAAAGGAGACCAACGGGGCCCGCCCCGTGGCTTAGCGGTTAAGTGCGCGCGCTCCGCTACTGGCGGCCCAGGTTCGGATCCCGGGCGCGCACCGATGCACCGCTTCTCCGGCCATGCTGAGGCCGCGTCCCACATACAGCAACTAGAAGGACATACAACTATGACATACAACATTCTACTGGGGCTTTGGGGGAAAACAAACGGAGGAGGATTGACAATAGATGTTAGCTCAGAGCCGGTCTTCCTCAGCAAAAAAAGGAGAATTAGCACGGATGTGAGCTCAGGGCTGATCTTCCTCACAAATAAATAAATAAATAATTTTAAAAAAAGGAGACCAATGGGGGCCGGCCCGGTAGTGCAAGTGGTTAAGTGCGCGCGCTCTGCTGCGGTGGCCCGGGGTTCACCAGTTTGGATCCTGGGCGCACCCACACACTGCTTGGCAAGCCATGCTGTGGCGGCGTCCCATATAAAGTGGAGGAAGATGGGCACGGATGTTAGCCCAGGGCCAGTCTTCCTCAGCAAAAAGAGGAGGATTGGCAGATGTTAGCTCAGGGCCAATCTTCCTCACAAAAAAAATAAATAAATAAAAATAAAAAAGGAAACCAAAAGTGGTCTATCTATACAAGGAAAGATTACTCATTCATAAAAAGGAATAAGGTTCTGATGCACTCTACAATGTGAATGAACCTCAAAAATGTTATGCTAAGTGAAAGAAGCCAGACACAAATGTCACAGATTGTACGATTCCATGTATATGAAATCTCCCGAATAGGCAAATCCACAGAGACAGAAGGCAGATGGGTGGGTGCCCGGGGCTGGAGGAGGGGTAACTGGGCAGTGACCATTTAACGGGTACAGAGTTATCTCTTGGGGTGATGAAAAAGTTTTGGAACTAGATATGAGTGGTGGTTACACAACATTGTGAATGTACTAAAGGCCCCTGAATTGTACCCTTTAAAATAGTTAATTTTATGTTATGTGAACTTCATCTGTATAAAAATATTACATTAAAAAAGGTAAAAAAAAAATGAAGTAGATCTTCATCTGCTCGTATAAAGAGGTCCTTAAGATACTTCAGTGAAAAAAGCCGGGACAGAAGAATAGGGCTTGATTCCTTTCATGGAAATCGAAAGAATGTGTCTATAGAGGTGATATATATACCGAGCATCTTTCTAAAACAGTGCTGTCCAATAGAAATAGAATGTGAGCCACATAGATAATTTAAAATTTTCTAGTAGCCACATTAACAAAGGCAAAAAGAAAGGTGAAATTAATTTTAATAGTATATATTATCATTTCAATATGTAATCAATATAAAAGTTATTAATGAGATTTCTTAAGTTCTTTTTTGTACTAAATCTTCAAATCTGGGGTTTCACACTTACAGTAGGTCTCAGTTTGGACTAGCCACTTCTCAAGTGCTCCATAAAGACATGTGGCTAGAGGCTACCACATCAGACAGGGCAGTGACAGTCAGGTCACCCAGAAGAGACTGGTCAACCCTCCTGTTACGGGCTGAACTGTGTCCCCCCCAAATTCATATGTTGAAGGTCTAACCCCCAGGATCTCAGAATGTGACTGTGTTTGAGACAGAGCCTTTAGAGAGGTGATGGAGTGAAAGTGAGGCCATTAGGGTGGGCCAGAATCCAACCTGACCGGTGACCTTCTGAGAAGAGGGGATTGGGACACACAGAGAGATATCTGGGGTGCGTTCACCCAGAGGGCCACCACGTGACGACACAGCGAGAGGGCTACCTGCAAGCCAAGGAAAGGGGCCTCAGAAGAAACTAAACCTGCCGACACCTTCATCTTGGACTTCCAGCCTCCAGAATTATGAGAAAATAAATTTCCATTGTTTAAGCCCCCCAGCCTGTGAAATTTCATCATGGCAGCCTGAACAGACTAATCCACCTTCCATCCAAGGACCTCAGAGGTCAGAGAACAGCTCATTGCTAGAGTTAGTGCTGCGGGGAGCCACCCCTGACCAGCGGCAGACGGGAAGGGATCACACGGCTGAGCTGGGCTAACTCAGGGATGGGCTCTGCCTCCACCGTCTCCGGAGTCCCCAGGAGGGTTGAGCTCCAATCAGCAGCCAGACTGACTCCCTTTCCTCTCTGCCTCACCACAGACCCCTGCGGATCTTTCCTTAGATCTCTTCCCAGATAAAGTACTTGCACTTGAACTCTTGCCTTGGGGTCGGCTGCTGGGGGACGCAAACTAAGACACAATATTATCTCATTTAGCTCGCCCATGACCCCATCAGAAAGCATGAGAGGGCAAGAGACTCATCTGAGAGCCAGGACTTGGACCCGGGTTGACCTCTGGGCTTGGGCTCCTCCCGCCCACCATGTGGCCTTTCTGTTGAGCTAGGAACACCTCTGACCCAAGAAAGATGGGAGGCTAAGGCTAAGGCTAAGGGCTGGAGAGCCTGGGAGCAGAGTCAACTTACACGAATGACTTGCGCACCTTCCACTTGCCGTGGACCCCGATGGAGGAGTCAGAGATGGCCAGACTCAGGCCCTGGCCGGGGAGGGGCGTCAGAGCAGAGCCCAGCAGCTCACAGCTGGAGATGTCCAGGCTGGGGAAAGAAACACGAGGAGGGCGGCCTCAGCCCCAGCTTGGTCCAGCCTCAGCCGGGAGCTTGCTCTCACCCCCGACCTCCTGTGGGGACCAGGCCAGCAGAGCCTGCTTCAGGCAGGCGTGTGGCTCCCCCACTTACCGAGCACCTGCCGTGTGCCTGCACCGACTATGCGGCCACACTAAGCGCTTTACATCCATCATGTCAGTTAGGGCTCACAGAGTGGTCCACACTGTTCTTGCGTCCCCCTCCCAGAGGGAAATAGAACCTCTCGGATGGGATGCATTTGGCCAAAGTCACACAGTCAGGATCAGAGCCCACGAATCTCATGATCCTGGGTGGGATCCAGAGTCGGGGGCATAGATGCACCCCCTTTGGGTTTGCAGCTCCTTCTCCCAGCCGTCCCCTCCCCACATCCAGGTAGAGGAATCAGGTTCAGGGAAGGTCAAGGGCAGCCTCAAGACGCAAAAAGGGCTGGGAGAAGAAAACCAAGATGACGACACGTACTGCGGGGCTGTCAGTGGGAAAAGTATGGTCAGGTTCCATTTTATTTGCCTGGCACATAGTAGGTGCTCAATAAATGTTTGCTACTGCACTGAATAAAAGAAGGAATGAACAAAGCACTCAGTGGTAATGAGCAGAGGGCTGTGATGAACTGTGGGCTCAATTGCCCTCCCTCCACTGCCCGTCCCTCAAAAAGTGTCTCATGCCTTTATTTTAGCATCAGCTGCTCATGTCTAACAACCCTTTGAAGACTCAGCTCAGATGCCCCTGCCTCTGGGAAGCCTTTGTTGATGCCCCTGGATGTACGGAGACCGGCTCTGACAGTTGAGCTTCTATAGTTAAAGCTGAAGGTCTATCTTCCCTTCCAGACTCCATCCAGTGGCCAGACCAGAGCCTGGATTATCACTCCAAGGAGTAGCAGCTTCGTCCCCATTTTACAGATAAGGAAACTGAGGCTCGGGTCATGCAGCCAGTAGGTCTCCATTAATCTTTCTTGAATGAACGAATGGAGGAGCCCAATTCCCTCCCAGAACCTCCCTCTGAACTCTGCGAGGAACTATCCCACGGTCTGCCCCAGCGAGGTCCTGACCCAGTCCTGGGGCTCTCCTCCCTTCCTCTGCAGACCGCCCCCCACCTGCCCAGCCACCTCGGGGCCCCAGCAGAAGGGAGCCCCACCTGTGGAACTCATAGCGCACGCGGCCGAGGTGGCTGATCCTGAAGTCCCCGGTGAAGTCGGGCAGGGCGATTCCGTGCAGCTTTCTCTGCAGACCCACCAGCCCCTCCTTGGCCACTGTGGACAGGAAAAAGCTGGGAGTCAGCCTGGTCTGCCCGCCTGCCTCCGCTCTAAACCCTTCTGTGGCTCCCACCTGCCCTGGGGAGAGAGGCCGACTTCCTTGTTAGCACTAATTACACTTACAGGTTACTGAGCCCCTCTTGCTACCATGCGGCGTGAGCAACACTCAGGAGCATCACCGCATTTTAGGTGGTGTTGTTATGTTCGTGCCCATTTTATGGATGAGCAAACAGAATGTCTTTGTCAGCAACTCCACCAGGGGAGGAGGCTGTGTCCCTGGATGGGGGTTCCTCTTTCCTGTCCTTCATGGCATCTGGCCCGGGTAGAAGAAACTGTAAGGATTTTAGGGACAGAATCCTGGCGTTGGCATCTTTCTAGCTGGGTGAGCTTGAACAATCCTCAACCTTCTCTTCCTCCCTCTGTCAAATAGCAATAGTGACAATGCTTTCCTCACTGGGGTGGCCTGCGGATTGAAGGGGGTCATCGCAGAGTGCAAAGGGGACCGCGAGATACAAAGCACTCCGAGCTTGGCGCCTGGCACACGGCAGGCGCTCAGTAAGTGCCTGGAACAGCAAGTAGGGTTCACGTTATTAAAAATATGCAAAGGACCAAAGTGTCCAACTCTCGAGGATCAGTTAAATGAACAGGGTACATTCACACAGTGGAAAGGAACAAAAGGCAAACTTTGCCTGATTTAGGGTTTCAATATAAACAGCATTTACTAGGACCTTCTGCTTGGTCTGAGATATGCAGGACCCAGGACTCTGCCCTCCAGGAGGGCATATGGACCAGCAGCCTCCCCTTCCGCCTCTTTCTAACCTGCACTCCTCCCTCTAGCAAATGCACATGCTGGTCTCTCTGCCAGAATGCTACCCCTTGTCTCTGGCTAAATCCCACTTATCTTTTCTACCTCACCTCTTCCAAGAAGCCTTCCCTGATTTCCCTCTCTCTGCCCCCAGCCAGTCTGGGCTCCCAACAACCCTACCCAAGGGAATGTTATTACCTCATTTAACCGATAAGGCAATTGAGGCTTCACAAATGTGAGGAGCAGCCCTCGATCAATTACTGTGGGGTGGAGTATGTAGACACCCCAGATCCCTGGCCCCTTGGATGGATTAATTCTGAGGGTTTGTTTCAACATCTTTTTAAAAATAGTCCTACTTTTTCCTATCCTTTAAAATTGAGGTGTAACATACATAAAGTACCTAAAAGGCACTAATCTTAAAGGTATTGCTGGGTAGTTTTTAACTGTCTGTGAACTTGTGTCACCACTCAGAGCAAGATGAAGCTCGGCCCCAGCTCCCTGCAGCCTCCCTCATGCCCCTGCCGGGTCTCCACCTGCCTCCGGAGGCAACTTCCATCCTGACCTCTAGTTTTAAGGCACGTGTTTTCAAACTTGACCAAGGATTTTCCACTGGGATCATTTCAGACACTGGGGTGGCAGCTGGTTGAATAACACACCTCTCCTGGCTGCCTTCCTATCCCATCTCACGTTCCCACTCCCCTACGGTGTTTTCTGGAATCATCTCCCAAATCAACTACTTGCACCCAAATCCTTATCTCTGTCGGCTAGTGGGGAAGCCAGCTAAGACAAGTAAGGTTCCCTAGTGGCCCAGTGGTTAGGAGCCAAGGCCAGAATCTGAGCCAAGGCCGCCTGACCCGGAAGGCTGCACCACCCAAGGGAGAGTGCCCCATCTGTGCCCTTGCTGTGCCCAGAGCAGCCAGGCGGGTCAGCCAAGCCCAGCTGATAGCCGCAGCCTCTCACCATACTCCAGGCCCTTGTCGGTGATCCTGGCAACCAGGCCAGGGCTGTGGCCCGGGGCTCCCGGGCTGGACGTGAGCAGCAATCTCAGCAGAAGAGAGAGCAGGGTCCCAGCCGAGCCTTCCATCCTGGATTCCCATTGGGGTGGGCTGGGACTGTCACAATGATGGTGGGCTGGCCCAGATCCCTTAAGTAGCCTAGGGGTGGAGGGCGGCCCCTGAGTGTGGGCGGGTTCCTGGGATCGGGAAGGGGAGGCACAGGGACCGGAAACTGCTTGCAACACTGTTGGGGTCAGAGGTCACACAGAGAAGCCCGTTGCTGCCCCAGGATCAGAGGGTGGTTTAGCCTGGCTCTGGTGACGGTTTCTGTCCACTCTTCCCACAAGAAGACCCCACACCCATTGCCGGGAAGGCCTGGGTTTACAGACCAGGAAACAGGCTCACAGCTGGGAGTCACCACCAGGTCTGGCGCCATCCAAATTCTCTCTTCCTCATATTGGACTTTGTTTATTTAAAAGAGAAATCCGCTCCACCCCCCACCACCACCCCCCATAGGAAAACAGGCTTTCCCAAATCTTGCTGGTGGTAAAATTTTCTGGAAGGCAACTTGGCCAATTTTGAAACACCTGCCTGTCCTGGTGACCCAGCAAGTCTACTTCTGGAACTTGACCCTAAGTACATAATGAAGGCAGCGTGTGAATATGTCACCACACCAAGATGCCCACTGCCGTGCTGGGCGAAACAGGCAGCGCAGAGTGACACCCAGCCCAAAGAGGCCGACGGAAGAGTACTGGTTAAATGAATTACGATACATTTAGAGTGAGGCTGCAGGGCCCGCCCCGTGGCTTAGTGGTTAAGTGCGCGCGCTCCGCTGCTGGCGGCCCCGGTTCTGATCCCGGGTGCGCACCGACGCACTGCTTCTCTCTCTCTCTCTGGCCATGCTGAGGCCGCATCCCACATACAGCAACTAGAAGGATGTGCAGCTCTGACATACAACTATCTACTGGGGCTTTGGGGGAAAAAAAAAAAAAGGAGGAGGATTGGCAATAGATGTTAGCTCAGAGCCGGTCTTCCTCAGCAAAAAGAGGAGGATTAGCATAGATGTTAGCTCAGGGCTGATCTTCCTCATGCAAAAAAAATAAAAATAAAGTGAGGCTGCAGAAATGAATGTATTTCTTGATGCGGAAGATGCTCATAAGGGGTTGGTTTCCAAGGGCACCATACAGTGATTTGCTACTTCTTTGTTCTATTCCCATGTTTGCCCATCTGGAGATTTTTTAGCAAGAAGTTATGAGGGATTGTCTCTGGTTAGATGGGCAGGATTATGGGTGTTTTAAAAATCTTTTTGTTGCTTGGTTTTTAAATTTTTAATTTTCTTGGGGATATATTATATTCGCAGTAAGTAAAGATAACAACATTTTATTCGGAAAACAAAATTTATAGTAGGGATTGTGCTTAATTCGTAGGGATCCCTCCCCCCAGGATTCCCTATATTCATGAGCTTTGTTCTGCTTCCACCTCCAGGAAGCCTTCCCTGATACACCCACATTTCCCTGGATTAGAGAAAAGTCTTCCTCCAAGGTCCTAGAATCCTCTCCAGTTTCTCCGTCATAGCATTAACCATTCTTTGCTTTTTCATAATTGTGGTCTTTTAAAAATATGCCCACAAATTCTTTGATACTCTTTCCATCAACAAGTGGAGTCTCTGTGCTCTCCGCTTGAAATCAGATGGGTCTTTGTGACTGCCTCAACAAATCGAAGGTGGTGGGAGCATCAGAGTTTCTTCCCAGTGGGTCATAACAGGCACTGGGCTTGGGGTTAAGGTCAGAACTTCCCACGTTGAGCACAGGGAAGCCCCCAGGCCCCTCTGCTCCTCTGTACCCTGTTGCTCCTGTCCCTTTGACAGAGGTTGTCGGGGTCCTGTCTGTCTCCCCACCAGCATGGTTGCCCCTGAAAGCCGGGCTGAGCCTTCCGTATCCTGCAATCTTTCTGGCATCCGGCGGGAACTGGCAGGAAATCCATATTTAATGAGCTCCTACTAAGCGCCAGACCCCGTGTTGGTTGTGCGCACACCTCCCCTGGGCCCCGCGGCAGCCCTCTACGGTGGGTATTCCAGTCGCATTCTGAGCAGAAGAAACTGAGGCTCCGAGGGGTGAAGTGATTTTGGCCACGGTCGCCCAGCAGGATTTCAACCCAGATCTGTGGGACGCCGTTCCTAAAGGCTAGTCGGGGGAGGCTTCCCTGAGAAGGTGACATCTGAGCTGAGACCCTAACGAGGAGGAGTCGGCCTTGGGAAGAGCCGTTCCAGGCTGAGCAGAGAGCAGGGACAGAGGCCTGGCAGAGGGCAAGGCTCACAGACCGCTCCCCATGTGCCAAGGGCAGGTGGGGGTCAGCCTCCTGGACTCAACGCGGGGAGGGGTCCTAGGCTGGGAGTCGGGAGACCAGGCTCCCAACCTGACTCAGCCCTGCCTGGCCGTGTGACCCTCAGCAAGCCTTATTGCCTCCCTGTGCCTCAGTTTCCCTCTGTAAACTGAGGGGGCAGAGCAGGAGACTCCTGTGGGCCCTTCCAGCTCGGAGAGGGGGCAGGACAGTCTGAAGAGTGGGGACCTCATGGGGACACAGGTGCCACTCTTCCTCTGAGGGCAGTTTGAGGATGTCCCTGGCTGAGGGCCATTTGCAGGGTCGAGATTTCCCAGAGCAGCGACCTCTGGACCTTAGATCTGCCCGGCCAGCATGCCACACGGCCCCAGCCCAGGCCTCCACCCCCCGTGTTGAGTAGAGCAGTGTTGGCTGAAAAGAATTTGGAAAACCCAGGATTTGGAAACCGCAGTGCCTGGACGACTGGGCAGCACAACGGTCGATGAACGTGGACAGCGAATGAACATACGGCAGAAGACAGAGAAGGTTAAGGGCGTGGGCTCTGGGGCCGGCCGGCCTGGATTTGACTCTGTGACTCAGTTTCCTCATCTGTAGTTGGGCTCAGCCCAAGGGCAGCAAGAAGGACAGGAGGTCAGAGGTTAGGGCCCTTCCCTGCTCCCTCCTTGCT
This sequence comes from Diceros bicornis minor, assembly GCF_020826845.1. Taxonomy (NCBI): domain Eukaryota; kingdom Metazoa; phylum Chordata; class Mammalia; order Perissodactyla; family Rhinocerotidae; genus Diceros; species Diceros bicornis. The sequence continues at coordinate 21,876,715 of NC_080758.1, forward strand.
TTGGACCTCAGTCCCGGCGGTGGCTGGGTCGTCCTGACCACCCTCACTCGTGGCTCCGGCCCTCCCCAGGCTTGGACCCCGACTCCTCTCTTTGCAGCTTCAAGCCTAGGGAGGCCAGTTTCCAGGGCCTTGGCGTCCTTCACCGGCATCCTTAAGCCTGCCCCCAACTCTGTAAATAGCCCTGTAATTCGAAACCCAAGAACCATCTGAGTTGGATTCCGGTTTCCTGCCTGGACCCTGATTGGTACAATCAGTACACTGAGCATTTCTTCTCATTATTGATCTTTTGTAGCAAATCCCTTCCTCTTGAGGCGAGCTCTGAATGCTTTTCCAAAGTCTGTACAAGTCGTGGGTGGGAACAGTAGACTGTGACAGGCAGAACTAAAAGTCCACAGCAACCCCTGCTTTGCCACCAGGGAAGTCTCTGGGGGCCACTGAGGAAGCGTTCATAGAGAGGTGACATCCAGCTGGATGATCTTAAAGGTCACATGGAGGTTTTGTGGAGGAGAGCGCAGGGCAGTCCGGGAGGAGAGAGCAGCCTGTCCCGAAACACAGACACACAGCGTGTGAAGAACTGGCGGCAAGGAAGCCTCATCTAGGCTCCGCTCCTGATGGGCTGTGTGACACGGGGCAAACCGAGTACCTCTCTGATCCTCGCTTTTCCCCCAAATGCAGATGAAGGTGGTGGACCAGGACAGCGTTTCTCAAATCACTCAGGGATCTTGTTTGTTTGTTTGTTTATTTATTTATTTTAAAATGGGATTTTTATTGAGATATAATTGACATAGTAGTTTAAGGTGTACAGTGTGTTGAGCCGATACATTTACATACTGCAATATGATTACCACTGTAGCCTTAGCTGATACCTCTATCACGCCACATAATTATCATTTCTTTTTTGCAGTGGGAAAAATTAAGATCTAGTCTCTTAGCAACTCTGAAGTTTACAATACAGTATTGTTGTCTATAATCGCTATGCTGTGCACTAGATCTCCAGGACTTATTTATTCACTAGGTCCAGGTTTGTACCCTTACATAACATATCCCCAATTCCCCCATCCCCAGCCCCTGGTAACCACCATTCTACTCTCTGTTTTTACAAGTTTGGCTTTTTAAAATTCCACATATAAGTGATATTTGTCTTTCTCTGTCTGACCTATTTCACTTAGCATAATGCCCTCAAGTTCCATCCATAGTGTTCAAAGGGCAGGATTTCCCTTTTTCTCATGGCTGGGTAACATTCCGTGGTGTATATATACCACAGCTTCTGGATGTGGAGAAATGGGAACGCTCGTACACCGTTGGTGGGAATGTAGATTGGTGCAGCCACTATTTAAAACAGTATGGAGGTTCCTCAAAAAACTAAAAATAGAATTACCATATGATCCAGCAATTCCACTTCTGGGTATATACCCAAAGGAAATGAAAACAAGACCTTGAAGAGATATCTGCACCCCCATGTTTTTTGCACATTATTGACAATAGCCAAGATACAGAAACAACCTAAATGTCTATTGATGGACGGATAAAGAAGTTATGGAATATACCAGGGATCTAGCTTAAATGCAAATTCTGATTCCTCCGGTTCCTTTGGGGGCTGAGACCCTGCATTTCTAACAAGCTCCCAGGAGATGCCGATCTTGGACTACACTTGGAGAACAAGGAACTAAATGAGCTCCAAACTCCCTCCCACATCAGCGGTTCTATAACTGTTCACCCTTATTTTCTGTGCAGTTTTCTATGATGGCGCTTGCCCTCCCGAGAACCTTGCTCTAGCTGGAAGAGAACAATGTTATGAAGACCTGTGGTTCTGGATCCCTGTAGGGTGCTTTGGAGTTGAGAATTTGATATTGATGGCAGCCCCCTTCCCAGTCCCACCATCTGCACATTTGTGCACGTGCACGCGCGCGCACACACACGAGCCCTGAGGCATGTGCATTTACAGAAGAGAAACAGTACTGTTAGTGACGATCCAGTGTGAAGGCGGTGTCACCTAGCTGGGGTGCTAGGAGACCCCCTGGAGCAGGGCTGGCCATGTGGATGCATAGCCCTTCACCCCAGGGGGCTCTAAGGAACCCGAGGACCCTCCCATCTCCCCCTCTACCCCCTCTCTGCCTCTGCAATTGGCAGCATCTAAAATCCCAGCAGTAGCCTCATTTCACAGGGTCTTGACAGCTTTGGGGACCCTCAGGAGCTTCTGTTAAAATGAACATTTCTCAGCAAGAAAAGATTCTTTAATATTTACCAGAGCTTACTTTATTGGATTCCTTTCCTGGAATTCCAGAGGGCCCTTGCTTTTACGGATGGGGAAACTGAGACCTGGAGAGGGAGAAGGATGGGCTCAGGTCCCACTGTGAGCCCAGCCCTGAACCCGGATTCCTGGCCAGCCGGAGGTCAGGCCTGGGGTCAGGCCTGTCCAGGCAGCCAGCCCCGGATCATGTTTTGAGAATCACCGACATAGTCGCTTTGGGTCAGGCAGGTGTGGATTTAGATCCTAGATCACTTTAAAAATTAATATTGAGGGGCCAGCCTGGTGGTGTAGTGGTTAAGTTTGCAGGCTCTGCTTTGGCGGCATGGGGTTTGCAGGTTCAGATCCCGGGCACAGATCTACGCACCGCTTATCAAGCTACGCTGTGGTGGTGTCCCACATACAAAATAGAGGAAGATTGGCACAGATGTTAGCTCAGGGTCAATCTTCCTCACCAAAAAAAAAAAAAAAGGTAAATATTTATTGAGCACCTACTGTATGCCAGGCATTGAGAATACAACTGTGGCAAGCCAGATCCTTGCAATGTAGTGGGAAGAAGTGTGCGCATCAATATTTAAAAGCTGACTTTGATTACTACTTGTCAGGTCCTGTAACACAGATTGCACATGTATTTGATTCTCATGATGACCCTGTGAGGCAAGAACTATTATGATCCTCACTTTACAGATGAGAAAATTGAAGTCCGGAGAGCTAACAGCCCAAGGTCACACAGCCGGTGAGTAGCACAGCTGGGAGTTGAACCCACGGCGCCTGGGAGCACAGCTCATGCTCTTCGCCTCTGTGCCAGAGCTTGTTACTTCTATCATTGATTCCTCCCAGCAACCTCACACTACAGAGGAGGGCAAGGCTTTATCTCTACTTTTCAGAGGAAGAAATAGAGGGTCAGAGAGGTTAAGTAACATTGGAAAGTTGTCCAGCCCATGAGGGGCTGGGTTGACCTTTGAAACTAGGGCCAGGTGACTCATAGCCCAGGCCCTGAACCCCTAGCTGAGTGACCTTGGGCAGGCCACACAACCTCCCTAAACCTCAGACTCCTCATCTGAAAATGGGGCCCTGTCTACCCTCAAGCGTGAAGAGATTGGCCCAGGGTAGGGCCACTCACGGCCACTAGTGGGATGTGGCAAGATGCTGAACACAGCGGTTAGTCTCCCCGTGACCCACCTCCCCACCTCTCCCCCCACAGGGTACCCCTCCCTCACATTTACCAAATCAGCATTTCCAAAGGAACCCCAAGAGGGCGATGCTGAATCCAGAAGGGAGGACGCTCCGATGGTGAGCTGTTAGGCCATCTGGAATGAGCAATTCCTTTTTTTATTTTTTTATTTTTATTTTTTTTTTAAATTTTATTTATTTTTCCCCCCAAAGCCCCAGCAGATAGTTGTACGTCATAGTTGCACATCCTTCTAGTTGCTGTATGTGGGACGCGGCCTCAGCATGGCCAGAGAAGCAGTGCGTTGGTGCGCGCCCGGGATCCGAACCCGGGCCGCCAGTAGCGGAGCGCTCGCACTTAACCGCTAAGCCACGGGGCCGGCCCAGCAATTCCTTTTTTAAACACCTTTATCGACACATATTTCACATATCATAACATTCACCCATTAAAAGTGTACAGTTCAGTGGTTTTTAGTATATTCACAGAATTGTGCAACTATCACCACAGTCTAATTTTAGAACATTTTCAACACCCCCAAAAGAAACCCCGTAAACACGAGCAGTCACTTGGAGCAGCAGTGCTTAGCCTGGAGGGAGAAACTGCTCAAATAGTGACTTTGTAGGCAACATCGCAGATAATTTGGAGTGTGATGGGCAATCCTCCTCAAATCGCACCTCCAAACTACCGCCTGTTCCCAGCCATTAGAGGGAGGTCCCCAGGGCACAGAGTGCTCCACTGTCTTTAGGTCCAAGAATAAATGCATTTTTTCTATAGAGAGTGGGGTGGGGACTGTTTTGGCAAGTCAAGCATAGGTGTGGAAGGGGAACAACCATCTCCAAAGAGAATGGTGGGAGAGAAAGTGAGGGGGAGGCAGGGTTGTGTCCCCATCCTTACCAGCTATGCTTCCCACAGCAGCCAGAGGGGTCTTTTAAAAATACGAATTATCACAGTAGCCAAGATGTGGAAGCAACTCAAGTGCTCCTCAATGGATGAAGGGATAGAGAAGATGTGGTATATATACAATGGAATACTACTCAGCCATAACAAAAGACAAAATCGTCCCATTTGTGACAACATGGATGGACCTTGAGGGTATTATGCTAAGCAAAATAAGCCAGACACAGAAAGACAAATACTGTATGATTTCACTCATATGAGGAAGATAAACAAACAAACAGATAAGGAGAACAGATTGGTGGTTACCAGAGGGAAAGGGGGCGGGGGGAGGGGAAAAGGGGTAAAGGGACAAATACGTATGGAGGCAGATAAAAACTAGGCTGTTGGGGGTGAGCATGATGCAGTCTATACAGAAACTGAAATATAATAATGTACTCCTGAAATTTACACAATGTTATCAGCCAATATGACCTCAATAAAATAATTTTTAAAATGTAAATTACATTGTGTCATTTTCCTGCTCAAAACTCTCCAATGGTCTCCCTTATTTTTTGGAACAAAATCCAGAGCCCTTAACAGTCTTCAAGGCCTCCCAGGCTCATCCCCTGCAGCGCTCGCACTTGCTGTCTTCCTTCAGCCTCACAGGCTGCTGTTCTGTTCCTATTTAGCGCCTCCCCTAGCCTTTGGCAAATAGAAAAAGGTGCACCCTCTTGGTGGACAAATTAGAGAATGGATTTTGTTCCCTCAGTCTGGTGCCTTTTTACAGTGCATGACCTGTACAACTGAACACTGTAGTCCTGCCTTAAATATGCCAAGCCCCAAACAGTCACGATTTTGACATCAGGGAGGAGTGGAAAGAGCATGGGCTCTGATGGCAGAAAGGGTGGGAATCCCAGCTCTGTCACATGCCAGCTGTGTGGTCCAAGGAGAGTGACTCCATCTACAAGGACTGAACAATTTCCAACAGCCTTCCAGGACTGCTCCCTCAACTGAAGTACCAGGCTAGTAGGACCCATCTAATGGCCTGAGATAGCCACACCTGCTGTCCCATGGCAGGAAACGGCCCAAAGCCGCCAAGGAAACTCACCAAGAGTCCAAGGACAGTCCGGGCTGGTGACCTGGCTTCCACAGCAGCCTGGCGAGTCATGGGGAAGTGCTAACTGCCCCTGAGGATGTGATTGACTGAAAGAACTCCACTGGCCTCTGTCACCTGGCCTAGGGTTGTGCTTTGGACCCAGTGGCCGGGCAGGACAGCATGGACCAGGGAGCCATCACTATGGAGCCCAAGCGTGGGGCAGGGAAAACAGACTGTTCAACAGCGACACCGTGTGGTGGTGACAGGGACAACAGTCACACTGGACTGATGACCACACAGAAGACAATGGGCTATGCGGCATCAATGTTCAACAGCGACACCATGTGGCAGTGCCAGAAACAACAGCCCAGTGGACCGATGGGCTCTGCAGACCTTCTCTGTCCGACATTGGAAGCAAGACTCACTTTTCCGACTAAGTAAATCCCACTGTTGGGCAGTGTGGAGTGAAAGGTGTCCTCACAAAGGAACAAGGGGAGTTTTTGCCAACAGAGGCATGTGAGGGCTCAAGAAATCGTTAGAGAAATAAAGGGGCGATTGCATCTGTGCTGTACGCTGGTGCTGCAGGTACAGCCAGGGAATGAATGGATATAAAACAAGACTCAATACCATCACACGGCATTCCAAAGAAAAAAAAAGTTTTTTTTTTTGGTTTTTGTTTTTTTTGTGAAGCGCAAAGGAAATATTGTGGTTATAATTGAAACTCAATTCCTGCAGGAGACGTGCCTGCAGACTTAGCCCTTGAAAGAAGCTCATAATCCCCAAAATATACATCACACACTTTTCCAAGGAATAAGCTTCTGCCACGTTTAGATCACTTCTGAATCTGAGTTAGAGAAGTTTGTGAGGGTGTCTGGGTCTAGAACTAGAGGGGGAGGCCTGGGGAAAGGCGGCCTGGGCCCCACGGGCCGTCAGGAGGCGGTGCTGACCGCCCCTCTCCTCCCGGCGTGGCCGACAGCTCCGGCACCCACGGCGACTTCAGCTGCAGCGAACATCCGCGCCGACCAGCAGGAAATTCTAGGGAGAGATGAGAACACGTCAACACTGGAAGCACACCCCTTGTTTGTGACTGTGGGGCTGCTGGGTTTCTGGAAGGAACTCTGGGAGCCTGCCTGTCGGGAAGGAGAGAGCAGAGGGGGCCTGTCTGCTGCCAGGAAGACAGGAGTGACTGCGGCGCAGCGCTCGGGGCCCCGCCTCTGGGCTCTGCACGGCTGCCAACCCCCAGAACCTGTCAGCAGCTTCCCTGGCAGCTGTTTCCTCCTCAGCTGTGGAGACCCCCGGCCGCCGTGGAGGCCTCCATTTGTCATCCCGGCCTCATGGCAGCTCCAGGGAGCCCTGCTCCAATCAAGGCTGCAAAACCACTCTCTTTGCTCCTTCGGGCCTTCCCTCAGAATTTTCAGAAATAAAGTTAAATTGTGCCATGGGGTCATGCTTTTTAAAAAGATGAACTTGGTAAAATGTGGGGGACACAGGGGATGTGTTTCCTCTGCTCTCTTGGCTATTTTTCTGCAGTCTCTTAGCCCCACCAGTTCCCTGGTCTGAAGAACTGGAGATTGATTGACGGGACATGGGGGTGAGGGAGAGCGAGGAATCTGGGGGGTGTGGGGTTCCCGTGGGGCCTCGAGGTTGTCGGGAAGGCCACTGTCCGAGGTAAGGAATGCAGCAGCAGGCAATGGCTTCATGGCAGAGATACCAGCTTTGTTGGGACGTACTGGGCTTGGGGGGCTCAGAGTGGGGGCACCGAGGAAGCCAGCAGATGCACAAGTCAGGAGTGTAGAAGAAACTAGAAGTGTGACTGGGCCACTGGATGGCACAAGGGTGGCCATTAAGCCCTAGAGAGTTGATGAAAGTGACCAGGGAAAGCCAGTCGTGGGGGAAGGGCAGGGGCCTGGGCAGGAACCCCGGAGAACTCCCTCCGGGAAGGAAGGGGAAGGAAGAACCAGCAAAGGAGATGGCAACAGCCCAGTGAGAGGCGGCTGGAAAACCAGGAGAGGGGGTCTCCAAAGCCAGGAGAAGAATGCATTCCGAGGACGGGGTGATAGCGTCAGATGCTGCTGGGGGTCAGGCTGGGAGAAAGGAAGGGGAGGCCGTCCATTCTGGTATCTAATCTGCCAGACACTGACCAGCATTAGACCCCACGGGCCAGAAGGATGCTGGATGCAAAGGAAGGCAGGCAACACATATTTGCCAAATACGTAAATGCATCCACTTTATAAAAGAGGCTCAGCGGCCACCAAGTGAGTCTGCTCTTACTGTGTGCAGTGTGGGGACAATGCAGTGGATGGTTAAAAGCAGGGCCTGGCTTTGACCCTGGACTTCATTGACTAGCTGGTGGCTTTCCTGAGTCTTGGTCTTTCTTCTCGGTTGTTACCAGCACCCACCCTCTGGGGTAGAAAGCGCTCAATACCGGGCTCGCCCAGAGGAAGCTTTTCGGTGCAGATTGCTAGTGTTGTGGGGGATTTGGTGAGGAGAGGCCTTCGAGACTCACCTGGTGAGACTGAAGCACCAGGTTGAAGACCTGGAGGTGCTTGAGCAGCGGGAGAGGGAAGCCTTCCTGCAGCCTCTCTGTAACGGAGGTTAAGGTAAGGACCGGGGAGCAGAAGGCGTGGCGGGCCCGAGAGAGCCAGGTGGGCGGCCTCCCTGAGCCGGCGTGCCCAGCTCTGGGCAGGGCCTGGCATGGGCACGCAGGCCTGAAATGAAGGCTGCCCTGAGTCTCCCGCCCTGTTCTCCACCACGCTCCAGGGACCCGGGACCCTCGCACTCCCACCCCGCCAGCCCCATGCCACAACCAGGGCCTGTGCCAGCCTCTTGCCCACAGCACCGCCCGCGTCACAGGGCGGCCAGGGGCGGCTGCTTGCAGGAGTGTGGACAGCCCGTGGACATGCCATCGGGGGTATCCAATCGTGAGCGCACGAAGCCCCTCAATGTTTAGGATGAAACCAGAGCGTGGCCAGGGGCTGGGTCCCCGACACCACCACATTCTGAACTGGAACTCTAGAGTTGAACTCTTGAACTCACTTCAAACCTGGTCTCCCAGGTCATTATGATGCAACATGTGTCAACATAGGAGGATGAATCATATTCTCTATAATAATTTGATATCTTAATTTATAATTTCTCACTATTCGAGTCACAGGTTACGTGGGCCTCTCTTTGTCTTCTTGCCCCCGCTCTGCAGAGGTGAGGGGTTTCACCAGGGTGGTGAGCGTAAGCCTTTGGCCGAGCTTGGCCCTTCTTCTCTGGCCCTTCTCTCAGAGTCGGAAAAAGACCTAGGGCTCTGGCTTCAGAGCTAGGATCACACCCCAGCTCCATCTCTCACCTGCTCTGTGACCTGGAATAAGTCACTGAACTTCTCTGATCTTCCGTATCCTCCCATGAAAATTGGAGATATTAATAATCCCCCATCGCGTGGGCTGTCATAAGGACTGGATGTAATAATGGATGGGCATGAGGTAGGAACTCAACCCACGTGAGTTCCCTTTTCTGGGTCAGATGCCATTTGAGGTTCGTGTGAGGTGACCAGCCCCCACACCTGGGGCCGGGCATTAGGTGGCTCTACAAATTAACCCCACCACTTCCCCGAGGACTAAAACTCAATTGTTTCTCCAAAGCTCCTTACCGTTGACCTTGGGAAGCACAACAGTGGGTATGGCATAGTTCATGATGTCCTGCAGTAACTCAACCTGAAAATCAGAGAAGGAGGGACCCCCATCAGGACACTGCAGCATCGGCAGTCCTCCGTCCCCCCCTCACACGCAGGGCAACCCCACAGCTGGGAAAACCGCTGAGAGATGGACGGACTCTGCAGCCCGATCAAGGTCACTGAAGTGATCTCTTTTGCTCTAAAGCCTCCAGGTGTAAAGCACATTCTAGACTGTAGGTGCAAGGCAGAGGTAAGGAAGGTCGTCAGAGCGGATTTAAACATGAAAACCTTTGTGTAAGAAAACGCATCTTCTCAGACACTGCGGTCGAGGGCAAATTGGTTCCATCTTTCTGAGGGCTATTCGGCAATGTTCATCAAAAGCCTTAAAAATGTGTGTGCCTGGTGGGCCAGCAAACACACCTGTGAGGCATTTATCCTAAGGAAATGACGTAGGGTGTGGCAGAAATTTAGATGCAAGGATGCTCACCAGAGTGATAAATTTAACCAAAACAATAAATTAAAAGCAACCTACATGTCCAACACTTGGGGAATCATCTGGGGGACATGGAGGCACTGTGATTCCAGGAAATAGAATGCAACTGTTAAGAATGATATTGTAGAAATATCGTTATCAACACAGAGATATTCATCATATATTTTTGAATCAGGAAAAGTAGGCTATAGAAACGATGTAATTCCATTTCATTAATAAATATGCATAGCAAGAGGTCAGGAAGGATATACTCCAAATTGTTAACTAAGTGGTGAAAATAGCAATGGTTTTTATTTTCTTTGCTCTGCATATCTATAGATTCTGATTATTCTACAATGTATATGTTTTGCTTTTGGAATAAAAAAATTTTTTCAAAAATAATGTAACACCCTGGGCCGACCCCGTGGCTTAGCGGTTAGGTGCGCGCGCTCCGCTGCTGGCGGCCCGGGTGCGGATCCCAGGCGCGCACCGATGCACCGCTTCTCCGGCCATGCTGAGGCCGCGTCCCACATACAGCAACTAGAAGGATGTGCAGCTACGACATACAACAGTCTACTGGGGCTTTTGGGGGGAAAATAAATAAATAAATAAAATCTTAAAAAAAAATTAATGTAACACCCTCGAGATGATTGCCTGTCGTGATGACATTTACAACTTGTAAATATGTACATTTTTGTTTCTGGAACAATTGAGTTTCTTTCCCCGGGCTGTAATTCCCTGAGCTCATCAGATGTAGTGCCCTTCTTCCCACAAATCTGGGAACTTTAAGTTTTTATGTTCTGCAGGAGCAGAAGCTGGTTACTGACTGGGTCGAGCCGCAGTGAGAGCCTTGTCACGCGTAAATCCGTGAAAATACAGTGAGGCTACTTAGCATCCTTCTGTCTGTTGTAATCTAATCAGATGGAAGCGGCTGACTGGATTTGCACCAGATTTGGAGGGGACATTGGGACAGTCTGACTTTGGGGCTGGGTGGCTTCCAAGGCACCCACTTTGTGGGGATCTTGGGGGGCATTTCAGAGATCTAAGGAAATGTTCTCCAGGGGTTCCACAAGAGGCCTCCTGGGAGATTCAGGCCACATGTAGTAAGACACTGTAGATAGAATCAGCCCGCTGGGGCTTCTAATGGAAGTCACAGGGGTGATGCTCATTCAGAACGGCTGCTGAAGAGCATTTTAGCTGCTACCTACATGGGCAACTCGCCACCAGAGCCCCGGTGGGGGAGGCAGGAGTGAGCGTCCTTAATGATGGGCAGTGATTCAGGGAGTGAAATCATCTACCTGGGCTGGCGAGACACCTGCTCCCCTCCCTCCCACCTGCCCTTCCCCATCTCAGTAAGGGACTCCGCCATCCACCCAGCTGCTCAAGCCAAAAATCTAGGGCCTTCTTCATTGCCCTTTCCCTCACCACACACATCAATTCTCTCCCCAGGTTCTGTCCAAGTCTACTTCCAAAAATGCCTCCAATCTACCATCTTTCTCCTCCCTGGCCTGGCCCCAGCCTCCATCATCTCTCACATAGACCATGTTCCAGCCTCCTCACCACTCTGTGTGGTCTGACTCTCGCCCCCTGATATCCATCCCCCCGCCCCAGCCAGGGGCATCTTCGATAGAGGTATAAGTCAGATCATGCCACTCCGTGCACAAAATAGTTCACTGGCTTCCCACTGCCCTCGGAACACAGTCTTGCTGGCACAGAAGGCCCTGGTGAGCCGGCCCCTTCTTGCCTCTCCAGCCACGTCTCCTCCTCTGCCCCCTACAGCCTCTGTTCCAGGCCACTGGCTTCCCTCCCTTCCCCAAACATGCCAAGGTTCTTCCCACCACAGGGCCTTTGCCCCTGCTATTCCTTCTGCCTGCAACAGATCTTCCCTTGCTAGCTCCTTCAGCCCAAATATCACCTCCTCAAAGAGGCTGTCCCTGATCACACGGTCTGACCTCAACCCTCCCCAGCACTTTCTACCCCAGCTCCATGTTGTTTTTCATTGCACTGATCATGACTGAAAGGATCTTCATTTCTTACTGTCTGTTTCCCCACTATGACGTAAGACTGTAGAAGTGGTTGCTTCCCTGTCTTCTTCAGCATATCCCCACACCTGGAACAGTGCCTGCCACATAGTAGGTGCTCAATAAAGTCATTAACTTGTTCATTCAACAAACATTTGTTGAGCAGACTTTCCGTAGTAGACTGTGCACGTTGAATTCCATTTATATCTCACCGCGCTCACTCAGGTAGAAGGATCATCCCTGACTTGAGGGGAAGGTCTGAAGCTCAGAGAGGGGAAGTGACTTGCCCAAAAGGCCCACAGTAGGTAAGCGCAGAGTGGCCATTCCAGCTCAGGTCTCTCCACCCACAAAGCCCCTCCCATAATTAATTCACATGCAAAGTATATGCAAATGAGCCAGTGGCCTCTGGACATGATGCCCTGAGCCCAAGTGGCCCTCAGGACAGTTATCTCAAGATCAGGGGAAGGAAGGAGCCACCAGGGGCCTCAGACTCACCGGGAAGGAGCCAATGCCGGAGTGCTTCAGTTCCAGGAGCAGCCTGTGAGAAACGGAGGGGAGGGCTGAGACCACCATTCACCTGACCCCGAGGAGAGCCCAGTTGCTGGGGAGAAGGGGCCCATTCTGATGGATGCCTCATGGTTTCCGCCCCCGGTATCCCTATCCTACATTGTTAGTGCTGGGCTCTGGGGTGGGCTGGCCAAAGGGCAGAGTCCACCTCCCCTGCAACAGGGATTGCTTCAAGGATGGACCTATGGCCCATGCTGGCCCAGTGAGAAGTGGTCCCAGGACTTCTGCTAGAAATATCGGGAATGAGGTGTTCTCTTTTCTCCAGGAAAATTAGGGAGATGCTGGTGGCCCTTTTTGCCATCAGTTGGTGACAGCCTGCTGGGAAATGAAGCCAGCATTAGGGGATGGCAGAGCCAAGAGAAGGAGAAAGTCAGAGTCCTAAGGACATTATTTGAGCACCTGGATTCACCCTTGCCTGAAACCCTTGGACGTTTCGGTTACTTGAGCCAATAAACTATCCTCTCTTTACAGCCTTTATGGCATTTTAACAGTGATCTCACAGAAAGGGGGAAATAAATGGCTGTTGAACCCCTATCATTCACTGTGATGGGTGCTTTATCCCACTGGATTCCTGTAACAGCCTAAGAGGCAAGAGCCATCACACTCCCATTTACAGATGAGGAAACAGAGAGGTCAAGCAACCTGCCCAAAGTCACACAGCTAACAATTAGCAAAGCGGAATTTCAAACAGGTCTCCCTGGTGCCAAAGCTCTTGTTGTCTCCAGTGCCCTGCAAAGCTTGAAAACTCGCTCCTGTTCACCCAGAGTTGGGACCCCCAGCACTCTTGCCCCGTGGACTCGCACCACCTCCACCCCTGCATATTTCAGAAAGTCTGTGCTCAGCCACCACCCAGCTGTATCCTCTCTGGAGCCTCTACTTGAGAGGCCCGTGGGTATTTCAAGGAAAATTAAATCCACATGTTTCTGAAGCAGTAACACTTGTCAAAATGATGCCAGGAGAACTGAGCAGTATAGAAACCTCGGGAGCCAAGCTCAAGGTGAAGAAGGACGGCTCTGTGCCAGAGAGAAGGGGGAAGTGAGCAGAAATGTGGGTCAGGACTCAGTTTAAACAGCGTGGGGGCCGGCCCGGTGGCATAGTGGTTAAGTGCACACGTTCCACTTCGCGGCCTGGGGTTCGCAGGTTTGGATCCCACCGACGCACTGCTTGTCAGGCCATGCTGTGGTGGTGTCCCATATAAAGTAGAGGAAGATGGGCACGGATTGTTAGCTCAGGGCTAATCTTCCTCATAAAAAAAATAAATAAACAGCGTGAATGTGATTAAGAAGTAGACGCCAGGTCTGAGTGTCGGGGTCACTGCGTCTACTCTCTCCAAGGGTCTCCTCCTCTCTCGCCCTCCTCTTCCCTCCTTTTGTGTCTCTGTCTCTCAGAGTCTCCCTCTTAATGTGTCTCTCCATCTGTCGGGCTGTCTGTCTCTCTTGCTGTCTCTTTTTTTCTATGTCTCTCCCCTCCCTCCCTTTCTTTGTGTGTGTGTCTCTGTTTGTCTCTCCATCTGTCTCTGTTTCTGTCTCTCCTCTATTTCTGCATTTCTCTTCTTCTGCACATCTCTCTCTTTCGCTCTTGCTTATCAAGTGTCCCAAACTCTTCCACTCATATTAATACCTCATTTAATCCTCACAATGATGCTGTTGGCGAAAAACAATTGTTGGGCTTTTTTGACTGCAGGAAAACGAAGTTTGGAGAGTCTGGTGTTGCCAAGGCGAGCCGTGCTTCAGATGCAGGCAGGCTCCACGTCAGAGCCCACACGCCCAACCACCACTTCCATTGCCGGATTCAAACCCAGTCACGTGGGTTCCAGAGTCTCCCAGCAGAGAGCAGCTGATGGAGTCCCAAGGATGGGGCGTGAAGAGGCTGCAGTGGGTTTTCCAAGTGCCAAGGAAGGCCAGGGATGTGGGGTGGCTGGGGGCTGCCGTGGTTCAGTGTGGAGTGGAGTCATCAGCTGGCCCTGCCCAGCCATCAGTTGGCCCAGGACTAAGGGGTGTCCCGGGACCCAGGAGTTTCAGTGCTAAAACTGGGACACTCTGGGCAAACTGAGCTAGTTGGTCACCGTACAATGTGTGGCCTTGGGCAGGTCCCTTCGTCTCTGAGCATCGATCTCACTGTCTACAAAATGGGGACCCTGTGCCCCCGGTGCACTGTTTGAGGCTCAAACATGACGGAGGAACAGGAAAGCAACGAAACGGTGCTTGGCACATGGTAAGGTCATGGCTAGCCCGTGGGTACCAAAACGGACGGGCAGCCCTCTCCTCCCGTCCCCCACAGGCCCACTTACTTGTCCATCTTGATCTCTCCAACAAACCTGTTGGACTTGACGCTGACATTCACGGAAATTTTCGTGTTCTGCAAAGCAGCAACCCAGGAGGTGAAGTGCTGACCCAGGGCCGGGGGCTCTGCGAGGCCTCCAGCACTGGGAGGGCCAGCTTCACAGAGGGCCAGACCCACAGAACCCAAGGAAGAGGGGACTCTTCCTTTGCTTTGTGCTCGTTGATGAGTCCCAGACTGTCAACCAATGACCACTTTCTCCCCTCTGCTTCCGAGACCATTTCCGAGTTCCCAGGCCCCTGCCCCGGACTATGTGAGACACTGCGGGCTGGAGTCCCGGCCAGACCTATTCTCACAGCCACTCCTTCATTTATTCATTCAACAGATATTTACTGAGTTGGAAAACCGAGGTTCCCACCTCAGCCTTCCTGCCCACTGTCTGTGTGACCCGAGGTGACCCCCTCAGAACCCATGGAATCTGCAAAGTGGGGAAAATGGGTCTCCCTTTTCTGGAGACTGGAGACTGGGCGGAGCTGCCCGAGGCCTGTGAGTGCCTTCTGGCAGGGAGAGAGTCCAGCCGTCTCTCCTGGTGGCCGTAGTGGGTGCCACCAAGTGTTCGTGGAGTGACAGAGTGATCAAATGAATGAATGCACAAATCAACAAGGGAATAACAACTTGAAGGAGGGAAGGATTAAACACCCAAATGAAAAAATAAACAAACATGCGTGGGTGAATAAATGAACAGATGAACAAATATACAAGCGAATGATCAACTAAACAAAGGTATAAGTAGACGAGTAAAGGAATGATGGGATAAGTGAATGCATGTATGAAGCAGAAAAGGTATAGCATATTTCAAGTCAGCAATCTAATGAATAAATGAATGAATGAATGAACAAATACACAAATGCGTAATTGAAGGCCCTTAGATAGGAATGAATGAATCAGAAGCAATACACATATTTCAAGCCAACGACGGGATTAATGATTGAATGAATGGATGAATTAGTGCAGTGGCTCCGCTCTCAGGCCCTGGAGCCACAGAGTCCAGGTTTAAATCTGGGTGGGACTCACACTGGGCCCCCTGACTCCAGGGACAGTGCTCTCGGCTCTGTCCAGGGCTCCCCTTCTGCCCACGCCTGGGAACAGCTTACCATCTCCAGCAGGAAGAGTGGGGCCAGAGAGGAGTTGGGGAAGACGGCGTAGGCCTGGGCGTCCACGGAAGGGGTGAGGACAAGGCCAGCAGGGCTCATGGTGAGGTGTGGCGGGGAGGCGGCCCCGATGACGAACTGCACCTTCATGTTGGGGAAACTTTTGGCAACCTGCAGCCCCAAGCAGGGACAACCAACAAAGGGAGCAATTTTATTAAAATGTTTCTAAATCCTATCTTGTCCCGGAGCTGCAGAAGCACCTCCAATGTCTTTCCACTGCTTTTCAAATAAATATTAAAGACTGCACGATCTGGCACCTGGAGCCCTGCCAACCTCACCCCACATCCCTCTACCCCTTGCCCTCCAACCCTAGCCACATGGGACTCCTGTTCTTCAAATATGACCTGCTCTCTTCCTGTCTAAAACCCTTTGCACTCTCTGTTCCCTCTCCCTGAATGCCTGTCCCCCTACTCTACCATAGCTTGGCTCTCTCCCTTCCTTCAGGTCTCAGCTCAAATGTTGCCTCCTTAGAGAGCAGTGGTGGCTTCAAGGAGCAACTGAGGAGGGCTTTGGCGGCGCCTCATCTCTTCTGGCCTCCAATCCTCCCCCAAGTCAACGCACAGTCTGGGTAAAAATAGTGTGATTGTTATGCAAATGAAGCTTCAAGTAATTCCCCTGGCCCCACCACCATTCACACCTCTTCCACACCAGTACCTTTTGTATGGAAATTTCTGAAAGTGTCACCACTGGAAAGGCTGTTAAGGACTGAGTGTTTGTACCCTCTCCAATTTCCTAATATGGCAGCCCTAACCCCCAGCGTGGCTGTATTTGGAGACGGGGCCCTAAGGAAGTAATTAAGATGAAATGATGTCATAAGGGTGGGGCTCTGATCCTACGGGATTAGTGTCCTTATAAGAAGAGACACTCATGCTCGCTCTCTCTCTCTGCAGGTGCTCAGAGGAAAGGCCACGTGAGGACACAGCGAGAAGGTGGCTGTACAAGACGGGAAATAAATTTCTGTTGTGGCATTTTGTGATGGCAGCCTGAGCTGACCGAGACAGAGACCTTCCTAATGGCCTTGTCTAACGTGACCTCATCAACCTGGTAGCTTCACTTTTCACAGCCTGCATTTTCTTTTTTGGTGTTTTGGGTGCCTGAATAATAATTTTCTCTCTTCCCTGGATTGTAGCTCCAGGAAGGCAGAGATATGATCTGTTTTGCTGGATGCCCAGCACAGGCCCCTGGCATGGCAGGCACTCAACAAGTGTTTGTTGAAGGGGTGGGCCCCCAGCATCTACCTCACACCTGGGCACCCGGGTGCTTGGAGACTTACTCTGCCCTGGGGACAGGCTGCACAAAGCTACTGCCACTCTCTCAGGTTGGGGAGCCTCTAGATCTGCAGACGGGGCTCCCATGAAGGCACTCAGCAGAACCCGGTCTTCCCCAGCACCTCCTGAGCTGACTAAAGCGGAGCAGGCGTCTTCTTACCTGGGGTAGGAAGCTTCCAAAGAATTTGGTTGTCAGTCGGAAATTGGATTCCTTTGGAATCTGTAGCAAGAGAAGAAAAGAGAAGGATTCTGGGGAGTTGTTATAGATCGGGGGGAGCGGAGCAAATTCCATACGAGGAGTGAGAGACTGAACGTACAAACAGACGATGGCCAGACAGGATACGACAATAGAACCTGACCCCCAACTTCTGCAGCAATTGGCCCAGAAGGGTCAGCACGTGCTCGACCAGTGACTGCCAGCTTCCCTACTTTTTTGCCCCTCAAAATCAAATGTTTCAAGTCAAATATGCTCCCCAAACCAATAACATAGGATGCCCGGCTTCTACTAGCCCCCCTCCAGCTTCCCCACGCCAACAGCCTCCGCAAGAGGAAACCTGAGGGCTCCCTCTTCTCTCTGTAAAGCTCTCCCAGCCCCGCCTGCCTTTGAGTCTGCCGGACGCAAGTGATGGCGGCCGACCCTGGTCCTGACGAGTTCTCATGCGGGGGGTCTTTGTTTATTTCCACAGGGAACGTGTGGGGCTCTGCATCCATTTGGGACCACTACGGAGAGGGCAAATCTGGCACCTCTTCCAGGAGCAGTGGAGGAGCAACCCCATGATGTTGGTGACCAGGTTGAGACGAGCTTGACCTAGACTCTGGAGAGGATGGTCATTTCCTCATTTGATAGATGGGTAAACTGAGACCCAGAGAGGGACTTGGCCATGAACAGAGACAATGATGATGACGCTAATGGTGGTGTGATGCTAAGACTGGCTTACAGAGCCTGACACATGGCAGGCACTCAGCCAGTGTTGGCTGTTACTTCTACTCCTCATCCAGTGCTCCCTACACGCCAGGTCTGTGCTGAGAGCTTCTCGTGCAGTCATGTCTTGTTTAATCCTCATTACACCCTTCAGAGGAAGATACTGGTATTGGTGTTTTATAGATGAGGAAACCGAGGTTCTGAGAGGTTGAATAACTGACAAAGGTCACCCAGCAGAACAGAGGGGCACTGACATTGGAACTCAGGTCTGGCTGACTCTAGAGTGCAGACCTGGATCTCCCCCAGTGTGGACAAAGACCCAGATCCAAATCCATACACTCTGAGTCCAGTGCGCTTCCCACATCCTCCCCAGCCCGGCTTTACCATGTCGTCCTTGAGGGTCATTCTCAGGATTCCTGCCTTGTGGTACACCAGCCCGGCTGTGTTGAAGAAGTAGTCGGAGAGGCCCAGGTACACCATGCGGTCGTGGTCGGCGGGAAAGGCCAGCAGAGGAGGAGCGAAGGGTGGGGGGTCATGGTGGGCCAGATTGAAAAACTCCCCCTGCGGTGGAGGCGACAGAGTGAGCCCGGGCCTCCTTAGGAGTTATAACTCGACATGTCCGTTCCAGGAGAAAATGGGCTGACGACACCAATCCTATGTTCACAGAGGAGACGCCCGGGGCGGGAAACCGACAAGAGCATCAACGCCTCCTGGGCGCTGGGTTCCAGGTGCTTTTCACGCCAACCCTGTGAGGTGGGTGTGGTCATACCCATTTTACACAACAGGACACTGAGGGACAGGGAGGTGACGTGACTTGCCCCAGGTCCCTCGGGGGTACGTGACAGAGCCAGGGACTGACCCCGGCTGTCCAGGGTCCAGCAGCACACCCCCAACCACTCCACCCGCTCCTCCTCAACCTTGCGGATAAGCACAGAAATTCTCCTAAAGGACCAACGAGATTCTGTTTGTTTTCATCTATCAAACTAGCAACATTTTTAGAGAGAGAGGTAAACTGTTTTGAGCGTGTATGTATTTTAAACCCATACTCCCCAGTTTTTGGTGAGAGCATTCATCCGCTGCTGGAGACTATAGGTTTATATGTTTCTGAAGAGCAATTTGGCAACATGCGCAAAAGCAGATCATTTATTTAGCTAAAAAATAATAACGTTGAGTTATAAAAGAGCCAATTGTAGATGGATACATATGGTAGGATACCATTATGTAAAATTGAAAGGCCTATAAAACATGCTGTAGAAGCAATGTTGACACACACAGATATGTAGTAAAAGTGTGCAAACATCGCCAAGAAGGCCACACAGTGACGTCATCAGCCTGATTACCTCACGGGGTGGGACAGGGAGGTTTGGCGAGGGTGACCAAGGGGGCCTGGGCTATTTATTTTTACAATGTTTCCTTTCAAAAAACCAGAGGCAAATGTGACAAAAGGGAACATTTCTTAAATCTGGGTGGTGGGTACATGAGAGGGCGTAATATTCTCTGTACATTTGAATCGTTTCCTCGTTTAAAATTAACAACCGGGCCGGCCCCGTGGCTTAGCGGTTAAGTGTGTGCGCTCTGCTACTGGCGGCCCGGGGTTCGGATCCCAGGCGCGCACCGACGCACCGCTTCTCCGGCCATGCTGAGGCCGCGTCCCACATACAGCAACTAGAAGGATGTGCAGCTATGACATACAACTATCTACTGGTGCTTTGGGGAAAAAAAAAAGGAGGAGGATTGGCAATAGATGTTAGCTCAGAGCTGGTCTTCCTCAGCAAAAAGAGGAGGATTGGCATGGATGTTAGCTCAGGGCTGATCTTCCTCACAAATAAATAAATAAATAAATAACACTGTTTAAAAAATAAAATAAAATAAACAACCATGCTACTCATATTATAGATGACCACGAGACTCTAAAAATAATAAGATGGACCAAGGCACCAACCAGGACTCACCCCTAATGCATACTGTTAGGTGAGGAGAGCCAGTGGAAGAACCCTGTGTATCCTTGCAGGCAAACAGACTAGCAGGACAATCGCGATGGGCTTTCACATCCGTTGTGTGAACGCTTAGAACCAGGGCTGTGGAGGGTTGACGTCCCCCAGGGCTGTCAGTCATTACTCTAGGCAGCAGCCCGGGGGGGGGGCTGTAAACAGGACATTCTCATTCCTCATCCACAGGGATAATTATGTATCATTTAAATCCTTTATTCTGTTGTATCACTTAGACTTTGAAAAAGTATGTTATGTGGACTAGCCATTCCACTGCTAGGAAATACTCAAGATGAGCAGAGATCCAGCTACAAAGATGTTCACGGCGGCTCTGGTTACGTTTGTGGAAAAAATGGAAAGAGCCCAAATGTTCCAGGAGGGGGCACCGTCCACCTACTTCATCACAAGCTGTCCCCTGAACGCCCCAACGCCAGAAAGGGCTACAGGAGGACATTTCACGGAGAGATGTCCATGTTACACTGTTCTGTTTTTTAAAAGTTGTAAAACAGTATGTTGAATACGATTCGTGTAAATATATGCATGTGTATTTATTTCTATGTCTATACATGTGTGTTTTGTATGAATTTGTTTTGGCATCTTTGTGTGTGTGTGTGTGTGTGTGTGATTTCCTGTGTCTTGGCACAGACAAGGATTGGAGGATTGGAGGGATCTAACTCGGGTGTCAGTAGTGCGTATCTCTGAGTTGTCGCATTTGGGTAATCTCTTTCTCTCTCTTTCTTCTCTTCCCTCCCTCCCCTCCTCCCCTCCCTCCTTCCCTCCATTTATTTACTCCTCTGCTCCTCTGTAGTTTCTAAATTTTCTTTTTTACATCAAATGTGTTTCAGAACAAACAAGCCCATCACCAACCGTGGAGGGACCGGATGAGGAACCTGCGGAGGGAATTCGGGGAGTGGGACCTGCTCCAGCTGAGCTGGTCAGGGAAGGCTGCTCCGGGGGAAGTCAGAGCACAGACCCCCTGGAGGGTAAGAAGAAGCCAGCGGGGTGGAGGGGGGCGTGGGGCAGAAGGGCGTTGAGGCAGAGGGAAGGGACAGGACAGAGGCGATGTATTGAAGAAGGGTGAGGCTAGTGTGTCTGCTGGAGGGGGGAGAGTTGGGGGAAAGTGGCATGAAATGAGATTCCCTCCAGCCAGTAAATGCTTACTGAGCACCTACCACAGGCCAAGAGTGGTTCTCAGTGCTGCGCATGCAGTAAAGAACAAAGCAGTCCCAGCCCTTTCTCCGGCATCACAGTGAGAGAGACAGACTTGCAACAGTGTGTGTGTGTGTGTGTGTGTGTGTGTGTGTGTGTGTGTGTGTGTTAGTAATAAGTGCTGCTGAGAAAAATAAAGCAGGCTGTGGAGGAAGAGGAGCGAGCTCTTTCAGTGATAGTGGTCTGGGAAGCATCTCCAGGGAGAGGATATTTGAGCAAAGACTTGAAGGAAGGAAGGGAGAGCTAAGGTGGATATCTAGGGGAGAGCCTCCTGGGCAGGAGGCACAGTAAGTGCAAAGGCCCTGGGGAAGGAGCCGGCACAATACATTTCAGGAATGGCAGGAGGCCGGTGTGGCTGGAGCAGAGAGAAGATGGGAGAGTGGACTGGGAGAGCGGTGAGGATAGAGAGGAAGGGGGTGGAGTCATTGTAAGATTTGTTTCCAAGGATGACGGGGAGCCCCGGGAGGGTCTGAGGCCAAGGTGTGAGGGTACATGATCCTCAGTGTAGGTCTCACCTTCAGCTGCCCATCCAGGCTCTCAGCCGTGGCTTTTGGAGGTGCCACCAGCGAGTAGTCGATCCCAGCCACTTTGTCTATTTTGGCTGTCACTAGAGGGAAAGAAGACGGCCCGTGAGCTGGCCCCCCCGGCAGCATCTTTGGGGTATGGCACGCAGGGTTAGCATCCTCTAAAGTTGAATCAAGAACTGCAGTGCCGTTTCCATTCCCACCTCCTCCAGGAAGCCCTCCCTGAGTTCCCTTTAAAGGAAAATGAACCCCCACCCCACATTCACAGAGAGCATCTCCCTCTCTTCTTCCAGCAGCCCTGAGATGCAGCTAAAACACAGGGTCAGGGAGCAGAGAGACCTGGGCTTGAATCAAACTCTGTATGACCTTGGACAAGTCCTTTCACTTCTCAGAGCCACCTTCTGTCATTTGTAGGACAGGGCAATACTAGTGACCTCACAGATGCCCTGTACATGGTAGGGGCTCAAAAACCAGAAGGAGTCCTTATTAGCAGTGATAATATCCTGGGCTGAGCCCAGACGGGCTCGGGTCTGAACGGCTTCTCTGTTCCCCAGCAGTAATCCATGAGGATTAAATAGATATTTACCCCTCCTCAGCCCTTACTTCCCATGTCAGAGGAGAAGAAACAGGCTCAGAATTGGTAACTTGTCCAAGACGGCACAGCCGGTGAGTGGCGGCGCTGGGTTTGAGTCCCAGGGGCAAACCTTGGACACTGCGACTGCACTGAACATGCCCAGGATGGGCCCTGCCCGGGGTGGTGGGTGTGGGGGCTGGGCGGTGCCCGGAGGAAGGGAATATGTCTTAAATAGGCGTGTACCATGTGCCAGTCAAGCCGGGCTCTGGGGGAGGCAGCCCAGGCTGCAGTTTGGGGCACGGGTTCTGGAGTAAGAAACCTAGATCTGAATCCTGCCTCTGCTTCTTATTGCCCTTGTGACCTTGGGCAAGTCACGGCTCCTTGCTGAGCCTCAGTGTCCTCGCGGTAACTTTGGGAGAACACAGTGACCTCGGTGAGGTGTCGGGGGGCCGAGAGGAGACAGTTCTGCAGGGTGCGTGCTGCGTGGTGAGCACTCGGCCAGAGGGGTCCGCCCCCCCGACCGCAGCTCTTCAGTTTACCGAGCACTCGGGAATAGAGAGAATGGTCCCCATTTTAAAGATAGGGAAACTGAGACCCAGAGAGGAGAAACGACCAGCCTCAGATCTCAGGCCAGTTAGGTGTCTCTGGCTTCAGAGAGCTGGGGGTATTTGGTGGTTTGGCCCCTGCAGGGGAACGAGCAGGGGTGGGCTGCTTTTCCACCCACCTTCTGGACTTGCCACAAGGCCGTGGCCCAATAGTGATGCAATGCCAACCACCCATACCCACCCAAGCCCAGGCCTGCCCGGGAAACTCGCTGGCTCCAACACACTCTCTCTGTCTCCCTCCCCTCTCCCCCTTCTACTCCAGCCTCCTTGACCCAGCCCAGCCCTCACCTGGCAGTGTTTGCAAATAAGGCTGCAGCTTGGAGGACACAGTTCGGGTCACTACCTTACAGATCTGGGGAGAACAAAAGAAGTGATCAGTGAGGGCTTCCCATAGTGGAAAATGTCCTTTGGGAATAATGATCCAGACATGTTTTGCTTGCCTTGAATATTTCCTTGAAAACCATTTAACTAATCAAGTTTCCCTTTACTCTTTGGCCACCAGGAAGCTCAGAGTCCAACATGTAGCCTGGAAATAGTAACTGGATATCACTGCATGACCTGCATATCTGCATTTTATTTCCTACTCTGGTGTGGAACTTTCCTGATGGGCATTTACGTTTTCTACTTATTAACGTGGGATTTTTTTTGTTTGTCTATTAATCTGTTTTTGCTGTCTCAGATCCTTTGTGGAATGAGGTAGTGAAAGAACAAACAGGAGGTGGTCAGCTGTCAGCCTTCGGCTGTCTGTGTTTCTGGGAGCTCAAGTCTGGGTGGGCACCCTCACCTTTGCTGTGTGTGGCCGGAGAAGCCCTCCCTGACCTCCGCCTCCCCTACATGACTCAGAGGAACAAGCACTGGTCTGAGAAGACCTGGGTCACACGCTGATTCTACTGCTGAGGAATTTCTCCATTTCTCTAGACCTCTGTTTTCTCATCTGTAAAATGGGACGTGGCAGGTTATATTTCCCATTCCACTTGTTCTTCTGGAATGTGGTCCTGCCACACGAGAGGTGGAGTCTGCGACCTCTCCCCTAGAATCTGGGTGGATGTGGTGACTCACTTCTAACCAATAGAACATGGGGGAAGCAACGTTGTGTAACTTCAGAGGCCAGATCACAAAGGCTGTGCAGCGTCCACCGTGGTCTCTTGAGATGCTCCCTCTGGGACCCAGTGAGATGCTGTGAGCAGCCCCAGCCCCCTAGAGGGGCCTCAGGTTGTTGTTCCTGTCAACAGCCCCAGCTGAGCCAAGCTGAGCCAAGCTTCCAGTCTTCCCAGCCCAGGCACCACGGACGTGAGAGAAGACCCTTCCAGATGATTCTAGCCCTGAGCTTTGGAGTCTTCCCAGACGAGGCCCAGACATGGCAGGGCAGAGACAAGCTAAGCCGGCCCCGCCGTGCCTGTTGATTTCCTGACCCATGGAATCCACGAGCATCATAAAATGGTGGTTGCCTTATGACGCGGTATTCAGGGCTGTTTGTTTGAAAGTGGTGAACAGCCGGAATACAGGATTACACGCACAGCCTCCCCTAACTGAAGGCATGGGGCTGGGGGCGGGGTGGTCAGACAAGCCCTACCCCACGATGTGGCTCACCCCAAGTCTCGGATGACCTTCGCCTTGTTAATCCACGGAGTCCCTGCAGTCCTTGCCCTTCTTGACTGCTGGCCGCCCCTGCCATGCGGGACCACTGTCTCCTAGAAGCGCTCCTTCTGGAGTCCCGTGACCAGGGCCTGCCGCTCTCCGCTGGCCTCCACTCCCTCTGCCCCGGCACCCGTGGGAGCAACTCTTCCCTCGTGCACATGCCGGAGCTCCCGGGGCTTCCTTCTGGGCTCCCTGCTCCCCCAGGGGGCCCTGCTCCCGGTGTGAACACTCCCCACTCGCCCCAGCAACTTGCTCTCCTCCCTGGGCCTTGCTCCCGGGTGCCGAGGAGTCACAGCTTACAGAAACAGCACCAGCCAAAGACGGGGGAGAGCTGGTGGATAAATACCCCGGCTTCCTCACCCGCTTGGGGCAGCTCTGAGGCGCGCGCCCCACCCCACACTCCCTCTGAGAATCGCTCGCAGGACTGAGCCCAGGTGCCCACAGCAGCAGCCCCCTCAGTACTGCTCCTGCCCCTGGCTCCCATCCCCCACCCCGCTGTGCCGCCTGGGGTCCCCCCAATAAACTACCTGCACCCAAATCTCTGTTTCAGCACCTGCCTGGAGGTGGGCGGGACCCAAGCAGTCACCTCTTCCATGCTCCCAACACGTGGCCAACACCCAGACCTGGGTTTGCAGCCCAGACCTCTCCCCTGGGCCTCCTGGACTACCGTCCCTGGGTGTCCCGCAGGCCCCCAGGGCCGGCACATCGCAACACACCTCTCAGGTTCTTACTCCTCCTCCGGGCTGGCCCCACCGTCTGCCCAGATGGCACCCTCCACACCTCCCTCCCTCCCTCCCCACTGTCCATCAGGTTGTGTCAGCTGGGGGAGAGAGGGAGGGGAGGAGAGAAGATCTGGTTTCCTGGAGCGCTTCTATCACATAAGACTCTGGACATCCAAAGGGACTTAGAATATCCTCCTCTGAGGAGCCTGCGCCTCTTCTCCGAGTGGCCCAGAGGCGGGAGGGGCAGCACATCTGGCGGGGGAGTGGGGCCAGCTGGAGCCCGGGGCTGCCTGCCCCTCAGCCACTGCCCTCCAGTGCCGCTCACCCACCTCACCCATCTGAGGGCCACCAGATGGCTCCAAACCACAGCGAATCACGTCACACCCGGCGCCCGCCCCTGCTGCGGCCCCCTCCGCTCCCCCCACCTCACCCCACCACATCCACCCCTCAGACTCGGGCTCTTCCCTCCCTCAGACACCCACCCGTCACTCTGTGTTCCTAGGAGTCAGCCCCGCAGCTCACTCTTCCCCACTGCCGGCCCTTCCCAGCACCACAACAACCTGACACCTCACTCATTCGTCCGTCCATCCATCCATCCATCCCTCCCTCCCTCCCTCCCTCCCTCCCTCCCTCCATTCATTCAGGCCAGTCTCTCTTCTAAACAATATCTTGTTATGATTAAGAGCTTCGCCTCTGAGGTGGGGTGGCCTGAGTTTGAACCCCAGCACTAACACATCCTCTGTCCCAGTTTATTCATCTGTAAAAAGGGGAAAATCATGATATCCTCCCCTCGTGAGGACTTTGTGTGGATTAGATGCTGAGTCTTTGTGAGGAGCTCTTAGCACAGCGCCACGCCCCCTGTGAGCACTCAGAGTATCCCATCCTCCCCATGAGCAGCAGAGACCAGGGAATAATCCGTTTTAGCAGCTCCAAATGTTGAATATCTGCTAACACTGCCCTCACACTATTATTCATTACTAATTACAGAGACAGCTGAGCCATGGGGGCGCCAGCTGGCGGGCCGCGCACGGCCTGCGCTATCTCAGTAACCCTCACCACAGCGGGGGGACAAAGGTACCCATGTGCCCATTTTACAGATGGTGAAACTGAGGTCTGCAAAGGTCAAGTAATTTGCTCAAGATTACATAGCTGGTTATGTCCTTGAGCCAGAATTAAAACCCAGAGATTCTGACTCTAAAACCCATTCTATAATCCACCGTGTCATGCATTTAGACTACCATGCATTGATTTTTTTTTAACGTTTGACTGAGTGCCTTCAGATAGATGATCTCATTTGACTGACGTCTCCCTGCCCACATGGTCAGTGCCTTTGACTGGGAAACCAACGTCTGCCATCTGGAAGACTGCACAGGCCTCCTCATGGCCCCTCCAGCCATTCTTATGGCCAGGGAAATTGTTCTAAAGCACAGATCCGGCCAGGTCACCCCCTTGCCTAACACTTTCAATGGCTCCCCATCGCCCTCTGGAGAAAGCCCCAGCTCGCGTGGCTGGTGAGACAGGCTCAGGGGATCCCTGGAGGCTGACGGCTTATTAATAGAGAGCCAGCCCAGCGAAAGGCCTCTCTTCTCAGCGGAAGGAGTTGGCTTGGGGGGGGCGGGTGTTGGGGTGAAGGCAGGTTTGGGAAGCACTGGCTGGTGCCTGTCTTTCGTATCACCTCCAGCCTCGGGGAATAGCTCGGCCACACTCCAGTCTAGCAGCTGCGTCAGCTGCCTTTTCTGGGCGGGGAGCCCCACGAAGGGGGTTCGGGCGAGGCAGAGACGGGGAAGGAGGCCCGGGGGCTGTGAGAAGAGAGGGTGGGGGAGAGAGTGGCAGCTTCTCCGCAGGGAGGGATGTTGGGGGCAGAGCAGAGGTGGTCCTTGCGGGCCAGGGGCTCTGCTGTGCGCGTGTGACGGGACCGTCCTTAGCGCCGTGCCGGGCCCCTCAGGAAAATATACACGACAGACTCTCAGAGCTGGACGTGTGGTTTCAGAGGCCGGAAGGACAGCTGAGGAGGTCTGGGGCGACAGCAGAAGCGTCCAGAGAGGCATGAGGCGTGTGGACCCTGTGGGCCCCTCCTGCTCTGACCTACCTTGTTGGTCATGGAGTTGCGGAGCGAAGACTCGATATTTTTGTGGAAGAGTTTGATCAGCCACCTGGAGATTGACATGTGGGGACATGCATGAGGCTTCCCAGGTGCCCTTGGGCTGCATTCAGGAGGCTGCCTCATCCGGGAAGCCTTCCTCTCTCCTCCAAAGAGGGCTAGGCACCCCCGACCCTAGACTCCAACTGCACATACCTCATTAGACACTTCGCCCTCTGTGTGTGGGGACCCGCCTATGAGGTTGTTCTCTCAATAGGTGCACGGCTTGGCCCCTGCCCTGTCTCAACCTCATTCCCTACCACTCCCCTCCCTCTCTGCACTCCAGCCACACTGCTCTGCCATATCCTCTTGTGTCCTCCCACCACAGGGCCTTTGCACGTGCTTAAAACACTCCCTCTGCTTAAAACACTCCCTGTCCCTAACATCTACCTAGTTAACTCCTACTTACTCTTTTCATCTCAATTCAAACGTCATTTCGTCAAGGAAGAACCGGCCAGCCCCCAGACTGGCTCAGAGCCTCCTGTTCTATGGGTTTGTAGCACTTTACGCCTCTTTTTCTTAGATCTGATATCCTTTTGTAATTCTGTGTGAGCCATTCATAAATGCAATGATTTGATTAATGTTTGTCTTCCCCACTGGGCTGGAAGCTTCCAGAAAACAGGGACTGTGTGGCTAAGAGTCTGGGGCCAGCTAGTCCTAGGCTGAATCGCTTCTCATTACGCGGTAGGTATGAACACTCAGGTTATTTCCCATCCTCTCTATGCCTTGGTGTTCTCCCTGAAAATGGGGGTAATAATAGATTAACCACGTGGAGTCGCTGTGTGGGTTGAATGAGATCATGCACAGGCTTATAACAGTGCTTGGCACACGGTAGGCCTCAGGCCTCCGACTGCTGTCAGTTATTGCTAAACTGCTGTCGGCCCCTACTGTTGCCTAAGCGTGTGGCACAAGCCCCGCGCACGGCAGATTCTGAGTGGATATTTGTGGATCGGAGGGCTGGATGAACGCCTACGGATCTGGGGTGAGGACGGTGTAACAGCGCATCAAGGGTTTAGCCCCGAGCCTGCGGTGTAGCAAGCGCTCAGGAGAGCCTGCTGCATGAATGTTGAATGCACGAGACTCCTCGAGGTGGGGACGGTGTCTGCCCCATCTGTGGAGCCCTGTCCCCTCCCCTCCGCCTCTGAACGAGGCCTGGCGTGGAGGCGGCACTCAGGCTGTGTTTCCGGGACACAGGGGTGGTTAGGGCAGTCCTCCCCGCGGCCCGCCTCCCACCAGGGCCCCAGGAGCCCCTACCCCAGGCTGCTGCCCGACATGCGCAGGTGGACGCGGTCGATGTGGTTGTTGCAGCTGGAGCTGGAGGCGGTCATGTGGCCCGAGGCGGGATCGAGGCCGAGCTTCAGCCCCACAGAGATGGAGACGCCCTCCACGCTCAGCTCAAAGTTGCCGCTGGTTTTGCTGACGGGAAACAAAGGGAAAGGACTTGGAGCGAGCACTTTCTTTCCCACAGCCTTTCCAACTCCACGCCAACGCCGGAAGGGAATTTTGCTGGTATCCCCCCTCCAAGTGAGGAGGTGGAGTTCAGAGAGGGAGGCAGCTTGCCCTGGGTCACACAGCGGCTGAGTGAAAGAGCCAGGATTCCAACCCGAAGTGTGAACTCACATCCGCCTGGCCGAACCCCACTCTTACCCACTGCCTCAGCCTCTGCCTTGCTGTGTGGCTTTGGGTGTGTTTCTTAACCTCTCTGAGCTTCAGTTTCCTCACCCAGACTCTGGACCAGCAGTGGGACACCAGCTTTACCACTAAAAATCTGGGTGTTTGGGGCCAGCGACATCGTTAATTAATACCCTTGTTCATTTAATGGGGTAAATAGCTCCTCCCTCAGGGAGGCCATGAGTTTTCGATAAGACAGTGGACATGAATGTTGTTTGTCGATTCTTCTATGATGTGGTGAAGCATTGTTATTTTTTTTGGTCATAAATAAGTGAAATGATAGATGCAAAAGAGCCCAGGTGAAGAGCTAAGCAGTTCTGGCTGTGGGAACAGACGGACACAGTGGTCCTTGTGGGGGAGGGCAGAGCCACGCCCCCTCCTCACCAATTTGATTTTCTCCCTGGGTTTCCCACAAAGGAGAAGTTTCTAGAGTGACGGGTCAGCCCGAGCCACTGTCACTGTGTGCAGGGTCACTGTGGCGAGAGCCCAATAGTTAGAGTCAGAGCTGTCACTGGATACCTTGCCCCAGATTGTCACCCCTCCCGGCTTCCGTACCCTCGCCACTGCCTGTCTCGGGGGAAGGCGTGTGGACTTCCACGCTCTTGTAGCTGGGCTCGGCCCGTGACTCGCTTTGGTCAATGGCACAAGAGTAGAAGTGACCGGGGGCCAGTTCTGTGTCTAGGCCTTCCTTCTGGGGACCTGCATGTTTCCAAGTGCCCTTTCTGCACCTCTGCCAGCACGAAGAATAGGCTCCAGGCTGCCCACTGGTGCCAGGAGGAGGAGGAGACTCGCGAGGAGCAGAGCTGCCACAGCGGAGCCCAGCCCAGATCAGGGAGCCCTGGCCGACAGTAGACAACAAGTGATAAGAAATGACTTGTTTCAAGCCACTGAGTTTAGGACAGTTTGTGACTCAGCAACAGCCAACTGATAAAGCAGTAAATTAAAGGTCCCACTTAGCCTTCCATCCTAAGCCACAGGCACCCACTCAGCCTTGCAGTGTCCTGCGCTGAGACGTGGACAATGCCCAGCTATTAACCCAGGGTTATGTTGAATCTTCTCTCATGAAAAATCCCCCCAGGAACCCTGTGGGGACAAATGGTGATGGATGAGGCAAAAACCAGGCATTCCTGAGATCCTGGCTCTCATCCTTTCCAAGTCACCAAGAGCTCACCCATCCATCGACAAACCCTGAGCTTGGAAACGCACATGAAACTCTTTCGTGCCTTCCATTTTCCACTGATCTTGGCGTTGGCGTTTCTGATGGAAAGACTAAGGCCCTCATTGGGCAATAGTTTTATCTGGGAAGTGGGAATCTGGAATCCACGGACATCCATGCTACAAAGAAGAAATGTTCAGTTAGCCTCCTGGGAGCCCACACAAGGCCTCAGTTAATGCAGGCTCATCCCTGGACCCCGGGCCTTCACCCCACCCTTTCCAGGAGAACCCAGAAGCTACCAGAGCAGCCTTGGGAACACTGTGGGCATTGGGCAGGGTACCTAGGCTTTGAAGTCAGACAAATCCGCACTTGAATCTTGCTCTTCAATTTACTACTGTGTGACCTGGTGCGTGTAACTTAATCATCCCGAGCTTTAGTTGCCTCGTTTGTAAAATGGGCACAATAATCTCTATCTTACAGGGTGTGTGGCCATCAACGAAGATAACAAATGTTATCCCATTGACGACAAGTTCTGTAGGGGGGTGGAATGTGTCTGTCTTTTCTCACTATTGTAGCAAAGCCTGCTGTGTCAGGCACATAGTAGGTGCTCAAAAATATCTGTTGAATGAATAGGTGCATAAAATTCTGTAGAGGACATTTATGGGCCTTCTGCCCAGCACCCATGCCTCCTTCTGGGGGGGGGAACCCCTCCCCACATCTATTCATATTGCTCCAAAGAAAGTTGACTTCACCTCCATCTTCAGGAGGTGGAGCTCGTGACTTAGGCTTAAGCTACTTAGCGTATTCTATTCCCTGACCACAGGGATTGGTTCACGAGTGTGTCCATCACCTAAGATGGACCAATCAGGGTGAGCCTTAGAGTTTTTGCCTGAGTTACAAGGAGAAGGTGCTCTCCCTCCTCAGGACTGGGAGTGCTGGGGAGATGCTGGTGGCCATCTTGCCTCTTCGAGGGGACACCCTACCTGAGGATTAGACCTCCCCAAGGGAAGTGATGCTGAGAGGTGGCAAGAGAGAAACGGGGTCCGATGACATTTGAGCCTGCCTCAAGCCGAACCTGAAGCCAGCCTACTCCAGAGACTTTTTCAGTCATGTGAGCCAATAAATTCTTGCTTAGGCCATTTTGGATTAGGTTTTCTATCCTTAAACCCTCATCCCCAAAATTCTAATTGATATGTGGGCCTGGCACAAAGTTTTGGGGTTCATGACACATCCCCCCAAGAGTCATGGTGAGTGCCTGAAAGACAGTTTCTGTGCTTCCTCCAGGCTCAGTTTGGGGGACTGTATCCCCTGGGATGGTGTAAACACTAGCTTTGGGATCCTGACCTCTCTGGGTTCAGGAGTTGGCGGCTCTGTGATTCTAGGTCTTGGTGCCCCAGAACACTTGGGGACTGAGCTCGACAGGCCTTACCTGTAGAAGCTGTAATGCCCTTTCCCCAAAATCTTGATCTTAAAGCTTCCTGATTGATCAGGAATCTGTATCTTCTCCAACTCCTTCTTCAGCACGGCCACGCCCTGCTGGGAGGCTGAGGGGAGAGAGCAGAGGTGATGGTCAGAGGCCCAGCCCTGAGCGGGGCCGGAGGGTCAGGGCAGGCTCCTGGCCCTCGCCCCTGTCCACAGAAGGGACGGTGGGTTTGGAAAGGTCTCAAGCAAGGTTTTCTGTAAGAGGCCGGATAGTAAATATTTTTGGCTCTGTGGGTCAGACTGTCTCTGTCAGCACGACTCAACTCTGCTGGTAGCGCCCAAGAGCAGCCATAGACAGCATGTAAGTGGACGAGCATGGCTGTGTGCCAATAAAACTCTAGTTACGGACACTGACATTTGAATTTCATATAATTTTCACATGTTGTGAGATATTCTTCTTTTGATTTTTTTCAACCATTTAAAAATGTAAAAGGCATTCTTAATTCACGGGCCATACAAAACATGTGGCAGGCTGGAGTTGGCCTGTGGACTATAGTTTGCCAACCCCTGATCTAAAATATCACCCCCAAACACCCAGGCATGCATCCTATGGATATTTATTGACCACCGCCTCTGTTCCTTGCTCTGTGCTGTGGCCTCACAGATACACATCTCTCTGGCTTTTGGCCTCTGTCTCCACAGGACCTTTGCATGAGCCGTTCCTGCTGACTAGAAGACCCTTCTGTCTCATCTTCACCTGGTCAACTTCTAGTTAATTAGCTCATCACTTCCTCCAGGAACCTTCTCTGACCCAGCAGACGAGAGCAATCCCCCTTGTAATCATTCCCACAATGTGGTGGCATCTCCTTTGGAGCTCCCACTACTGTTTGTAATTATGCATTTATTCATGTGACTTTTGATGAATCTCTCTCTCCTCTACCAGATGGAAGTCCCCAAGGACAGTGGCAATATATGTTTTATTTACTAATGTAAATAAATGTCCCCCACATTTACCACAATGCCTGGCGCTTAATGTTAGAATGCACTTAACATGTTGGATGAATACATGAATGAATGCCCCCATGTCAGGAATTCCACCATCAGTCATTATGTGGCTAACAGCATCAAAGAACCCATTAAAAGGCAGACACGTTACCTAAGAAGGAGTGAGTAGTAAGATAAAGGATCCCAGGCTTTGTGTTTTCCAAGAGCCAGTTAGGAAATAATAATAATAATAAGCATTTATCAGGCTCTAACTCTGGCCCAGGCACTGTTCTGCACTCTGCACGTGTATTAAGGTTCTGGAACAATCCTAGGAAGTAGGATTGTTACCGTTACCACCCCTGACTCACAGATGAGGAAGCTGAGATTCAGAAAGGTGGATGCACGGCCAACAAGTGGTAGAGACAGGATTTGAACCCAGGCCTTCTGGTCCCAGAGCCTGTGCCCTGAAATTGGCCACCTGGGGGTTCAAATTAAGCAACACATACATGGTCACTGCCCGGAGAGGAAGGGAAGGCAACATGGCCCGGATCCATGGGGGTGCAGGGGCCAGGTCTTGAAGGACCTCAATG
This sequence comes from Diceros bicornis minor, assembly GCF_020826845.1. Lineage (NCBI taxonomy): Eukaryota > Metazoa > Chordata > Mammalia > Perissodactyla > Rhinocerotidae > Diceros > Diceros bicornis. The sequence continues at coordinate 21,909,731 of NC_080758.1, forward strand.
CTGTGCTGAAGGTCAGGACATCTTCTGGGGCTCGGAACCACTGACTTGTGTAAGTCAGGGCAGCAACACGAGCAGATGGCTGCATTTCAGAAAACCCACTCTGGTTGCCCCATGGGGTGTGAGAAGAAAGGGAAACCGAGGCTACAGAACGGGAAGACTTCTGGGTTTAAGGCTGAGCTCAAGCCTCTGTTCCCAGGATGCGTTCAGGGCCACCCCGATCTGGGCTTGGAGCAGGGCCATCCTCCTTTCTCCCAGCTCGTATGGAGCCTTCTGTCTGCACCCTTGGAATCAGAGGTGTCCTGCCTGGGCTGGGGTAGGAACTCAGGGAGGGGGTACCAGGTCCCCTGAGTCCTGTTCCGATTCCCCCAGTGGTACACCAGCCGAGGAGGTTCTGCCCTCCCCTTGGTCTGATTTCTCTGGGGCTGGCGCTCCCCCACTGTCTTGCAGTTTATCTCTCCGCCACCAGGAGGCAGCATCGAGCAGCCCACGCTGGGGCATCAGGCAAGACCAGAGCCCAATTCCAGGCGGCCCACTTCCCGAGTCCCTTCTCCAAACCTCAGTTTGCTCATCTGTAAATGTTGCTGGTGACAGCATGTCCCACCCAGGGTTGAAATGAAGACGAAAGGAGGTGGAGTGTGCAAAGCTCCCAGCTCAGTGCCTGGCCCAGATCCGAGCAGGTCAGCCGGGGCTGCTTCAGGCCACTTTCTCCGTCTGGGCCTCGATTCGTGGCCCAGGGGACCCTCTCTGGTCACCCAGATGGGCGGTGTGCACAATATGGCTGCTAAGCCCCTGCCCTGGGGGAGACCATTAGGAAGGGCGCCCACCACACTCCCCCGGCCCTGCTCAGCCTCCTCGTGCGCCTGAGTTCTGCCCACGCTGGAGGCTGGAACAGGACCTCGAGGCAAATGGCAGGGCTGAGAACCAGCCTTGGAAGGAAGCAAAGGACCTAGAAGCCCGAGTTGGGAGTTCGGTAGAGGGAGGGAGGAGACTGTGAGGGCCTCAGAGGCCTGAGCACTGGACTTGGAGTCCTCCAGACCAGCTCTCCAGCCCCAGCGCTGCCACTTCCCAGCCCTGTGACCCTGGGCAACTCACCTTGCCCCAGTTTCTTCACATGTAAGGCAGGGTAAGACGGCCTACTTTGAGGAGCTGTGAGCATGCCATCACTGGATTTAAAGGGCTGCACACAGCAGGTGCTCCATAAGTGCCCCTCAGGGGTGGGAGAGGAGGGAAGGAAGGCATCTGATTACCATAGTCCAGGCCCTTCTGGGTGATCCTGGCCACGATGCCAGGGTTGGTGGCCGCTGTCACAGCTATGCCCAGGGCGGCCAGCACCAGCAGGGTTGCCCACTTCAGCGTGTTGTCAGGGCCCCTGGCCATGTCTTCGTCCTCTAGAGCTGCCAGCACCTCGAGGCCTTGGTGGGGAAACAGTGCCCTGTAAAGGAGGCGGCTGGGGAAACACAAGTCAGAGGAGTGTGGAAAGGAGGAAGGAACCTGGGCAGGGTAGGAGCGGGGAGGACCGTTGCCTGCTCTTCCCGCCATGGTTGGGGCCAGAGCCCCAGAGGCAGCCGGAAGTGGAGCCCTGGAGCCGTGTGTGTGTACATGTGGGGTGTGTGTACACGTGTGTGAGTATGTGGTACATGTGTGTACCTGTGTTTATGGTGTGTATATGTATTGTATGTGCATACATGTGTGAGTGTGTGTACATGTGGTGTGTGTGGCATGTGTAGAGGGTGTGTATATGTGTGTGTGTGTGAGTGTGTGTACGTGGGGTGTGTGTATGTCAGTATATGTGTGTATGTGTGTGTGAGTGTGTGTACGCATGGTGTGTGTATGTGTGTGAGTGTATGTGGTATGTGGTGTAAGTGTACGTGCGTGTGCATGGTGTGTGTGGAGTGTGCGTGTATATGTATGTGTACGTGTGTATGTGTATATGTGTGTGGTGTGTGTGTATATGTGTATGTCTGTATGTATATGTGTGTATGGGTGTGTATGTATATGTGTGTATGGGTGTGTATGTCTGTATGTGTGGTGTGTGTATATGTGTGTGTCTGTGTATGTGTGTATGTCTTTATATGTGTGTATGGGTGTGTATGTCTGTATGTGTGTATATGTGTCTGAGTGTGTGTTTGTGCGTGCGTGTGTGTAGGTTGAGACTCCTGGCTCTGGGCATCATTCCCTTCCCTAAGCACCCCATCCTCCTCTCTGAGCCCCCACTCAAGTCCCTCCATCTAAGGATATCCTTGAAGTTGGGTGGTGGGTACAATAATATTTTTCTTTTCTCTTCTTTTTGTCTGCTCTATTGAGGTATAATTGACAAATAAAATTGCATACATTCAAAGTACACAACATGAAGATTTGATATATGTAAAAAATTGTGAAATGATTGCCACAACCAAGCTAGTTAACACATCCATCCCTTCACGTAGTTACCTTATTTTGTGTGTGAGGAGAACACTTAAGATCTGCTCTCTTAGCAAATTCCAGGTATACAATATCGTCTTCTTAACTATAGTCACCATGCTGTATATCAGATCCCCAGAACTTATTCATTTTATAACCAAAAGTTCTATTTTTCTTTCCACTTTTGATTTCGTTGATATTTTTCATAGTAAAACATTTAAGAAAACAGAACCTTTAGCATTTTCTTGTCCTGAGAGGCAGTAGTGGCAATAATTAAATGGAGTCCAGGATCTTAGCTGTGGTTTTAAATCTTAGCTCCGCCGCTCTCTGGAGGCTTGACCTCTGTGAACCTCAACTTTCTCTTCTGTAAAGTGGGAATAATCAGAGCACCCACCCTCCCTGGATTATTGTGAGGCAGAAAGGGCTTTAAACCAGCTAAAGCACTTAGCACAAAGCCCCTGCGTAATAAGCACACAAATGGTAGCTATCCACGTCACTCTGACTTGAAAAAGTAATCCATGTTCACTGGCCAAAATTCGAGAAAGAACCAAGAGAATAAAAATTACCTGCGATCTCTGATTTCAGAGACAAGCAGAAGTGTATTTTAGCGTATTTCCCTCCCCCCTGCCTTTTTTTGGTAAGCGTAGGCAAACTGTGTGTTTTTTTAACAAAGAAAAATGGGATCGCACTGGTCAGTTTTGTCAAGCTCCCTTTTTTCAATAAACGGCACGGAGCGAACGTTCGGCCGGTATTAAATATCCTTCCACACGCCCCATATTTCAGTGCTTCCTCATCCCACAGTTTTCTTCGCCAAGCTTTTGTTTTTCCTCCTTTTTACCCCTCCCTTTGACAGATGTGGAACCTGGGGTTCGAGAGAGAAGCGTTCTTCCCACAGTCACGCGGCCAGCTGCTAGCAGAGCTGGGATTCAAACGTGGACCGCCAGACGCACCGCACACCAGCCCCAGTCCTTCAGCGCCTTGCGGGCTGGGGACACGTAGACACTCCCCACCCCCACCCCAGCTTTCCAGATGGGGCTCTGTCTGCTCGGCCCCTGCCGCTCCCTTTGCAGCATCCTCAGGCCCTGGGTGGGCGGGACCCCCGCCGGGCAGCCAGCTTGGTCTCCATGGTAATGAGAGGAGGGGCGGGGCTGTGGGGGAGAAGGCCAGCTTCTCTCCCGCTGGGTCCCCATCAGCCCCCTGGAGCCCTGTCTCCCCCACTCTGATTTTATGAAAGTCTAATGACGCCCGCCGAGCCAGGAGGACGTGAGACTGCCTGAGTGTTTTTTTTTCTTTCTTTCTTTCTTCTCTTTGCCTGGTTCTAAAAGGGTCTCCCTTCCTGCCCCATCCACACCATCAAGAATCCTGGCTTGCTTAAGAATGAAAGCCATGGCCGCGTACAGAGCCTCTACTGCATGCCAGACGCTTTACACATACTATCCAAAAACAACCCGCCAGGGAGGGGCGGTTATTCTCCATTTTGGAGATGAGGAAACTGAGTCACAGAGCGGTTATGTCCCAGTCAGGGTCACACTGACTTTCATGGACACAAGACTTCTTCCCCCTACCTGGGACATTTGCCAGGAGGACTTGACACCCTGGGTCCTCACCCCAGTGCTACCTTCCTGGCTCTCTGAGTCAGATGTCTATATCCGTGCAAGGACGGTACCTTTAAGTAGCAGCTGAAACACACAGATCGATGACTTGTTAGCAAATCAGATTTTTGAAAAATTATCTTATACCATTTTGAACAACTACAGCTCTAACTGCCCCAAATTCCTGAGTCCCCTGGACCCAGGCAGATGTTGCGTCTGCAAGGATGTCAGACAGGAAAGGAGCATTAAGATGAAACTCACATGACTATGACGTACATCGTGACAAAATTGGAATCTTAAAACCGAATGGCAAGTTTCTGAATAAACCATCCCTACTGGCTTCCCTTTGATGGCTCATGTCCAGCCAAATCCAGATGAGTCCATCAGTGAGGGTCGGCCTCATTTTCAGTATTGCCACTGGCTGTAGAGGTGCCCCACTGCTTCAGATCTGACTCCCTACTCTGTATAAGTGGCAATGTCTTCAACCCAAGTAACAGAAATCCCCAATTCACAGTGGCTTTAACAATTAAGCACATCCATTATCTCAGAGAAGTCCAGAGAGACAGCAGGTCTGAGGTTCTGGTTGGTTCAGCAGCTAACAGATATTTACTATCTCTCCATCTCTCTGCCATCCTAGGGTCTCAGATTTACCCTCACACTGCCTTCTTTCACAGTTGCAAGATGGCTGCAGCAGCTCCAGCCATCGCATCTAAACAGGCTTCTTCCAATGTCTCCTCCTCCTTCTCCTCCTCTTCCGCTGCTTCTTCCTCTTTTTTGGTCTCTTTATTATTATTGTAAAATATTTCAAACATGTAGATAAGAATAGACTACCCATGTTAATAAAATCTTAAGATTATGCCATATTTACCTTTTATAGTCTCTTTTAGTTCTATGAATTTTAATACATGTATAGCTATGTGTAACCAGGACCACAATAAGGATATAGAATAGTTTTTTCATCCCCTTAAATTCTCTTCTGCTACCCCAACTCAACATGGCTTAAATCATAAGGAAAATACATTATCTCAGCAGGAATTCAGAAGTAGGGTGGATGAAGAGTCAGTTAATTCAGAGGCTGATTCTGTCCCTCTGTCTAGGATGGTCCTTAGGATGTTGACTTTTTCCGGAGGAAAGTGTGTTGGGTTTGGAGCTGGCAGACCTGGGTTCACGACCTAGGCAGCCAGGCAACCTACTCTCTGTGTGACTCTGGTCACGTTTTCTGACCCTGAAATTTGGATTCCTTATTTAAAGATCAGCAAGCAATGCCTGTCATGGGGGTTGTTGTGAGGATTAAATGAGACAATAGATGTGAATTGATTTGCACGGAGAAAGTGCTGAGTCATAATTCAGCCTCCATCATTAGCGGGCTGGAGGGCTCTGGAACCCCCAGGAAAACACACTAGGGGCACCACAAACTGAGCTCTGGGTCCTCTGGTCTTTGGGTTTCGGCTGGATACGCGCAGAGAGAGAGGGATCCACGGCTCCATCGCCTCTGTGAGCTGCCACCCAGCCAGGAGCTGTGAGGAGAGACGGTCACTCCCAGCGCAGCCGGGCAGAGTGCAAGCTGGGGACCTTGCAGACCTGGGCCCAATCCTAGCTTGCCACTTACTCGCTGTGCGAGATTGAGCTTGTGGCTTAACCTTGCTGACCCTCAGCTGCCTCGTTTGTCCCCACGCTCCATCCTCGGGTGCAGGCGCCTCCTCAGGGCCGGGTTGCACCGTGAGGCCCTCCCCGTGGTCAGCTGCGGGCCCATAACCTCTCCCTCCCCCTCAGCCTTGACTCTCCAGCTCTTTCCCTGCTTTATCCACCCATCCCACCTCCTCTGGTTCTAGATTGATCCCGGGATGCGGGAGCAGGAGGGGGCTCTGGTGGGTCCTGGGGGTGGAGCGGAGGAGAGCAACAGGCTCTCCTGGAGATCTGGCCTCACGGTGAGCGTCTACAAGGCGGTCAGACACTCTGTACCGTGGAGGTAACCTCCAGAGGAGGCTCCCCTGCCTTGTTACCTGAAAAAGTGCCTTTCTCTTGCTGAGCCTCCAGTCTCAGAACAGGAACCCTTTGGGTTCACTGGTCCTGGAGGGGGGGCAGATCTTTCTCATGGTGTTATGATTATGACTATGATTATGAGCGCAGTCCCAGAGCAGATCACAAGATATATTCAATAGTGAAGAAACGAGAGAAGGATCAGAACCCAGAGCATAATTTCCAGAAAGTAAGTGTGTGGAGCCTGAGAAGGAGAAGCGCAGCCTGACCTGGCAATCCCCCAGGGCTTCCAGGAGGAGGCGAGAATTGGCCTTGGCCCTGGCGTGGCAGCCCACCTCGGTGTGGTGCTGATGGAGGGAGACTGGAGGCTTGGGCTTCGCGGGGCAGAGGAGAGATGTTCCTCTCGCTTCTCCTTTCTCTCGGGAAAGCTGAGGAGCCTCACCTGAGTTACAGGGTTGGCTCTGGTAGGCTGGGCCTCCTCCAGCCCGAGGGAGGGTCACAGGAAGTAAGGCAACAGGCAGTTGCTTTACTTGGCCAAGTGTCCAACGGCCAGACACCCAGAGCCACTTCCCTTAGGCCACGTTAGGAAATAAGTGTGCTCAGCCAGGCCCGGGGGCCCAGGACTGGTCCCAGAGGGACTGTGCTGGGAAAGAGCAAGCTTCTCCCTGCCTGGCCCTGCCCAGGGGCGGTAAGAGCACAAGGCAGGGGTCCCAGAGAGGCCCGGACTAGAGGGAGGTCCCTGTGGAATGGCTTGGCTTTTGGTTTTGCTTCCACATGGCTGTGCAAACTTGGGCGCATCTTTGCTCCTCTCTGGGCTGCAGGGTCCTTGTGCATAAAAGCAGCCCCGCCTTTGGAGGGCTTCAGCCACGCCAGAAACCAAGCCAAGCCATTGGCTAACATTCTCTTTCAGTCCTCACCCGTCCCTGAAAGTAGGTCTCATTGGCTCCATTTCACAGATGAGAATACTGAGGCTCAGAAATGTTAAGGAGCTTGCCCAAGGCCACACAGCTGAGAAGTGGCAAATGGATGGTGAGGGCTTCCAAAGGAGCGGAGGGAGCACTTCCTGTCAGGTTGTGTGATGGAGGTAACTGTGGAATGCCAGGACTCCTGGATAAACGTGTCCCATGAGCCCGCGTTTTCAGACGGGGTACGGGAAGGGCAGGCCAGGTGGAGGGAACAGCTTAAGCAAAGGCACTGAGGGTGAAAATCCCCAGGGGGCTGCGGTGTGGGATTGCAAGGGAGGAGCTGGGCCATGGGATCATGTTGTGGTCTTGTTCCTGGAGGCCAGTGTCCCCCAAGTTTTTCAAGTAGGAAGGTCTTCCCCGCATAATAGTTAGGTTTGCAACCAGTAGGTTGAGAAAAAGCCACTGCAAATTGAGAAACTCTTTGAAGTGAATTTCCATTTTTCTAGCTCCCTGTTTACAGATATTTGAAATGAGGAGCCAGGGGCATGTTTGATGATATTTGATAGTTTGGCTAAGGGACAGCTGAACAGACAAACTTGCCCTGCCGGTTCCCTGCCCCCTGGCCCTCAGGACACCTGGGGAGCTGAACTCCGAGACCATCAGCTCAGAAACAAAGTATCGATTCACGGTCAGCTGGGCTGGTGGCCAATGGCTGAGGGCGGGCAGGAGCACAGGGGCCGGGCCTCTTCCCACTGCTCGCCCTTCCCCTCCTAGCCTTTGGTTGGCCGTGTGAGGGAGAAATTTCAACCAGGACCAGCTTGGGTGGAGGGAGAGGGAGAGACGGGGAGAGATCTTGGGCTTAGCTTACTGGTCACAGCGCACGATCTGAAGAAGAGAGAAAGGACACTTGCGTGTGTGGCCCCTTAGCCACAGAGACTCCTGCCCACTGGGAGACAGGGCCAATCAGCGTCCTGGAATCCAGCCAATCAGAGCAGCAATTCCAAATGCCTAGAGGAGGGGAAGGACGGGGAGAGCAGAGAAGCCGGTGGGGTGAGAGTGTTTCTTAGCCCCCTCGGGGATGTGTGCTGGCCTCCAGACAAAGGGTCTGCAGACGCTTTGAAAGGATTCAGGGCCTCCATCCCCACCCCCACCACAAGGACCCGCAACCCGAATCCGGGAGTTCCTCGTGATGGTTGGAGCTACTAAAGGATTTTGAGCAGAGGGGCCACGCGATGAGATTATTCTCATCTCAGATAGCATTCACAGAGCACTAACTCTGTGTAAGGCACAATGCTACCCATGCCTCTCAGTTTTAATGAAGTTCACTCTGCCTTCAGGGTAAAGACCTGAAGAATTTCCTGTGATTCCGTAAGTCAGATTTTTACCCTTTCCATAAACTTTTCTGCTCAAATCAGCCATAGTTGCTTTCTGTGGCTTGCAATTAGGAACCCTGATTACCATACCCGCAAGTGCCTGTGTGTATGTGTGGTGTACGTGAGCACGCACACGTGGATCTGAGGAACTGAGGTGACCACGGATAAGAACCACACAGGGCAATGTCCTGGGGTCTGTTTCCAGGTGTCTGATAGTCTGAAGGTGGAGGCTTCTTTTCTGAGAGGAAAGGGCAGACAATCGTTTACAAAATGCTTCCGGGTACCACATCTCACTTAATCCTCTCCAGCAAGGAAGGGGTTAATCTTTGTATATTTTTATTTTTTTTAACAGATAAAGACACTGAAGGTCAGGAAGGTTGCCAAGGCCTCAGAGCTACTAAGGAGTGGAGCTGAGGACAAGTTCAAACCCTGGCCTCCACCCACTGCACCCACCGCCTGTCTCACGATGCTCATGGAGCTACCTTGAGGATGAAATGGGTGGGAGACTGGCCAGGTGGGGGCTTCAAAAGGAATGGAGCAGTGTGACTTCTCTAAGCCCAGAGAAAACCCTGGCTGGGCTGGGGAGCCCCATCCTCTGCCCCAAATGCCTACCCAGCATCTCAGTGGGTTCTGACATGGCCCATCCATGGCCTCTGAAAGAGATCAGTCCATGGGGCACCCTAGAGGGCTCGCTGGCCACCAGAAGCCTGCTGTGTGCCTTGCCCTGCACTGTACATTCCCCAAAGAGTGAACAACAGTGGGACTCTGTGCCTGGAAGTTGCTGCCAACGCGACTGGGGACGAGATGACCACTGTAAAATGAGGCCACCATTGCCGAGCTCCTGCGGTGTGCCAGGCCAGGGCTGGCACTCTCCATTTATAATGGGACCTGGTTGTTGATGACTGGAGGTGCCCAGTCTCTGCGTGGGCCCTACCTGCTAAAGAGAATCTGGCTTTGCTGACTCAGCCTCTTCCTCTCCCCTGCCCTCTGAGCAGGCAGCTGCAAGGTTTTCTTGGCTCTGCGTGGCAGAATGAGGAAGAAGGGGGGTGGGGAAACAAAGGGGAAAAGACCAAGGGTCTAGGGCTAGCTCTGGGAGATGATAGGGATTCTTGTCTGTTTTGATCCCTGATCCATGCTAAGTACCTAAACCACTCCTGGCACACAGTAGGGACTCAATAAACACTTGTTGGCTGAATGAAGGGAGTTTGGAGAAAGAGGCGCCCCAAAGAGTTGATAGTGATGGTGGTGAGGGAAGTGACACATTAAAGAGAGGGAAATACTAGGACGTATTTCTGTGCATATTCCCTTCAGGATGCTCTAAATCACAAGTGAAGAACTTGAGTCATTTTAAAATTATTTTGGGATGTCAGGACTGTGACCCTGTGACTGGTACATGCCCTGAGATGGGACCAGTAGGCTTACACATCCATCAGCTGGATTTTCACAAGAATGCTCCTAAACATTTACTGAGCATTTAAATGGTGCCAGGCATCATTAGAAGCTCTTTGTACGTGTGCACATGCACGTACACACACACACAGCATCCTGATGAGGTAGGCACTGTCTTCATCCCCATGTTACAGAGGAGGACTTGGAGGCACAGAGAGGTTGAGTAGCTGTCCCAGGGACACACAGTTGATAAGCGATTAATTGGGAGTTGATCCGAGGGGCACCAGAGCCCCCCCTCTTGACCCTACATCATCTACAAGAGTGCAGGCAGTGGGGAGGGGAGAGCAAGTGGGGGCCACTGCCTCTGAGACGGCCAGGCTACCTTGTGGCAACTGAAGGGGCTTCTGAGTCTGAATTTCTACCCCCTCTCCCAGTCTCCTGCCTTGTCTGCTCAGGGAGGAAAAATAAACATTGACAGGATGGGGCTCAGGGTTCATCTGGGGGCTGCTGTTTTCCCAGCTGTGGAGTGGCCGCCTCCTCCCATCCTTGGACTCCAGCGGGTTCCCAGGAGCCAGGACAGAGTGTGGTCATCGTGGGAAAATTAGCAAACACAGGAGCAAAAGAAAATAGAGGTCAGCTGTAACCACTCTACTCAGAGAGACTTGTGGACAACAGTTTGGGTATTTATCTAGTGTCCTTCTACTAGCGGGTGTGTGTATGTGTGCATTTGTATACACACACAAGCAGAGAGAAGCCTATTACATAATTGTGTGACATGGGTATTCATTTGACAATATTGGGAATGTTTTTCCATGTCATTACATGTTCTCACACAACATCTTTTTCTCTAGCTTTCACATTGGTTTATTTTAATTTACACAGGTATTATATGCAGCATCTTTTTATAGTTGGCATTTTTTTTTTTGTTGAGGTGTAATTTGCATGCAGTAAGTCACCCCTTCCATCGTTTATGTCTGAGTTTTGACAAATGCATAGTCGTGTAATCACCACCATGATCAACATGTGGAATAGTTCCTCACCCCAAAAAGTTCCTTTGTTCCCCTTTGTAGTCAACACCTAGCACCACCCCAGCCCCTGGCAACCACTGATGTTTTCTTTTCTTATAAATTAGCCTTTTCCAGAATGTCATATACACAACATCACAGAGTACGTAGCCTTTGAGTCTGGCTTCTTTCACAGCGTGGTGCATTGAGGTTTATCCATCTATTAATAGTGTTTCTTTTTGTTGCTGAGTAATATTTCATTGCATGGATGTACCACAGTTTGTCTATCCATTCACCAGTTGAAGGAATCTGCATTGTTTCTAGTTTTTGGTGATTGTGAATGAGTCTGCTATAAACATTCATGTACAGGCTTTTGTGTGAACATAAGTTTTTATTTCTCTTAGGTAAATACCTAGGCGTGGGGTTGCTGGATCCTATGGTATGATCCTAAGTGTATGCAACATAATTTATTTTTTAACATGGAAAAAGCTAATTGTGTTTTTTTATATTTGTCTGATATCCTTATGAAAAACTCAAACCATACAGATAAACTGCTAGCAGTTTAATATAAATCCTTCCTTCTTTGAAATGCATCTATGAGTATACCTCTAGATTATATAAAGAGGATTATACTATATATGTGGTTCTACAGTCTGCTTTTTTCAATGTCTTTCCATATGTCACCACATTAAAATTTACTACATCTTTTTAGATTGCTACACAATGTTCCATTGTATGGATGTAGAAAAATTTATTTAAACAATCCTCTATTGTTGGATATACAAGTAGATTGTTTTTAGTTTTTTTGGCTTTTATAAACAACATACTTGAGCTAAGCGGATTTTTTTTGCATTTATAGTTATTTCTTTAGGATAAATTCCTAGACATGGACTTGTCATTTAAGGCCAATGTGTCCTTATTGATCTTCTGTTTACACCAATCTATCCATTGGTGTAAATGGAGTGTTAAAGTCCCCTACTATTATGGTTACTGTCTATTTCTCTTTTTATGTCTGTTAATAATTGCTTTATATATTTAGGTGCTCCTATGGGTGCATAGATATTTACAAGTGTTATATCCTCTTGTTGGATTGTTCCCTTGATCATTACGTAGTGCTCTTCTTTGTCTCTTGCTCCAGTTTTTGTTTTAAAGTCTATCTTGTCTGATCTGAGTACTGCTACCCCAGCTTTCTTTTCGTTGTCATTTGCATGGAGTATCTTTTCCCATCCCTTCACTCTCAGTTTGTGAGTGTCTTTAGGTCTGAAATGCGTCTCTTGTATGCAGCATTTACATGGGTTTTGTTTTCTTATCCAATCAGCCACCATATGCCTTTTAATTTAGTCCATTGACGTTTAAAATCGCTATTGATAAGTATGTACTTACGGCCATTTTTTAACTTTTTTTTCTTGGTGTTTTAGTAGTCCTTCTCTGTTCCTTTCTTCTTCTCTTGCTCTCTTCCCTTGTGGTTTGATGGCTTTCTTTAGTATTATGTTTGGGTTCCTTTCTCTTAGTTTTTTGTGTATTTATTATAGCTTCCTGGTTTGTGGTTACCATGGGGTTCACATACAGTAACCTACGTATATAACAATCTGTATTAAGTTGATGGTCTCTTTAGTTTGACCTCTCTCTGAAAGCTCTACTCTTTAACTCCCCTCCTCCCTCATTTTATGTTTTTGATATCATATCTAACCTCTTTTTCTTGCATTTGTATCCGTTACCCTCTTATCATGGAAATAGATAATTTTTCCTATTTGTGGTCTTCTCTTTTCCTGTTAAATCAAGTCCCTTTAGCATGTCTCGTAGTACTGATTTCTTGGTGACAAACTCCTTTAATTTTTGCTTGTCTAAGAAACTTTTTATCTCTCCTTCCATTTTGAATGATAACTTTGCCAGGTAGAGTATTCTTGGCTGTATGTTTTTTCCTTTTAGCACTTTAAATATATCATGCCATTCTCTTCTAGCCTGTAAGGTTTCTGCTGAGAAGTCAGCTGACAGGCTTATGGGGTTTCCTTTGTATGTAACTTGTCTTTCTCTTGCGGCTTTTAGGATTCTCTCTTTATCTTTAATTCTGGACATTTTGATTATGATGTGTCTTGGTGTGGGCCCCTTTGGGTTTATCTTGTTTGGGGTTCTCTGTGATTCCTGTACCTGGATGTCTGTTTCCTTCCTTAGGTTAGGGAAGTTTTCATCTATTATTTTATCAAATAGATTCTCTGCACCTTTGTCTCGCTCTTCTCCTTCTGGGACACCTATAACATGGATGTTAGTGGGCTTGATGTTGTCCCAGAGGTCCCTTAGACTGTCCTCACTCTTTTTAATTCTTTTCTCTTTTACCTGTTTGGCTTGGGTAATTTTTTCTAGTCTTTCTTCCAGCTCACAGATCCGTTCTTCTGTGTCCTCTACTCTGCTTTTGAGTCCCTCTAGTGAGTTTTTCATTTCCAGTATTGTATTCTTCATTTCTGATTGGTTCTTCTTTATATCTTCCATTTCTTTGTTGATGTTCTCACTGAGTTCATCCATTCTTCTCCCCAGATCAGTGACCATCCTTAACACTCTTTGTTTGAACTCTCTGTCAGGTAGGTTGCTCATTTCTGTTTCACTTAGTTCCTTTTCTGGGGTTTTGTCCTGTTCCCTTACTTGGAATGTATTCCTTTGTCTCCTCATTTTGCCTCTTTCCCTGTGCTTGTGTCTATGTATTAGGTAGGTCAGCTACGTCTCCTGCTCTTGAATAGGTGACCTTATATAAGTGATGCCCTAGGAGGCCTGCAGTGTGCTTCCCTCAGTTCCGAATGTTCCAGGAGTGACCCCTATGTGGGCTACGTGTGTCCTTCTGTTGTGGCCTGTTTGCTCTCCCTGTAGGTGCCCAGGTAGGCTGAGTTATGCTCCTGGCCAGCTGTTATAATGCTCAGCTGCTTGTAGTTATTGTGGGCCCTTCAGTCTCTCTATTGGGTGTGGGGAGCCCCTGCACAGTTGCTGTAAGTTCTAATAGCACATTCCTGTTGCAATATTTCTATTAAGTGAGTAGGCCCCCAGCGTGGCAGGTTGTTAGGCTCAGGGGCTTACAATTGCTATAAGCCTCCAGCCTTTAGGTCTCTTATCAGCTCTCTGAGGATTGCAGCTGAGTGGGGCTGGCCTCAGGCACAGGAGCACCCAACTCTTTCAGGCTTTGGAAGGTGGGGCAAACCCCCTATGTGGCTCTTTGAGAACCACAAGTCGTCTGCAGCTGACAAGCCCCACTGCCCACAGGTCCACACACACAGTCAACACAGTCCTGCCCCATGTGCGTGCCCTGACCTCCTGAAGTGGACCCAGTCTCTCCATGGTGGGAGCCCCACACACTCCACCACCGCCTGACACTCTCCACCTGCTCCTTGTGCACGCCCACTGGAGGTGGACCCGGTCACCAGACTGCAGAGAATCCAGTCACCAATCTATGCAGGCCCACAAGTTGCCTGAGGGCTTGTTGTTGGGTGGGGCGAGTCCCTAGGGTGGGCTGCCCGCCCTGGCTGAGCTGGATTAAATCTGTGCTCTAGTGGGTGGGGCAGACCCTGGGCTAGCAGGCCTCAGGGAGAACTCCAATGGCATCTGCCAGCGTCTGTGTCAGCACGCCCACACCAGGCCACAACAATGGCTGCCGCCAATGTCCCAGTCCCTGGAGAGGTGTCACCTCTCACCGAGATGCACTCAGGGCCTATCAGGTGAGTCTCTTTTCACCAAAGGACTGTGCACCTTTCTTTGTGGTGATTTTATGTTGCTTTCTGAAATGGGTGAGTTTCTGCGTGGGCCCTTTAAGACCCGGCTTTAATTTCTTTGTGAACCAGCTTTTCTGGGGGTACTCCCCAATGTTTTAGTAGAAGGCAAAGTCAGATATTGTGCCACTCGTCTTGATTGTGCTGGGTCCACAAAATGCCCACAGCGGGAGTGCTCTGGCTCAGGGCCCCACTCCTCGCAGGAGGTCTGCGGACCTGTGGGCTGCTCCCGGGTGGCCGTGAAGCTGGCAGCTGGTGAAGGCGGCATTTTTTCTCTCCAGAAGGGAGTTTCTGCCTCTTCCACCTCAATTAGGATTGCCATTTGTTGCAGGAGTTCCTCTTATCCAGTTTTCAGTTCTCTCTCAGGGGTAATTTTTCCAAGAGTAGTTGTAAATTGGCTGTGTCCGAGGGACGAGGTGAGTCCAGAGTCCGCCTATGCCACCATCATGACTTATCTCTCCCTAGACGTGGTCTTGCTGGGACAAAGATCTGCACGTCACTGTATTTCATTTTACTTTTTCCTTAACATTTTTTTTCCTCATGCATACATGAAAAGCTAGTATACAACACAACCTGCATTGCAAATCCAGAAGGAAAGGATAGTCTTTCCAATAAACAGTGCCAGAATAATTGGCTATTCATATGGAAGAAAATGAAAACAATTCCCTACCTCACACCATACATTAAACATCCATTCCAGGGCCAGCCCCGTGGCTTAGCGGTTAAGTGCACGCTCTCCACTGCTGGCGGCCCGGGTTCAGATCCCGGGCATGCACTGACGCACCGCTTGTCCGGCCAGGCTGACGCCGCGTCCCACGTACAGCAGCTAGAAGGATGTGCAACTATGACATACAACTATCTAGTGGGGCTTTGGGGGAAATAAATAAATAAACAAAATTAAAAAAAAAAAACATCCATTCCAACTGGAACTAAGGATTTCAATGTAAGTGGTAAAACTTACAACTTAAGGATAAAATATAAGAGAGCATCTTTATGGAAATATCTTTTAACCAAATTTAAAGTAAGATACAAAAGGTTTAAACCATAAAGGAAATATTTGATAAGCTTGACTACATTAAAATTGAGAACTTCCATTCATCAAAAGACCCCATTAAGAGAATGAAAAGACAAGTCACAATCTGCAATATTTGTAACACACATAACTAACCAAAGAGTGGCATCCATAATATATAAAAGTGTCTGTGAATCAATAAGAAAGAGACCAATAAGTAACACAATAGAAAATGAGCAAAAACATGAACAGAAATTTCATCAAAGAAGCAGAAATGATCTATAAACATAAGAAAAGACACTCCACCTCATGATCAATCCAAGAAGTAGAGATTAAGACCCGATGAGCTATCATTACATACCCACTGGATTGGCAAAATTTTGAAAGTCAGACAGCACCAAAGGATGATGAGGGTCTGGAGGGAGCTGGTGGGCACGTAAACTTTGAAAACCAGCTTTCCATGACCTTCAGAAAAGCTGGAGATGCTGTGCTCTGATGTGAACATATGTGAATATGCATTTCCAGTCCTAGGTTTACCCCAAAGAAGCTCCTGTGTACATCACCAATATATGCAGGAATGCTCATAGAAACATTGTTCACAATAGCACAAAACCTGGAGAGAACTCAAATGCCCATTAACAATAGAAACCAGATACATCGTAATATGCAGTTATACAATATACACTGTAATATGCAGACACTGAAATACTGTCTAGCCAAGAAAGCAAATGAACTTAGGCTGCTCGTGTCCACATGGATGAATCTCAAAAGCAGAATGTCTGGGGGGAAAAGCAAGTCACAGAAGAATATATTCAGTAGGACTCCATTTATTTAAAGTTTAAAAACAGACAAAGCAAAGGAATATTTTGTTTAGGGATTTATATATAAGGAATAAACCTAGAGAGAAGTTACCTCCAGCAGGAGCAGGAGCATGGAGGGAGGGGGTATATTAATCATATTTTTTATTTTCTGTATCTTATGGTGTTTTGACATCTTAAAAATCTTGCTAGCTGAGGAGATGTCCCTCCAGGGCTAGCCAATTCTTAGAGATAGCAAAGGGTTTGGCCAAGAGCATGCCTTTTATATGCAAACCAACCTACCCAGAGTCTATGCCCACTACTACCCACTTTATCTAACTCTCACACACCAAGCCAATATTTCCCCTGCCCTAAATCGTCCCAGGGCCAGCTACCAGGCCACTAGAGACCACTCCTACGACCCAAAGCCCACTGGAATCATTCAAACTAGCCAATCCTAGACTGTTTCCTCTGCCCTGCCCTGCCTTTCCCGTGGAAACCCCAATAAGGCCGTGGCCTGAGGTCGCCAAGCTCCCGCTTCTGTGTCCTCACCACCCTGTTGCCTTTCCCATGTGGACCTGAGTGGCGCGGTGTGCCCCCTTCTCTTGGGAAATGTAAGTAATAAATTCTTCCTTCAATGGTATTAGCCACTCCTAGTCATCACTCAGTCACCTCCATAAATTAAAATCTGTGGGTACAATCATTGAGGCAGGGGGATTTGATCAGGGAGGGGCACACAGAGATCTCCAGGGTAGGGGTAATGTCCTATTTCTTGAATGGACTGGTAGTGAGTTCAAGGGCATATATCATTATTCTTCAAACTGCGCATATACACCTTCGTATCTGTGGTATATTTTGCAATAAAAGTGAAAATCCATAATCATATTTATTTACTATAAAAGTAACGCATCATTGTACCAATGTTAATTTCTTAGTTTTGATAAATGTACCCTGGCTATGTAAGAGGTTAACATTAGGGGAGCCTAGGTGAAGGGTATATTGGAATTCTTTACGCCGTCTTTGCAACTCTTCTGCAAACCTAAAATTATATCAAAATAAAAAATATTTAAAAAGTACTGTGGAAGCCAAATCCTGCAGGACCTCAGAGGCTACTCTAAAATGTTTGGACTCTGTTCTCTGAGCAATGGGGCGTCACTGGAGGGTTTTCAAAAGGTGGGGCAGGGTCCAATGGATGTGAAAAGACAAAACACAGCTTCTTAAGAATTTCAAATATTATCATAGATGTGGAGGCAGAACTTCCCTGTGGCCAGATGGAGATCGCCTCGACCGTGGGCCATGTGGTCCCCGTGATGGGAGACACATGGAGGGGGCGCCGGAGAGAACACAGCATCCATTGACCAGAGCGGACAGCAGCGGGGAGGGAGAGCCCCACAGACGCATCATCAGGGGTCCCGGGGGAGATGGAAAGGAAACAGGAAGGACAGAGGCTGCAGGCGGTGCTGGGGGGTTGGGGGGAGGCCAGTGAACAGAGAGGGCTGGGGAGCCCCCACCCTCAAGCTTCCTGTGTCCCTCAGCCAAGCCCTCAGCCTTCTGCCGCCTCATGCCCTTCCCCCTCCTGCACCTCGACTGTCTGCAGGTCCCCTTCACCTCCTTCCCTCCCCTCCCCTCCCGGCTCGTGCATAGCCACCACCTCCTCCCTCCGCCCCTTTAAGCTCCCAGAAGAGGCCCAGCCCTCCCCCTGCGGTCTGGCTCTCCTTTTCTGATTTGTTTTTTTTTTGAGTCTTCTCAGCTCACAAAATTGTCCATCATAAAATCAGATAAAACTTGCCTTTGATCCCAGGCCTCCCTCCAGCCACCACCCTCCATCCCCTCCTCAGCCAAACCTCCTCAAAGCCCCGTTTGTCTTCCTGGCCCAGACTCCCACTTCCTGTCCTCGGGTGCCCTCCCCGCTGAGCCTCTGGAACCTTCCACCCCGTAGACAAGAGCAACACTTTCCCCTTGTCCTGCTGTCTCCCTCGTCACAATCCTGAGGTATCACATACTTGTTTTG
Organism: Diceros bicornis minor; assembly: GCF_020826845.1. Lineage (NCBI taxonomy): Eukaryota > Metazoa > Chordata > Mammalia > Perissodactyla > Rhinocerotidae > Diceros > Diceros bicornis. Next base: position 21,927,943 of record NC_080758.1, read on the forward strand.
TTATTGTCTGCCTCCCTCACTAGCTTGTAAGGCAGTTCTTATGAGTTGAATTGTGTTCCCCCCAAATTCATAGGTTGAAGTCCCAGCTCCCAGTCCCACAGAGTGTGGCCTTATTTGGAGACCTGGTCTTTATAGAGGTAATCAAGTTAAAATGAGTTCATTAGAGTGGGCCCTAATCCAATATGACTGGTGTCCTTATAAAAAGGGGAAATTTGGACATGCATACACACAGGGAGAACACCTTGTGAACATGTGAAGATGGCCATTCGCAAGCTGAGGAGAGAGGCCTGGAACAGATCCTTCCTCACAGCCCTGGGGAGGAACCAGCCCTGCTGACACCTTGATTTCGGACTTCCAGCCTCCAGAACTGTGGGAAAATAAGTGTCTGTTGTTTGCGTCCCGGGTCTGTGGTACTTTGTTACGGCGGCCGAGCGAAAGAGTCCAGGGGATGACACAGGAACTTCTCTGCTCACTTCACTGTTTCCAGGCCAAGAACAATGCCTGGCACAGTAGACACTCAGTGCAAATATCTGTTGTTTGAAGGAATGGAAAAGCTTCTTTCCAAACTCAATGAACGCTCCTTTTGATCACCTGATAATTATTTTTTAAATATGTATGTATTAGAATAAGGAAATGTGTCAAAGATACCAAGAGATAAGCAGTGACAAGCATATCCTCCCAGAGACGGTCTACGAAACAGGCATCCTGTGGTTATGTAGCTGGCGGCCTTTTAGAGACTTCCACAAATCATGGTGCCCCAAACGTACCGCTGGGCACTTTATGTCCCTCCTTTCTTCACCTTGTGGAAGCCAGCCTCCAAGATGACCCCCAGTGACCCTGCCTCCATGTATAGTCCCCTCCCACACTGAAGAGTTGACTGTGAAAAGATATTGTGGAAATAACTCTGTGACCTCTGAGGTCAGGTCACGAGACACTGTAGCTTCCACACTCTTTCTTGGATGACTGGCTCTGGGGGAAGTCAGCCGCCATGCGGTGAGGCCACTCAGGCAGCCCTGGGGAGAGGCCCACAGGACAAGGAACTGAGGCCTCCTGCCAACAGCCAGCACCAACTCATCAGCCACATAAGCGAGCCATCGTGGAAGGGGGTCTGTCGGCCCCAGCCAAGCCTTCAGATGACTGTGGCCCCTGCCAACATCTTGACTGCAGCCTCACGGGGGGGCTCTGAGCCGGAACAGTCCAGCGAAACCATTCCTGAATTCCTGAGTCACAGAAACTGCAAGAAACTGTCGTTTGTTACCCAGCAATAGATAACAAATACAGCCTTGAAGACAGCTCCGCATCAGTCCACGGAGAGAGCACCATCTGTTTAACGCCTGACAAAGACCCCGTGGGCGTATTTCAGTCCTTGATCGAATGCGTCTCTGAGCAGCATTAACACTGCCTGTCTCTCTCCCTTGGAAGCACCCCTTGGCTTTACCCAAAAGACTCTCCTCACTCTCGGGGCCGGGACAACTCTTTCTCTGGTTCCCTTGTGGGCTTCTATTCCACTGCTTAAACCCTGGGGCTTCCTGGGGTTCCGTCCTGAACCCCCTTCCCTTCCCACTCAGCGATCACGAGCCATCTCAAATGATCAGTGGGTCAAGCCTCTCCCCAGCCCCTGTTATGTTGCCAACTCCTCAACTCACCTCTCCAGCTCAGATCTCTCTAGAGCCCCAGATCGTCATCCCACTGGACGGACCCCACAGGCGCCTCAGGCTCAGGAGGCCAAACTAAATGCCAAGCTAAATGTATCTTTTCCCCAGTCCTGCTCGTCCTGGTAGTCCTCCATCTGAGAGACAGCCCTGCCTCCCACCAGGCTCCAGGTGTCACCCTGGTCACACCTCCTTCTCCCCCAACAATAGCGACCAATCCAGCCCTGTGCATTTTGCCTGCTGGATAGTTAGTTTAGCATCTCTTCTCTCCTTCTCATCCCCCCACGCCCTCCCACTGCAGTCCAGGCCACCATCTCCTCCCACCTGGACCAGCATAGCAGCCTCCTCACTGGTCTTCCTGCTGCTGTCTGCTCCATTCTCCACAAGGCAGTCAGAAGGAACTTTAAAATGTAAATTTGACCATGCTCCCTACTCTGCTTAAACCTTTGGTTGGCTTCTTATACTTTACAATAGGAAGAAAAAAGAAAATTCCTAGCATGTCACGTAAGTGCCCCCTTGAATTGGCTCACCTTTCCAGTCCTGCCTCAGGACCTTTGCACTTGCTGCTCCCTCTTCTGAGAACACACTCCACTCAGGTTCTTTATGACCCACTTCCTTGCTTCCTTTAAGTCTCCACTAATGGCCACTTTCTCTGGGAGGCCTTCCCTGGCTGCCCTTCAGGAAACAGGAACCCCCAGCCCCTTACCCTGCTTTACACTCCTCCTCAGCACTTATCACCTCTTGCTTGTTATGCATTTGTTTGCTTATCAGTTTGTGTCTTTCTCTCCTTCCCACTAGAATGCACGGTTCATGAGGACAAAGCTTTGTCTGCTTTCTTCACTGTTTCCAAACCCAGCGCCTGAGCAGGGTCTGGCGTAAAGTAAGCACTCAACAGATGCAATCAGTGAGTGAACTTCTTCCCTCACATTTTGGGCTCCAGCAACACTGCACTGCTTTTGGCTGCCCACACACGCCCTGCTGCTCCCCTCCAAGGCTCTGCTCATGCTGATCCACCTGCCTGGAGGGCCCTTCCTCCTTTGCATACATATTTCCTAAGACTCTTGTAAGATTCTGCTTGGGTTATCACCTCCTCCAGGCAGCCTTCCCTGATCACTGCCCCTTTGCCTGGGTTAAGTACCCTTTCCTGGGCTCCTGCAGTATCTTGGACATCTCAACTGCAGTACTAATCATTGTGCTTTTGAAGGACCTGTTTGCTTGTTATTGCGAGCATCTTGGGAGCAAACCCCTTCTCTGGTAAATTTTTAGCAGATAGCCTGGTATAGTCAGTGCTGAGTGAATGTTTTTATGAATGAATGAATGAATGAATGAATGAATGAATGAGTCAGCTTGGGTCCAGCCATAAAACTTGCTCTGTGACCATGTGTCCCTCAGCAGCAAGGGACAGCACGTCTGTGTCCCTCTCTGGACCCCAGTTTTTCTCAATCCGTGCAACCAGGTGTCTCACCAACCAGCTGTGTTTATTAAAAATACGATTTCTGGTCCTAGCCCTGGGGTTCTGATCCTGGAGAAGAGGGGGCGTCTGCATTAATGCACCCCTACAGGTCACTCTGATGTGGCAACAGCTGGACATCATGGCCTCCGAGGCCCCTTCTTGCTCTGCAGACCTGAGATTCTGCTTTGACAAGAAACCAGGAGGGAAAAGTGGCGTTTGATGGCCCCTGGAGCACAGTCCTGGAGGACTCCCTGGGGGAGGGGGACACGGGCAGGAAGAAAGCGGCTTCCCTCCCTCTCCCATCAGGGCTGCAGATTGAAAGGGGGAGAAAAACAAGCACAGCTGCACGAGACAATTTAGCCTTTCATCAGCAGCTCGGCTCTTGGCCAGCTGGCGGGGAGAGGCCACAGGGTGACCCTGGCCCCCTCCCCGTTGCTGCCGCCACAGCACCATCTGCCCGGTTTTGTCACACTGCCCAGGCCCTTTCACCCCAGGAAGAGGCCCGGGGTGTCCTTGGTGGCCCCGGAGCCCCAAAGTGGGGCCACAGGAGGGAAGGGGTCGTGCCCATGAGAAAGGAGGGAGAGGAAGCTGGGGCTCCGGGGAAGGAGACCTCTCGGTGCTGCGAACCCCAGGGGTGGGGTAACCCAGGCTAAGCTGCAGCTATCGGGGTGTCTGCCTTGGAGAGCCCTGCTTCCTAGTTTTTTGCAGCTCCGTCACTCCAAGGTGATGTGGGGGAAGTTCCACCAGCCCTCCGAGCCCCTCTTACCTTCTCTGTGAAATGGGTGTCTCCACAGAATCAGCTCTGACGACGCTGTAAAGAGGCCCGTTTGGTGCCAACCATTCCCATCACTCTGTGATTACGGGGTAGATCCTCGGCTAGGGGTCAGGATGGTGGGTTCAAATCCTGACTCGCCATGGACATGCTGTGTGGCCTTAGAGAAGACTGTTGCCCTCTCTGGGCATCTTTGCAAGGCAGGGGGCAGAATGGAGGGTGTCTAAGGCAGCCTGTAACTCAATTACCCTATCCTTGCACAGCATATCGAGAGTATCTACTATTGACAGGACTTATCACTGTTGAGGTTGACCTCGGGCCCCTGGCTGAGATGGCGTTTGTCAGGTTTCTCCACGTAAAGCTACTCTTTTTCCCCCTTGTCATACTGTGCTCTTTAGCAGGAAGTCACTACGCACAGCTCACACTTCAGGAGCAGGGAGTTATGCTCCATCTCCTTAAGGGCAAAGTATCTACATACATTATTTGGAATTCCTCTGCATGGGAAATTTGTCTACTCTCTCCTACTTACTTATTTATATCTGTATAGTACTTTACTTTCTTGCTCAAATGTTCCAACTTTGGTCATCAGAAACTTGTACAGTTGGAGCCCGTGTCCCTTTCCATCATTGTGGGTTTTGTTTCTTTGTTCGTTTTTAGCACTTCCTTACTTTCGGGCACTAGAAGAAGCTCTGGGCTCATCTTGTCTATTTCCTGCCCCAGTCCTAGAATCAGCCATTTCTCCAAGGAGCCCTGCTCTCTTCTATTGAGGAATGGTATTAGACACCAAGATCTGGGTGCTAGATGTGCTCATTGCTTCTAAGCCCTCCCAGCCGATGGAACAAGAAAATATATGTGTATAGACTCACTTCTGTATACACATAGACCCATAAATATTTCTACATGCATCCATCTATCAATCTACGTATCTATCTATATCTGTATCTATAGTACGCTAAGCATGAGCTCACACTATCTCCAGCTCTAATCCATGACCACATGGAACATTCTAGCCCCTTGCTTGTCTGTTATCTCTTACTTCAACAGTGAGATACAGGCACCATTCTTTTGATGATCAAATCCTCTGAACTTTGGCTACTGGAAGCCCCTTTAAATTGGCTCCTTTTGACTTGGCCTCACCCTTCTTTGAGGGCTTCCTTGCTTTTTGACACAAGATATTTTGGGTTCACCTTGCATTTTCCCTCCCCAATCCTGGAATCAGCCATTTCTCTAAGGATGGGGGTTCCGTTCACTGAGGAATGGCATTTAGGTACCAAGATCTGGGCACTAGGTGTGCTAATTGCTATGGGGGTGTTGCTGTTCCCTGGCACTTTCAGTGGGCAGAGCTAGGGAATGTGTGTCTGTGTGTGTGTGTGTGTGTGTGTGTGTGTGTGTGTGTGTTCTAAAGCATGAGCTCATACTGACATCTCCAATTAAAACTCGTAGCCACAGAGCCTTCCATATCCTTAAGTTACTTTTCCCAACGTGAGAACGCAGGTTCTCAAATCATCGATATATTTAGTCATTTCTTCCATTGTAGAACACACAGATAGTAGTTCCAGAATTATAACACCAGTCCCTCTGCTAATTACTACCAATGAAAGTTCAAGATTTCTTTGTAGTCTCTTTGTCCTTTGACTATATCCCAATAAGAGTCAGGAGTCAGAGCCTGCGGTCAAAGTTACTTGAATTATTTTCTTCGTGTCTTATGTTATTAACTTCACATACAGTTAAGCTCATTTTTTCTCTTTGTTTTCAAGTTTAGGGTTTAGATTTTCGTCTTTTTAATTTTATTTTTGAAAATGTAAAATGTGTACACGGTTCAAAAGTCAAAACTGTATAAAAATATATTCGGAGAAATCTCACGCCCATTTCTTTCTTCTCCATTGCATTGCCCCCAACTCCTTATGAGGAACCATTTTCAGTAAGTTTCTGATTTACACTTCCTGGGTTTCTTTTGCATAATTAAATAAATAAATAAACGGTTTTTTAAAAAAAAATTCTTACACAAAAGGTAGCATACTATATATAGTCCTTTACATTTTGCTTTTCTTTTCTTTTTTTGCTAAACAATACATGCTGTAAATCACTCCCTCTAGGGTCATGCACATTTTCCTCCTCCCTTTTATGGCTGCGTAGCTCTCCCTTGTGTGGCACCATAGTTCATCCATCCAGTTACTTACAGATGGACACTTGGGTATTCCAAATTTTGCTATTACAAATAATGCCTCAGTGAATAACCTTGTGCATAGGTTTTTTCATATTTGTGGAATTATAACTTTAGGATAAATCCTAGAAGTAAAAATCCTGGGTATAGCATATGTCTTTCTGTTAGATATTACCGAATTCCCTTCTGTAAGGCTTGTTACTGATTGGCATTCCCACTCACCATGTATGAGAGTGCCTACTTGCTCGAAGCCTCACCAACACGTGCTGTCAAGCTTTTGAGCTTTTGCCAACTTGTTGGATGAGAAATGGCATTTCAGTGCAGTTTGATTTGCATGAAAACTTCCCATATGTGTCGGGCCCATTTGTATACACATTTCCCCAGGACTCGTGGTGGGCCATTTCAAATAACCCCAGTGGCCTGGATCGGGTTGACCTAACCCCCTGGGTGGCTGGTAGCTGAGGCTTCCCATCATGCCTAGGGGCCAGCGGGGTCTCCACAGAGGGTCACAGTTCCTCACTCCCCCTCTTGGGTTTCTGAAGGCCCTGACCCTATGCTGAGCCCCCCACCAGCTGGGGGAACAACCGCTTCCTCCACACAAAGAAGACTCTGAGTGAGGAGGATGACTTGGCCTCTGAGAAATGCCAAAGTCTTGACCTCCTCCACAGCTCAGAGGGCCAGCTGGGGCCGAGGAATGATGGAGCCAGGACCATGGGGTACTAGGTGGGACTGCTGCTTGAGGAAGCTGGATTTGGAGACACAGGGAACCCCACCTCCCCAGGATGACTGACCCAGCCTCTTGTTAACCTCTCAGCCTTCAGGCTCATCACCTCCATCCTCCCCTACCTGACTGCCTGAGTGACCTGCCTAAAACTTAGAGATGACCATGGCACTCCAGATTACAAACTTCTTCTGGCTCTCCAGGATCACAAACTTAGTTGGGACCTGATTCTCACTCACTTTCCCAGTGGAATCTCCCTCCATACCTAACACACCCTATATCCGTCCATTCATCCATCTATCCATCTATCCATCCATCCACCCATCCATCCCTCCACCCACCCACCCATCCATCCATCCATCCATCCATATTAGTTATCGATTGATGCATAATAAATTACCTCCACCTCAACAACTGAAACAACAATAAGCATTTCTTGTTTCACATGGTTTCTGTGGGTCAGGTTTTTGGAAGCAGCTTAGCTGGGTGGTTCTCTCTCAGGGTCTTTCATGAGTTTACAGTCAAGCTGTCAGCTGGGGCTGCAACCATCCGAAGGCTCGACTGGGCTGGAGGGTCCACTTCCAGGGTGGCTCACTCACGTGCCTGGAAGTTGGTGCTGGCTGTTGGCAGGAAGCCCCAGTTCCTCCCCACGTGGGCATTTCCATAAAACTGCTTGAGTGTCCTAACTACATGGCGGCTGGCTTCTCCCATGGCGAGCAATCCAGGAAACAGCACGGCGGAAGCCACATCTTTCATGACGTGCTCTCAGAAGTCACACACCATCACCTCCTCCACATTTGGTTCCTTACAGGTGAGTTCTTAAATGCAGCCCACACTGAAGGGGGCTCCACCTTGGAAAGGGAGGAGTGTTAAGAAATCTGTGGACATGTTTTAAAATCATCACACTATCCATTCACCTAGCTGACAAACATTTATGGAGCACCTGCTGTGTGCCTGGCCTGTAAGTAGCTCATAGTCCAGAACCTTGAGGGACATATCATCTAGATCATGGTGCCAACTCAAATGCCTGCAGGAAGTGAACTAGGTGGGGACTCCCATGAGCTGGATGTCACATGCCTGGATGAAGGGAGAGGTTGCTGTCCAGCTCCAAAAGCTTATGTGAAGCTTCTCTATTTTTAGATGTGGACAACTCATTCAGTTTTTGTTTTTGTTTTAAAACCACTCTTTGCCTGGTTTGGCCCATATGCCAACAGTTTGCAAACTCCGATGCAGCCACGCTGAATTTCTCAGTGTTCTCCCCAAACATTTGTTCATTCAAGAAGCATCTGTATGCACTGAGCCCCTCTCACACATTACAGAAATGACTTGCAATCACCCCCTGCACACACAGTTTCCTTGGCCTGGAATGCCTTCTCATCCTTCTTCCCACAGTGGATTTCTATGCCTCCTTTACAACCCAAGTGCCAGTGTCCCTTCCTCTGGGAAACCTCCTCTGACCCTGCCTCTGGGGCTGTTACTGGTTCCCTCCTCTAGGCTCCTACTGTATTTGCATCCACAGCTCCATCCATGCACTCCACTGCCTCC